>NC_057808.1:238758575-239085006 GCF_018294505.1 Triticum aestivum | reverse complement strand
CGGAGCCGCACCACCGCCGCCGCCTCGCAGGATCCGCCGGAGGTAGCCGCCGCCGCCTCAGTTTTCGCAAGAAAACCGATCGTTTTTTTTTCAAAAACCCTAGATCCGTTTTTTTAGTTCCAGTTCGGTTTTTTCGGTTTAGTTTATTTAGCGAACGCCCGTTCGTTCGTTCGTTTTAATGAACGGATTTTACCGTTTAACCGCAGACAGCAAATGTTCGTTCGTTAACCTATTCGTCCATTTTTCTTTTTCTCGGATTTTCCGCGATTATTTCCGATCGCGATTTCTGATCCGATTTTCGTTCTAGTATAACTTTTCGCTCGTTTATCGGAATCAGGCGATTCAAGCGCCTAGAGTTTCGTCTCGAAACCCTCTTTCCGTTTAACCAACTCAAACAAGTTTTTGCTACTGTAAAATTTGACTTAGGTCCAGATTAGTAATCGAAGCTTGTTTCTTTAGCCGTTTGACTTTCGTTGCTTCGTTTGATTTGATTCTTTTTGCACACCGGAGTTCTTAAGTTGAACTTTCTGGTTAGATCTCTTATTTGAGTTTTACCTATGCATTAGATGAGTGCTTATTGTATGCTTGTTTGTTTGCGATAGAGTACCCGGAGTGCGCCGCTTGCTACTACGACTCTCTAGGTTTCACGGATCATCAGCAAGGCAAGTAACACTTTGATCATACCTTTTTACTACCCAGTTTTATTGCATTAGATCAATCCTCAAACAATTGCATGATTAGGATCTGATTAATATGTGGGTTTTGGGAAGTAGATGAGGTAGAACCTATTACCTGTTTTATTGTCAACCTTTGGGAGTTACTTCTACGTTTGCCTATATTGCTATGCTATGCTAGTAGACGTGGATTGGGTGAGTGTATCGATGACAGATGTGAGATTGATTAATTAATGGTTTACTTAAGGTGGCAACTTTAATTCACATCTGGATGGATTGAGGCACCTGGGGAACCCAATGTTGCCTGTATTTTTGGAAATCCCGGGGTTCCGTGTGATTTTCCTATGGACCGCCACCGAGGCTCAAAGCGATCATGAGATTATTCATGCTAGAAACTTCCGTGTGCAGCTGCAAGCTACTATGGGCTCTAGCATAGTTGAGTATGTTGTGTGACCTTTTTCAGTGGTAGATAGCAGATGTAGGGGATGTAGGTTAATGCTTCTGAAAGACTGTGTCTCGGTCATCCGTTTCTCAAACACCATGTAGTGCGAGAAATCCAACGGAGGAGATCGAGTCTTGCGGGGAAAAGTGTGCAAACCTCTGCAGAGTGTATAAACTAATCATGGTTAGCCGTGTCCCCGGTTATGGACGTTTTGAGTATCTAGTACCTGGATTATCATGTGAATCTCATCATGTTACTTAATTTAATTTTGTTAGGTTAATGATGATGCTTAATTGGGATTGAGTTGGAGGAACATTCTCAATGTTTAACAACCACCATGATAGTTAAATAAAACTTATTCCTTTGCTGTAGGGAAAAATTGGCTTTATGCAAAACTGTAACCATAGAGCTTTCCACCAGCCATATATGCATGTAGTGATAGCATTATTCTGTTCATTATTCTCTATGTGTTACATTGCCAGCATATTCCATGTGCTGACCCGTTTTCGGGCTGCAACGTTCATGTTGCAGACTTTTCAGACGACGAGTAAGGTGCCTTAGGTCATGATCTTGTACTCAGTGATGTCGTTGGAGTTGATGGACTCGCTTATCTTCCAAGCCTTCCGCTGTTATCGTTATTAGATGGCCTTAAGCCATATTTATTGTAATAAGTTCTCTTTTGAGACATTCGATGTAATAAGTGTGTGATTGCTACTCTGTTATAAATCCTTCAAGTACTGTGCGTGTCAGCATTACGGATCCAGGGATGACACTGATGCACAGAGATCAGACTGTTTGAGGTCTGGTCGCTACAAAATGGTATCAGAGCACACGTTGACTGTAGGACACGACCAATAAGCTAAAACCCTAGATCACTACTCTCTTCTCATTTCTGACTCCTCTCCTTTCTACTCTTTTAGGATGGCGGATGCAAGGAACAAGTTCACACAACCGGATGAAGATACACCTTTCGGACGCCACCTGAAGGAAGTCACTAGATACCTGAACATCGGAGTACCAAGCTACACCGGGACCTACATCGCCACTTTACCCGAAGAGGAGCGTTGGATGATTCAAGTTCAAGTTCCAGGAAGGACGTTCATGCCAGTCACTGAGCCCATAGAGTTTTCCTCTGATGCACCAACTTGGAGCCTAGGAAAGAGCATGGCAGCCCACATCACCATGGGACGCATTGGAGAAGTGTACCACAAGGATCTCAAGGATACTATCTACCAGATTTGTGGGCGCCGAGATGAGCAATGGGAGATGATCAGCACCAGGAAGGATAGATCAGTTGCAGCTTTCATCCAGGAGTTAAACAAGCACATTCGTCGCTAGGAGAACCAGATGTGCGCCGACATGATAGATCTGAAGAAGGCTATGACCAAGATCACGGAACTGGAGGAAGAACTCAAGTCTACACGCGATGGATATGAAGAGGAAATGACGACACTCGTGGAGAAGAATGATGATCTGAAGAAGAAGCTAAAAGTAAACATGGGATTCCCCGCAATGGGAGGAGAAGACGATGATTGCACTTGCCCGGAGAACTACATCATCATCGACGACACCGATTCGGACCCAGACGATAGCGATGATGACTTTGTTGATGAAGCTGGAGCAGATATCATGGAGTCTTCGACCGATCAATTTTTCTAGTCGACCACCATAACAGTAGTAGTATTCCCCCATGTATATAGTATAGTCTAAACACTTTTGTAACGATAGTTAGACCGTTGTATGCCCTTGTTTGAATTGATTGAAGTGATATTGTTTGTGTTTGTCTCATGTGCATATGGGTAGTGTTTTTCTCTATAGACCTCATTCTATTCTGTATTCTCATCTTTTCTAAACCCTCAGATGCCTCCGAGACGTGACAATGGATTTGCTTTCCCACCGGGGCTCACTCAGTTGATCCAGAAGCAGAATGCATTGATGCAGATGTTAGTCCAGAATCAGAATCAGGGGAACAACAACAACAACAACCCACCACCACCACCACCTGTTGATCACTTAGCCCGTTTCTTGAGGCTGAATCCGCCGGTGTTCTCCAGTAGCACCGAGCCGATAGTTGCAGATGATTGGCTCCGCAAGATGGGAAGGGAGTTGACCACTGCAGGATGCACAGATGCGGAGAAGGTGCGTTTTGCCGCACATCAGCTTGATGGACCCGCATCATCATGGTGGGTGAATTTCACAGCCACTTATCCTATCGACACTGTCACATGGGACCAGTTTCAGCAGGCTTTCCGTACTACCCATGTTTCAGCAGGAGCTATGGCCATGAAGAAGCGTGAGTTTCGTAACTTGCGCCAAGGAGGACGCACAGTTGGCCAGTATGTGGATGACTTTAGTAAGCTAGCACGTTATGCCCCAGACGACGTTGCTACGGATGCAGCTAAGCAGGAGAAGTTTCTGGAAGGACTGAATGATGAGCTGAGCATGCAGTTGATGGTGGCGACCTTCAACAACTACTAGGAGTTGGTAGATAGAGCTCTTATGATTGAAGGGAAGCAGCAACAGATTGACAGCCGCAAGAGGAAGTATGGACAAGGGAAGTACAATTCTGGAGCTCAGCAGAAACCTCGTTTTACCCCGAACTCGGGAGGACCTTTTCAGCATACCCATGGAGGAGGGAGTTCGCACAACCATAGTGGCCCTAAGAATGGTAATGGGAATGGAGGAAACAACGGACAGAACCGTACCAACCCATCAACACTAGCCAAGAGGGATCTAAGCCACATTACCTGTTTCAAATGCCAGAAGACTGGACATTATGCCACTGAATGTCCTGAAGCAAAGAATGGAAATGGCAATGGAAGCTCTAGGAAGAAGCCTAACCCTTTCAACAAGGGACAGGTGAACCACGTTAGCGTGGAGGAGGTTGAAGCCTAGCCAGATGCAGTAATAGGTAAGTTTTTGGTTAAGTCATTTACTGCAATCGTTCTTTTTGATACTGGTGCATCGCATTCATACATATCAAGGGGATTTGTGGATAAGTATAAACTGCCAACCCAAGCCCTTAGGTCACCCATGTTAGTAACCTCGCCAGGAGCAGAGTATATGGCTAGTCTATGGTGTGATCGGTTACCATTGAGGATTGGTAACTACGTGTTTCCCTCAGACCTAATAGTATTGGAATCGCAAGGACTGGATGTGATATTAGGCATGGATTGGTTATCGAAGTATGGAGGGAACATTGAATGCGCCAGTAAGTCGATTTTGCTTACCACCCCAGAAGGAAGAAGGATCAAGTATGTATCCCGGCATGTGCCGAAGAGGACTCAAGTGAATTCCTTATCAGGAGTTGTACAGGAGGAAGTACCAGTGGTGAAGGATTTTCCTGACGTATTTCCAGAAGAGTTGCTAGGCATGCCACCGGATAGAGACATTGAGTTTTTGATTGAGCTTTTGCCAGGCACAGGGCCAATATCTAAGAGACCGTATAGGATGCCTGCAAAAAGATTTGGAGGAAATTAAGAAGCAGATTAAGGAGTTACTGGATAAAGGCTATATTCGCCCAAGTTCGTCACCTTGGGGATCACCAGTGCTTCTAGTGGAGAAGAAGGACGGATCATTGAGGATGGTTGTTGATTATCGAGGATTGAATGAAGTGATAATCAAGAACAAGTATCCACTGCCGATGATCAATGACTTGTTTGACCAACTGCAAGGAGCTAAGGTATTTTCCAAGATCGATCTGCGATCAGGATACCACCAGCTGAAGATTCGAGAGCAGGATATACCTAAGACAGCTTTTACCACCAGGTATGGGCTATATAAGTATACCGTTATGTTATTTGGTCTGACTAACGCACCTGCCTCTTTCATGAACATGATGAACAAGGTGTTTATGGAGTTTCTGGATAAGTTCGTCGTGGTGTTCATTGATGATATTTTGGTCTACTCGAAGAATGAAGAGGAGCATAAGGAGCATTTGCGTTTGGTACTCGGGAAGCTCAGAGAACACCAGTTATATGCCAAATTCAGCAAGTGTGAGTTTTGGTTGAAGAAAGTTGGATTCCTCGGACATGTTATATCCGGAGAAGGAATAGCAGTAGACCCCACCAAAGTTGTCACTGTGACAAATTGGGAAGCCCCCACGTCAGTTGGAGAGATCCGGAGTTTTCTTAGACTCACAGGATACTATCGGAGGTTCTTGAGAATTTCTCGAAGATTGCCAAACCCATGACGGAATTGTTGAAGAAGGACACCAAATTCAAATGGACCGAGGAATGTGAGGCCAATTTTCAGGAGTTGAAGAAACGTTTGGTTACATCACCGGTGTTGATTCTGCCAGATCAGCGCAAGGATTATGAAGTATATTGCGACGCTTCTCGTCGAGGACTTGGAGCAGTGCTTATGCAGGAGGGAAGAGTTGTTTCGTATGCCTCACGACAGCTTAAGCCCCATGAGTTGAATTATGCCTCATGGTAATCATATTTTGTATCTTCGGGGTTGCACTCCTCATCTTCCTCTTCTTCCTCTTCTTCCACAATAACCTTGGCCTTCAAGGCAAGGTTGGGCTTCTTTGCTCTTTGAGAACGCAACACCGCGTTGTCGGCGGTCTTGTCCAAGATCCTCATTGCGACAAACTCATCCAACACTTCATTTGAGATCAAGGAGTGGAAGTCCGGTCTTTGATGGATGACGGAGGACATGGCCTTGTGGTAAGGCATCATTGCTTTGAGGAACTTGCGCTTGATCCAATTGTCATCCGTGTCCTTGCTCCCATGATCTCGGAGTGAGACCGCGAGTTTGGTTACTCTCCGAAAGAGCTCACGAGGTTCTTCATCTTCTTTCATTGCAAACTCATCGGCTTCATCTTGCACCACTTCATAGTTGGAGCGTTGAATGCTCGCGCTTCCCTTATAGAGGGAAACAACACAATGCCATGCATCTTTGGCCATGGCGAAGGGTCAAAGATGAGGGAGATCTTCGGGTGGAACTACATCTTGGATGATGAAGAGAGCATTCTCATTGAATTGATTATCCACGGCTTCTCTAGGGGTGAAGTTGCTTCGGTCATGTGGATAGAAACCTTCTTCAATGATTCTCCAAAGATTAGTATTCACATGATTTAAATGACGCTTGAAGCGATAAACCCAAGAATCAAAGTCCTCATTTTTCACAATCTTAGGAGGAGGGCCGACATGATTTAAATGAGTAGAGGGAATCGGTCCTCCATAAATTGGAGGTTCCACATGGGCAAAGATGCCGGTGCCATTTCTACCACTAGTAGAAGGACCCTTTTCACTAGTAGCTTCCCCCTTGTCGGAGTTAGCATCCGTCACCTTGTTAGTCCGATCACCCACTTTCATCGGCGAGGTAGATAGTTTAAGTCCTTCTAAGAATTTATTAAACATGCTTTCAACCTCGGTTGTCATGGAGGTTTTCAATGTGTCCAAAGCCACATTGAATTCCTCACGAGAAACCGCGATTCCCCCATCGGCCGTAGACGAGCTCGGATTCACACCGGAGTGCTCCTCCCCACCGTCTATGGTGTCAACCATACTCTTCGGACGGCAAAGTCCTTAATAAAGAGACGAGGCTCTGATACCAATTGAAAGGATCGATATAGTTGACTAGAGGGGGGTGAATAGGCAACTAACAATTTTTAGCTTTTCTTTACCAAATTAAACTTTACATCAAAGTAGGTTGTCTAGATATGCAACTAGTGAGCAACCTATATGATGCAACAACAACAAGCACACAAGCAAGCAAGGGATACAACACAAATAAACTTGCACAAGTAAAGGCATGAGATAACCAAGAGTGGAGCTAGTGAAGACGAGGATGTGTTACCGAAGTTCCTTCCTTTTGAGGGGAAGTACGTCTCCGTTGGAGCGGTGTGGAGGCACAATGCTCCCCAAGAAGCCACTAGGGCCACCGTATTCTCCTCACGCCCTCACACAATGCGAGATGCCGTGATTCCACTATTGGTGCCCTTGAAGGCGGCGACCGAACCTTTACAAACAAGGTTGGGGCAATCTCCACAACTTAATTGGAGGCTCCCAACGACACCACGAAGCTTCACCACAATGGACTATGGCTCCGTGGTGACCTCAACCGTCTAGGGTGCTCAAACACCCAAGAGTAACAAGATCCGCTAGGGATTAGTGGGGGGAATCAAATTTCTCTTGGTGGAAGTGTAGATCGGGGCCTTCTCAACCAATCCCGAGCAAATCAACAAGTTTGATTGGCTAGGGAGAGAGATCTGGCGAAAATGGAGCTTGGAGCAACAATGGAGTTTTTGGGGGAAGAGGTGGGTCAACTTTGGAGAAGAAGACCCCCTTTTATAGAGGGGGGAACAATCCAACCGTTACCCCCCAAAACAGCCCTGCAGAGGGCGGTACTACCGCAGGGGGCAGCGGTACTACCGCTGGCCCCAGCGGTACTACCGCTCCCCCTTGCGGTACTGCCGCAGCCAGGGAGGGCAAGCAGATGGGTAGAAGACGGACCCAATGTGGTACTGCCGCGGTGGTAGGGAGGTACTACCGCTCTCGAGCGGTACTACCGCTTTTACTGCCGCTGCTTACTGCCGCACAGTCCGACACGAGAGGCGACCCCCTTGAGTCGACGCGGTAGGAGCCCGGTACCGCAGCGGTACTACGGCTGAGGACCCATAGGCGGTACTACTACTGCAGAGCGGTACTGCCGCCTGTGGCTCTTGAGCGGTACTACCGGTGGGCACCGCGGTACTACCGCTGGGACCAAATCACACTCATAGAAAGGGAAGAAAACCTCCATCGAAGCGGGAAGGCTCAGTGGGTGCAAAAGGGATGTGTACGTGTTGATTCCACCCTAGCCTTACCAAAGCGGACCCCCTCTTGATAGTACGGTGACTCCTACGAAACAAGTCCACCAAAACAGAAACGAAAGAGCTACACCGTCTTGATTAAAACTCCGAGGGGAAGGAATCGTCTTGTGCCAAAGGATGAATCTCTGAAATGCTCAAAGCACATGATTAGTCTGCAAACGTGTTGTCATCAATCACCAAAACAACATCAAGAGAGATATGCCTTAACATAGAGCAAGGATCATAGAAACATCTTTCAGTGTAGGTGCAAGCTCCCCAAAACGAAAGTGAAAGGTGTGAGTTTCAGGTCTCCACCGGTCAACGAGGGATGTCAAAAGGGATGGGTCCGAACATAACTGGTCTTCGCATGATGTGAGCCTACCAAAAGCATGTAGTCCATAAGCATCAAGGTGAGGAACGAAAGAACTGTGTATTGGCCAGGTTTTCTTTATGGTTCGAAGTCTGAAACTCCAATAATCATGTTCTTTATTTGGGGTCAAAAATAGGTGGCAACGGTGGCCGGCGTCATGGGGCCCCTCCAAAAGCACTGGCACTTCAGCCATAACCTGCACACAAACATACAAAAAAATAACTTAAAAAATACAAAGAGATATAATTTACATTAATTAACTGAAGTTAACATCACGGGTACAATAATACAAAGAGATTCAATTTAAAAAATATATAAATACAATAACACAAAGAGATTCAATAATACAAAGAGATTCAATTTAAATTAATAAAAATAGAATACAAATATAAGTAGACATAGCGAGTACAGATAAATCAACATCAGGTGGTGTTGTTCGCTCGATACGGGCATTCCCTATGTGAATGTCCAGGACACCTACAAACGCGGCATCGCCTTGGTTCTCCCATCTGGCTATGGTCCATGTCATTGCGATGACGCCTAGACTGACGTCGTCCCTTGGCGGTTCTCATCAAGTCGGCGTTCAGAATCGATTTCGGCCCATCTGGCCACAACATTTTGTAGTTCATATCAATGCCCCAGGCCCAGAACTCACCGTTCCAAGTGTTGTACAGATTGCACATGTTGAAGTACGACGATATGTATGACTCAACACTAATTTTTTGATCTGCAGCCGCCCGGAGCACATGACTACAAGGGTAGCCCTCAAGCTTGGGCTTGTTACACGTGCACTCACAGGACGTTGGGCCGAGGGTGACAGCTTGCTTTTTTGATCCTCTGTGGTGACCCTTGACGTACTTGGCTCGCACATTGACCTCCCACTTATTCCTAAGTGCGTCCACTTTCCTGCAGCCATGGCTTTGGGACTTCTTTGCTTTCTGGTCCAGATGTCTTTGCATCTTCTCGGACCATGGCTTGTTCAATTCAACTTGTGCTTTAGCCACGGTAACCCTGTCTGCAAAGTATGACAGGGTCCGGTTCCAAGTTTCTTCAATTAGGGCTGTGATAGGCAGGGCTCTCACCCCTTTAAGAACACCATTGTACACCTCTGACATGTTGCTGGTCATTATTCCATACCGAGCCCCGGTGTCGTGAGCCTGCGCCCACTTGTACAAATCAGGGCAATTCTCGCCGATCCACTAGCTCAAATTTATGGCCGTCCTACGACCCCTCCGGTCTTCTCTCTGCGGCAAGGCCGCGTGCTCGATCTCACCATTGATACCTGCCCAGATGGCATTCATTTTGGCTTCAGTTTTCTGCATGCACATCCTCTTGAATAACTTGAACCAATCCTTATTCTTGAATTTGGAGTAAAAGTTTGCTGCCAAATGCCGCACGCACCACCTTCCCTCTAGATCCGGCCACCCCCACTCTTCTAACGACTCCTTAATTATGCCGAGAGCACTTAATAATCCTGTGTTGCGATCAGATATGATACAAACACCTAAACGCTCTTTCACGACACCCATCTTCACGCAGCTCAGGAACCACAACCAGCTATCTTTGTTCTCGCTCTCGACCAATGCGTATGCAATAGGAAGAAGCTGATTATTTGCATCTGCTGCAATCGCCACCAATAGTGTGCCCTTGTACTTTCCAGTGAGAAAGGTACCATCAACTGATAATACTGGGCGACAGTGCTTGGAGGCTTGTATAGTCTGGGCGAATGCCCAGAATAAGCGGTCTAGGATTAGCTCACCCGGGTTCTTTGGGTTTGGACGTTCTCTCCGCCAAACTTCGGTCCCCCTATTGGCACTTGCTATCTGATGAAGCATTCTGGGGGCATAAGAATAGGCCTCCTCATAGGTTCCATACAAGTTCTGGAATATATTTTCCTTCACACGCCTAGCCTTGCTGTAGCTGATAGGGAAGCCAATCTGATCTTCTGCATCTTTTTGCAAAGCCCTAACACTAATGTTCAGACTTCCCTGCACAACCGTTTCCATCACTTGTGCCACATATCTTGTTGTCACATTGCGGTGATTTGAAAGAGTCCCAATTTGCTCATAGCTATGCTGCACTATTTTTGTGATATGCCATGACTAACATACCCCAGGCTTCAGTCTAGCGAGAACTCTTCCGCGGCAACCTTTCGTGGTGTGGATGCATATGACCTTCAACTCTTTTTTATCAGACTGCTTCACTTTATGCTGGCGGTGGAGGGCGATTGCATACCTATTAATTGCCTGGTAAGCAGACGTCTTGTCTGGGAAAACCTGCCCAACCTCCAGGCTCCCCGCTTCTAGGCCAGAAATAGAGTGAAATTCATTTGTGATGCTCATATCCTGTAACAACCCAGGTTGCAGTGACGCCGCGACCGCCCTCTGGGGAGGAACATCTTCTTCTTCGTTTGACTCGGAAGAGGCGTAAGAGTGATCGTCATCATCTAGCGCCTCCGGCAATCCCTCCACGTGTTCACTCATGTCAACGGCCGCAGACCAATATCATGTGTCATACACAGGCTGGTCGCCCGTCAGTTTCGATGGGCCGATGCTAGGGGCTGATGTGATGGCCAACTCGACCTCACCGCCCCTGCTACTGCATCCGGCAACATCAGTGACTGAAATAAACTCCACATACACCATCGGCTGACCAAACACTGGGTTATTGGGATTGCTTGCAAACCTCATGTACGACCCCCACGACTGATCACCTGTGACAGGCCGCAAACCCCAACGGGCAGCTGTCCATCATTTCCTCCGTCAGCAACGAAGGCCTCCATTGTCATTTTCACCCCTGCATCCCTGGGCCAAACACCGCTCGGATGCACCTTCTGACAGCTGCGTAAGCCACGTTGACCATGTCTCTAACTACAAATGTAGTTGACTCGCACAAGGACACATCCATCCCGAAAGGACCGTCGCGTAAGACGTTCCCATAGTACACTACTAAATTTTCCATAGTACCTAACCAACATACATGTTTACATTTCAAACAATTAGTAACTGAACATTTGGTAGTAGTACGATGACAACATTTACATATCATACGACTAAAATAATAATCGTATTTTTGTCACAAATATTCGGTTTGTTTTTAGAATCATTTGCTTAGACTTTCCGGGGTTGTTTGGTTAACGGGTATTTAGAGATCTATTTTTTCTCAAACTCGTCTATGAGCGTCACAAACTAAAACTCTGTTTGCTTTTTTCTAACTACCCCAAAAATATCCTAAACTGGTTCTCGTAACATGCAAAAACTAAGCTTTTGGAAAAACGACTATTAGTAAAAACTAATTTTCTTACAACAGGTTATGACAAAACCGATGGTAATTACTCGCTATCCAAACAACCACTAAACATAATAGTACAATAATAACATTTTAATATCATATGAGTAAAACATTTAATTTCTTCCGTCTTTATATAATTTTTTCTTATCATACGATAACAATTATTTATTTACAAATAATAATATTTGCAGCGGCATGCATATTATTCACAACAGTACAACAATATAAAAAATATTAACAAAATTACAGCGTCATTTTATACCTTAGCTCCAATATGGATGTGCTTGCGAATGCAATTAAGCGTCAAAATAGTTCGAATAAATATCCGTCACCAGTACTATGTGAACGGAGTCAACCTATTATCACATGAACATCAATATTACACAAGGATTTTTCTTTCTGCTATCAAAAGTATGAAAATAGCACTTGCATGTATGTGGTCATCACCTCAAAAGGGACAACGAAGATGGAAACACAATTTCTTCAATCACGTCATCTCCTCCTTGTTTGCTACTAAGATGAATTATTTTACCTAATTACATACATCATCATGTACATTAGCACCTAATCTTAACATATAAAATTTAGATTATTGCGACATAACAAAGTAGACCTAAGGTTTCCTAACTATAGACTTAGTAATAAACATACCACATCAAATAACATACCACATACAATGAACAATTGCAGTGCAATTTTTTTCTTAATTACCGTATTAACATCTTCTCTCACATCTCAATACTAATGGACGCAGCTAACATTGATACAACATCTTCAACCTACTCTTCTAAAAAAATAGTATAAATGTTGTATCTCTTGTCTGCAAATTTTTCTAACCTCTAAGCACTTACATCGCATAGCTAATGACGAGCTAAAAGACTAACTAATTACCACCGTGCATGCATAAAAAAATTCATATATTGCAAAGCTCATACCTCGTTCTTCCCGTTCGTACTTCACTTTGCACGGCAAATCCTACTCCAGAAACTCCAAATGACTCCTCCTAGTGCTGAAATAATGCCTAAAACAACATACAATACACACTTAGGAACTAATCAAACAGAACAAAAACATCACGCATGTGAACGGAACCAACAAAAATGGATAGATCTTACCTTAATCTACCTTTCTTCAACTTCAGCATCTTCTAAATCCAACTCTAAATCAGCCAAAATCACGACTGAAAGTGGCTACCAAGTTTTCCTTTCTGTGTATTCTTGTAGATTTAGAGAGAGCAGAGAGGCAGAGAAGGCAACCAGAGATTTCCGAGAGAGAGTGTATGCGCACGGAGCCGCGGTTGTGCGTATAAATAGAAGAGGAGCACTGTTTTGTCGGCGGAACGAGTTAGAACTCACCAACCGCGGCCTCGGATTCCAGCATCGTGGTGTCTCATCACACGCAGCAACATCAATGCTCTTCGGTGTGCGGCACGAAATCACGCGTACAAATAAGCACGCCTGATTGTTGTCGCTTCGGCTACAGACGGAAGCGTAAATCACGCAGGCAGGCGGGAATCCGATTCCAGATCATCGGAACTTGCGGCAGAAAGCAAAAGAAAGCATGGCCATCAAATTTGGTGTTGTCACCTCCACAGCAGCAGCAACTTTTGAAGCATGGGAATCAGCAGAGTTTGCATCGGAATCAGCGTTGTTAGTCACGGAAATCAGCGCCGCTTCTTTTCCCGCGCGCGCATGCAGCAGCCGGCCGCCTCGGCTAGTGGCGGCGAGGCCCACTGGCGGGGCCCGCGACCTGCACGGCCTGTCGGCCAGGAGAGGCCGCCTCCGGCGGTGGCGGCAGGGCCCACCTGGCCCGCCCCGTTCCGTCGCAGCGACTCGCACTGCAGCAATGCCATTTCCCCTGGGTGGCCGCCTCCTGCGGTGGCGGCAGGGCCTGCTGCCTCCTCGCGTGGCGGCACGTGCCACGTGTCGCCTGCCGCACCTGCCGCCACGGCCTAGGGGTCTTTTTTGTCAAATTTATCCACGGGGAGTTTTTTTTGACAATTCTGTTGGCCAGGGGGTCCTTTTGGACAAAAAATCCGGAGAAACTAGTGTTCAGCGTCCTCACCGGTCACCGCTGTTGTGCTCATAAGCTCATTGCTCACATCGAAGGTATTGTTGTGCTCGTTGTGATCATGTATTGCATAGGATAACCTCTTGCATGATAGTGTGCGTAGACGAGCGGGGTGCCAGGGGCGCGGGAAGCATGCATACCTTGATCGTGAGGTGGAGGCGACGAGTGAAACGAATCGTCGTGGTGCCGCGTGGAAAGAGCACAAAACAACTGCGTCAGAGATGGCCCAAACAAAGAATTGCTTCCCATCCAAACAAGAAATTGTATAGGCTTATCATAGCAGAAAAAGTAGGTCTGTTCCTAAAAATATCTTGCATCTAATCCTTGGCATCCAAACAACCACTTAATATCAACAGGTATTTTGCGGTGCACAACTCAAACGGCTGGAACAGCCGGGTCCTATTGAACGTGGCTGAACAGTCCAGTTCAGACCAAAAGGAGACCGTGCTGGCGAACTGCACACATGGCTCATTAAATTCGATGGTACAGTGGGCCTCCTCACAGTTCATACAGTCAGGGGAAAAATCAAATACAACTACCTATACATTGATTGGTGGAATCTCAAGGTCTGGGAATGAACAGGACAATGTGAGCATATGCAGGTAAAACCCATATGGAATTTTCGGTATATCTGTAGAGTCCAACTGAAATATGGCGGAGAGCAGCGATATGGCTCATACTACCATATAGTCAAATTATCTAAGCCGTTCGATGGGCTTTATCTGGTAGGTGTGTAGCATTTAATGAGCGTTGTGGCGATCCGTGGAAAATGCGGTATTCGTCTGAGTGGCGTACGCCAAGTACACGAGGGAGTACGCAGTTCCGTATGTCTGACGCCTGTCAGACTCGCTGGTTGGTGACGGGCCACGGGCGTGACGGAATCAGGACGGTCTAGGATTGTGACAACAGCTGGACCATGGTCTAGAATTGTTTTTCGTACGAGGAGAGCCGTGGTAGGGCCTTGCTGCCGACAGAAATTAAAAAAATAAAAAGGTAAAAATCACAAAAGAGAAAGGATGTGTGGGGCAGGGTGTGGATCGGGAGAGGCGATGGAGAGCGAGGCGATTGGTTCAGCGGCGGCGGCCGTGTTTCCCCTGGATCCAGTGTGCAGGTTCGTTTCATACATACTGTTGACGCTCGAAAATGGCATGATCGCAAAGAGTGACTTAAGGCTATAATGAAATGATGTTAAAATTATGAGTTCATGTCACCACTGGATGGCTCTTTTCAAGCCGATCGAAATAAATATAGAGATGGTCTAAAACGAAGTTCGGATGCAAAAGTTATGCCAATCTTAGAGATGCTCGTATTGGCACCAGATTAAAGAATGGCATGTGACCTAATTAAGACAGCCTTCGATGGAAAAAGTTACAACTGCAAAGTTCTTCGTCTTGTCGAAACGGACGATTTTTATATAAAAATCGTCTCCATCCGAGATCGTATGCAAAAGTTATAGGCAAAACCGTGTGCTGCAACAATGTTTGGCCGGATCATCCTGGCCGGGGTCCGGATCATCCGGGTAATTGAAGCACAAAGACACCAGAAGGTTGGCGCTAAAGCCGGATGATCTGGGTCCAGTCCCGGATGATCCGGATGGAGGCCGAACAGTCCGGGTAGAAGTCCGGACATCCGGGCAGTTTTTTCTGCTGCAGATGTTAGAAAATAGCCCAAAACTCCCTCTAGATGATCTCAGATCGAACAATGTTCAACATGAAAGTTGTGCGTCTCGTCGAGATGGTTGATTTTGGTATAAAATTCGCCCAAATCCGAGGTCGTATGTGGATTCTAGAGTCCAAACAGTGAGCTGCTGTCAGAAAACTGGGCTAGGCCGGATCATCCGGGCCTAGAGCCGGACATCCGGGCCGAAGGTCGTGAGAAGTCCGAGTTTGGTCAGATTATGATGATTTGAATAGCAAGGCAAGTCCTTTTCATGTACGGGAAGTCCATCCGCCTCTTATATAGATAAGAGGTGACGGCCGATTGAACAACAACACACAATCGAACAAATCTATCTACATCTTTTACCTTTACTTTTCCTTCTCCCTTGTTCTTCTTCTTCCTCGTCCTTCGTTCGTTCTTCTTTTGCAGGGCGGCGAACCTCGAAGCCCTAGGGGTGGTCAGGCCGACCTAGGGCAGCCCATAGCCGCCGCGCGCCCTGACGGGGTCCCTCCCGGGCGTGTGGGGTTTCGGGTCCTCAAAAGCGCCCGCCGGATTGCTTGCCTAGCGCGCTTCCGGACGGGTCTCCTTCGACGTGAGCTGCGGTGCATCACCCCCGGCGTCAAGGGTACACGGTGACATGTTCGTGTGCGAACACACTTTTTGACGACTCCGCTGGGGACGAAGCTTTGAATGGTCTTCGGCCCGTTCTTGCTACGAAGAGATCGTCATCAAGAAGTTGTGATCTACAAAGGTAATATGAATACCCAATTTTCCTTTGTAGATGCAAATAATTCATATATTGTTGCTAGATCGCTTAATGAGCATAATGTATCGGCTAGCCCTAGTTTCATCAATCATGCATCTAATTATGTGCAAGGGTCGATGCAACAAAATCTCCATGATTCTACTTCATATAATTTTAGCAACATGCAACATATGTATCCCAACTCCCATGCATTGGCAACCCCACAAATTTATATGCTGATGAATACCATGATGAATTCGGTTAATCAAGTTGAAACACCCTATGTAGGAACTTCCAATGGTATGCAACAAAGTGTTTCAAGTTTTTATTCATCGGCAAATAACTTGCAGTACGTTAATCTAAACGTGCCGGTGGATAGGGGAATTGGCCATGTTACTACTAGTTATTTGGCCAATTACCCTCAAACATCATATGCTACACCTAATGCTACTAATTTTTTGGCACCATACACAACTGTTGATGTCCATAATTCAGCTTTGCACCTTCATGGTCATGGTCGAATAAGTGAAACTTCTGCAGGAGCACAAATGCCTTCACCTACTACCGTGGCATATCATGTCCCCCCTACACAATTACAGAATTTCGGCAACATCTCATCTGAAAGAGTCTAGAGGTATTGGGGGGCAACCGTATCCAGACTGGGTAATTGAAAACAAGCTTACATTCTCTTGGGATTTGTGCAACTCTATTCGTCAAGAACTAATAGAAAGTGGGAAGCCTCATGACTTTGCTGTTGTAAAAGCAAGAGTTGTGCAAATGATGCATTCACCTAGTTCTGTAGCAACCAATGTACCCCCTAAACAATTGCAAAGTTTCGGCACCTCATTGCCGAAAGAGTCTCAAAGTATTGGGGGGCAATCTCATGAGGAGTGGATGGAAATTGAGATGAAAAGGTTTAAAGCTCGCCAAGCTGAGATGTGGGCTAAAATAAGACAAGAGCGAGAAGCCTTGCAAATTCAAAAAGAGAAAAGTATTGATTCAGGTAACAAAGAAAATTCGGTTATTGAAAAAGCCGAATCAAATAGTATGTGTACCGAATCTATCAAAGAAAAAGAGTATGCCAAGGCATTGGAGAGTCAGTCAAAAGTGGAACAAAGTATTATTCAAGTGATACAACCATCATGCTCTCCCAACGTAATTGAAGAGGTATGTCTAGCAAGTGATTTGCCTATCTTTCAATTTGGTGGCAACTTTATTATCGATGCTTCTATAAGAAAAATTCTCATAAGTAATTTTGAAAGACCAATCAAGAAGGGTAATTTACTTGTTAGCAATAAAATTGTTATAGACTATATTGGTCAACCTATTGTGCCATTTATAAAGACCAATAGTGACTTACTATTGCAGCCAAAGTTTTCTCCATTGCTTTATCAAAACTTTATATCTACTTGGGTAGCTTTGCTTGTTTCATACTTGGCTTGCACTTGGTCTCCATTGAGACATGTGTGTTCTAACTATTTTCGTTTCAGAAATATAAAGCCAAGGTTAATTTTTTTTGACAAATCCGATGCTAATATTATATCTTATCCAAAGACATCGGAGATAGAGCGCAAAACACAATGCATAGCCGAATGGGGAGATTCTAAATTTGAACCATTCATTTTCTTACCTACAAAGCCGTTCGCACACCAAGATCGGCTAGGAAACAAAAGGTATACCATCAATTCAAACATGTGTGATCAAATCTTTGATTTGTTGTTGAAAAATAATTACATTAGAATTCTTGATCACTGCATCAAGCCATCAAACCAAGGATGAATGTATTGTAGGTTGCATCATTCGTTCAAACATAATTTTGAGGATTGCAATATGTTCCGTCAAATAGTTAAATCGGCCATTGAAAAAGGACGATTGAAATTTGTTGAGACACCAAGAGATGACCAGTCTATTCCGATTGGTCCTGATGGTAAAAAGTTTATGCATCGGCTGCTTCAAGCTGATCCATTTAAAGAGAAGGTAAAAACTGCAGGTGACGGGATCAAGCTTTCAAGAAGAGAAGCTGCTGAAAAGCATAATGAACACCATCTTGAGGCCGGGAATTCTGTCGAAGCTACAATGAAGGCACCAAGGACTGGGGGCAGCAAGCAAATCCAATGTTCAATGAAAGCGAACCGAAAGAGAACAAAGGCCGAAATAGGGCAAGTGTAAGAGATCAAAAATCACCTTCGCTGAACTATTGGATAAATATCAATAGAAGAGTGAAGAGAATACTTATCGGCCGTATCATGCAAAGAAACCAAGATCACCCCCAAGGCGCAAATATGAGGATCGATATTGGCAAAGTGAAATTTTTTATGCAACATATTCATATCCTTATTTTGGGCCGCCAATGCCAATGCCGTGGATGCCTCCCTATGCTCATGTAGATCCATATCCATGATGGGACAGGTATGATACAAGGGCACATTCTCCATCTTATTTTAGACCATCTCACCAATGTTATGTAGCTCTGAGAAGATCATCATTTCAGCAATCACATGTTAAAGACCATTTCAATCATAAGGAATCGGTCTGGAGCTCAAGGAAGAAGAAAGAGGTGGTCAAACAAGTTAACCGCATTAAAAGAGATGGTCGTAAGAGTGCTACTTCAGATTTGATCTCAAATGAGAAAGAGCCAGTGAAAGTGTTGACGTTGGCTACTCAAAACAATGAGATGAAGCAACCAATTATTGAGAGTCAAAGTGCCAAATCTGAAGAAAAGAAGTTGAGAGTGCAAAAGGTAAAACAAGAATTGCCATTGCTTCAAACAAAATCGCAGCCGGGGTGCCCACTCGGCTTATCATATTGGCAAAAAAAGAAATTACAAAAATTTAGTGCACATGAACTTGAGGAAAGGAATATGGCATGGGTTCCCAAAGGAAGTGCTCAAAATAAGAATTATGTGCAAGCTTCCATTACAAGAAGTGCGGCAAAGGTGAAGAAGGAAAAGAGTGAAAACTATGAAGGATCAAGCCGAAGGTTTCAGCATCTTCGGTCTACACATTATCCATATTCTTCAACTATGCCATTAACGCCTATGCGTTGGAATTCGTCATCAGGTATGATTGGTAACCCTCAATGGGCTTATTTTAATCCATGGTTGCAACATAATTTTCTATATCATGAGATGGTATTACTAAATCACTATACATTTGGTTAGTAATAATTTTGTTGCTAATACAAAGGGGCCGAAATATTTTATTGCTATTTCATTTGTTTATTTCGGCTATACATACTTTGGTGGGTGAATTCTATATGGACCTCATGGTAATGGCTGATATTTATCTATCGCCCTAAGAATATGTCAAAGCATGGCCGGTGTGGTATCCTAACATCGTCCTTAGTTCAATAGGAGACCAAAACAAGCCTCATGCCACTTAAAATATTTTTGCACAATAATCACAGCCGAATATGAAATTTTATTCAGTTTGGAGCTTTTGGTTGCCATAGGTGCTATACATATTGAGGCTTTTGGTGATTCGTTATGAGTAGTGCAACAAATATACAAGAGTTATCAATGTTTTGACAAATCACTTATAGTTTATCTTGAGGTATGTCTAGATACAAAATTTACCTTGGGTTGCTTTAAAATTGTTCATATTTCTAGACATGACAATTCAAGAGAGTTGGCACAGCAAGCATCCGGCTACTATGTTACTCATGGTGCATTGTATTTCTATCAATAGCCGATGCTTAGTCTCGTCAGAATAGGTAAGGCCGAACCGAAGTCCACCGCTTCGGCCACTAATGAATTTTTCTTATGCAGGCGAGAGTAAGGATTGGAGAAAGTTTATTGTTGATTATCTGCAAATCCTAGCAAAAGGGTGAATAATATGGTTCCGAGGATGACCTTGAGATATATATATCTATGGAAATTTATCATTGGATTATTAATGAAGTTGAGAAGGTTTCACCAAAGTTTGCATCAAGGATTCAAGCAAATAATGGCCGATATATATTTATCGCCCTAAGCACATGCAAAGTGGCCGATGGAGTGTTGACATCGTCCTTAGAACCAACATGGTACAAGTTATTTTTCGGCACGCTAGCTTTGCCAAAAAACAGGGGGGCATGTGTTGACGCTCGAAAATGGCATGATCGCAAAGAGTGACTTGAGGCTATAATGAGATGATGTTAAAATTATGAGTTCATGTCAGCACTGGATGGCTCTCTTCAAGCCAATCGAAATAAAGATAGAGATTGTCCAAAACAAAGCTCGGATGCAAAAGTTATGCCAATCTTAGAGATGCTCGTATTGACACCAGATTAAAGAATGGCATGAAACCTAATTAATACGGCCTTGGATGGAAAAAGTTACAACTGCAAAGTTCTTCGTCTTGTCGAAATGGACGATTTGGATATACAAATCGTCCCCATCCGAGGTCGTATGCAAAAGTTATAGGCAAAACCGTGCGCTGCAACAATGTTTGGCCGGATCATCCGGGCTGGGGTCCGGATCATCCGGGTAATTGAAGCACAAAGACACAAGAAGGTTGGCGCTGAAGCCGGATGATCTGGGTCCAGTCCCGGATGATCCAGATGGAGGCCGGACAGTCCGGGTAGAAGTCCGGACATCCGGGCAGTTTTTTCTGCTGCAGATGTTAGAAAACAGCCCGAAACTCCCTCAAGATGACCTCATATCGAACAGTGTTCAACATAAAAGTTGTGCGTCTCGTCGGTTGATTTTGATATATAACTCGCCCAAATGAGAGGTCATATATAGATTCTAGAGTCCAAACAGTAAGCTGCTGTCACAAAACTGGGCTAGGCCGGATCATCCGGACCTAGAGCCGGACATCCGGGCCGAAGGTCGTGAGAAGTCCGAGTTTGGTCAGATTATGATGATTTGAACGGCAAGGAAAGTCATTTTCTTGTACGGGAAGTCCATCCGCCTCTTATATAGATAAGAGGTGACGGCCGATTGAATAACAACACACAATCGAACAAATCTATCTACATCTTTTACCTTTACTTTTCTTTCTCCCTTGTTCTTCTTCTTCCTCGTTCTTCGTTCGTTCTTATTTTGCAAGGCGGCGAACCTCGAAGCCCTAGGGGTGGTCAGGCCGACCTAGGGCAGCCCATAGCCGCCGCGCGACCTAAAGGGGTCCCTCCCGGGCGTGTGGGGTTTCGGGTCCTCAAAAGCGCCTGCCGGATTGCTTGCGTACCGCGCTTCCGGACGGGTCTCCTTCGATGTGAGCTGCGGTGCATCACCCCCGGCGTCAAGGGTACACAGTGACGTGTTCGTGTGCGAACACATACTCCCTTGTCTCCTCTCCACCCCTCGCCGATGAGGAGATCTCTCGTGTAGCTAAATAAAAAAATAGCTCTGGTTTCCCCTGTAGCTTGCCGATCTTCCAGTAGGACGCCTCGCCCCGCGGCTCCGTTCATGATGAGGGGAGCGAGATCGAAGGCTGGGCAGCCGATGGGCTGACAGATTCGTTGGTGGCTGCTAACGACAGTTGTGACGACCCTGGTGGCGAGGGAAGTAGAGACGGCGCTCCTGCTGAGTCTGGCAAGTCGGCGGTCAAGCCAGATCTGAAGGGGCCGGGCTGGATTAGAAGGTATTCCCTCCCTGATTAGCATGTGCGCGTGTGTGAATGTGTTGAGTGTACTGTTATTTTGGGATGGTGAGGCCCAGTAGTTGTTCCTCTGGTTGGTGCCAGTGATGCTGCCTGCTTTCATGCACGTTAGTGTGGTTAGGGGCCTGGGTGATTAAAATTTTAGGGATGCATGTAATAGATTGCTTGCTTGAATCCCTGTTGATGGATGCATGAAAACCAGGTCTGAGCATGTGGGTTGAATGTGTGGATACAAACTAGAAAAATTAGCCATTAGGGGGTAGGGGGCATCTGTGCTGGACACACAAAAAAAGGATTGGGTAAGAAAAGCAGAGCTAGTGTTGCCTGTTTGGCCATGCCGATTCGAGTTGTTCTAATTCATGTGCCATTCCTGTGAAAAGAAAAAAGGCATGTTTAAGTTTTTTTTTGATTATGTGGGGGAAATTATAGTACAGAGATAAAAGCTTGATCTTGATTTGTCTGCGACAGTATATATAATTACATTCTGAAGGTTACAGAGCACCCAGACAAAAGAAAAAATGTGAAAAAGATAGAAATTGAGTAGTGGTTATTCTTTTAAATGCAAATCTGATTCTCTTTTCTTTGGTTCGGGCGGTGGGCGTTGGGGATGTCTGTTGTGCGTTTGATTGGGTTGTGGGTTCGAGTGGGAGCAAATCCAATAGAGCGGATGCCTTGCCTCGGTACAATGGGTGGCCTAGAAAAGTCACGTGGTTTCACGGAACAAGACGGGAACGAAGTTGTCAACCAGAATTGGGCACCACATTCGATCCGCTCGTGAGGCTAAAGTGTGGTTTTTGTTGGTTGCTTTGGCGTGCAGCTTGTCTATCGGGATGAATGAACATGTTGAAAGCTTTGAATGGGTTTTCACGGAGTTCGTTAGGATGATGGGTGTTGTATCACCGAGGACCATTTTGGCTGGTAAGGGGCTAATGGATTTCTGGTCCAACAATTTTAATGAACCGGGTTGAGATTTATCTTTCTTGCAGATCAATGAGGGCCGATGGAGGTTGTAGAATATAGAATGTCAGGCAACACAAACTCTCTAACCGACGCAAGAAGAGAACTACCGGGAGGCCAACAAAGGACCCAAGGCCACAAAAGAACAACTTGCTGAGAGAGAGAGAGAGGGGATCTCCCGAAGCAATAGAGAAAGAAGGCAGATGCAGCAATGGTGGAGTTGCAGGGCACACGAAGAACACTTGCAAGCTGCAAGCAGGGAGTCAGGGAGTTAAAGCTGGGAGTGGTTATGTTGAGTTTGATTTTTTTAGGGAAAAAGTTTGAATATGTTTTTTAGGGGAAGACTTAAGCTTTATTAAACGTTCGCCGCTTTATTAAAAGTTTGAATCTGTTTTTTAGTGAGTATACAAGGGGTAATTGGTCCATGGTTGACTGATCTCTGTTGTTGCTGGCAGCGGAATGTAGAGGAACTCGGGGCTACCTTCGAGGACATCGCCGATGAGGATGCCTTTAAACAAGTCAATGAATGCCATGACACTGCCACCAACGGCGATAACCTTGTTCGGCTCAAAGCCTCCGTCATCCAGTAAGAAGGCTGCTTGGTCCTCCGGTGACAAGGACGGTCCAAGTTTCCATCTGCTGAAATTTGAGATGGGCTCTAGGCCCATGTAGCAATTTCTGAAAAAATCTCTAAGGGCCCATGTGGGTTATATGGCACTAGGTGTAGTGGGAAGTTTAGTCCCACCCCGGAAGTGGAAGAGGAGTTGGACCTCCTTATAAGGGTTTCTCTTCTACATGCTATTGGAGCTTGAGAAGAGAAGAGGCCCTCGTGCACTCCTCCTCCGCCGCCCGCCTCGCCACGCCACGTCACGACACGACACGACGCGCCGCGGGTTGCGGGATTGAGCCGAGCCGAGCTCACACCTACGCGCGTTATACGTAGATCTTTCTGCAATTAGCGTAGTATGTGCTAGTTTGACTGAATATCAGTATGCGATTATATGTGTCAATGCCATGCTAGCGATTTACTCATGGATTAATTTAATCGAGAAATTGCCTATTTGCTCAACAATCCAAAAACCTATTCTGTGTAGGAATTTTTCGGCAAGTGGCTTTGCCGCTGCACTGAAACCGGATAAGTTTACCGGTACATACTTTAAGCGTTGGCAGACTAAGACCACGTTATGGCTCACGGCTATGAACGTGTTCTGGGTCACCGGTGTCTCCACGGGAACGATTGCTCCTGAACAGGAGAAGGCGTTCAAGGAGGCTACCGTTGTGTATCTCGGAGCAGTTCTTAGCGTGATCGGAGACAAACTGGTCGACGCATATTTACATGTGCATGTCGCCAAGGACTTGTGGGAGGCGCTCGAATCTAAGTTCGGGGCAGCCGATGCCGGAAGCGAGATGTATATTATAGAGCAGTTCCATGATTACAAGATGGTTGAAAACCGTCCTGTATTGGAGCAGGCTCATGAGATAATATGCATTGTTAAGGAGTTTGAACTTCTTAAGTGCGAGTTACCGGGCAAGTTTGTCGCGGGCTGCATAATCGCTAAGCTCCCTAATTCCTGGAGGAACTTTGCCACCACTCTGAAACATCAGAGGCGTGTATTCTCTGTGGAGGATGTCATTGGCCATCTGAGTGTTGAGCAGAATTCAAGGGCAAAGGACTCGCACGGAAAAGGGGCCGAAGGGACTTCTGTCGCCAACATGGTGAACCAGAAGAACTTCAACTCCCACAAGCCCAAGGGAAAGAACGGTGGCCAACACAATACCGACTTTAAGAAGAAGGGTAAGAAGACCTTCAAGAAGAACAAGAAGGACGAGGGCTGCTTTACTTGTGGTTCGGTTGAACATTGGGCCAACAAGTGCCCAAACAAGTACAAGAAGTCAGGTTAGGACTCCAAGTCCGTCAACATGATTGTGGACAACAATGAGAATGGTGCACCTGGGTACGGTAATTTATTTACTGTTTTTTCAGTGTTTCAGCCCACCGATTGGTGGGTGGACACAGGCGCAGGTGTACATGTGTGTGCTGACATGTCATTGTTCACTTCTTACCAGGTCACAGGCCATGGGTCCGTATTGATGGGGAATGGCGCGAGTGCTTCTGTTCATGGTGTTGGCACGGTCGATCTGAAGTTTACTTCGGGAAGGATCGTGCAGCTGAAGAACGTGCAGCATGTCCCCGCCATCAAGAAGAACCTCGTTAGTGGCTCCCTTCTATGTAGAGAAGGGTTTAAGTTGGTTTTCGAGTCTAATAAATTAGTTGTTACGAAATATGGACTCTTTGTTGGAAAAGGTTATGAGAGCGGAGGGATGTTCCGCCTTTCCCTCGCAGATTTTTGTAATAAAGTCGTGAACCATGTTCATTCGAATGTTAATGAATCTGAGGTTTGGCATTCACGTCTTTGTCACATTAGTTTCGGTGTTATGACGCGGCTAGCCAAGTTGGATTTAATCCCGAGTTTTACTTTAGCCAAAGGCTCTAAGTGCCTTTCATGTGTGCAAGCTAAGCAACCTCGCAAGCCTCACAAGGCCGCAGAGGAGAGACACTTGGCACCATTAGAACTCATACATTCTGATCTTTGTGAGATGAATGGTGTGTTGACTAAAGGTGGAAAGAAATACTTCATGACATTGATAGATGATTCCACTAGATATTGCTATGTGTACCTGTTAAATACTAAAGATGAGGCTCTACACTACTTTAAAATCTATAAGGCACGAGTTGAGAATCAACTTGAAAAGAAAATTAAACGAGTCCGGTCAGATCATGGTGGAGAGTACTTCTCGAGTGAGTTTGATTCCTTCTGTGCGGAGATCCCGTGAATTAGGACCTGGGAAAACAAGCCAGTGGTGAACTGAGGAGAGTAACTATACTAACCCACTCCGTTGGAGATGCAATACTCTCGATACTGTATGGTAGGATGACTACTGTCTTAATGTGTTCCGAAGCTTATATAAGCAAGATGCAATCCTACAGAGTGATCTTTGGAGGAACACACCTATATGAGTCCGACTGCTGGTCACAGTCTATGAGATTGGGGTGATCTCTAGTAAGCTCATGAATAGGCCAGGAGTGTGACTTATATGCTCCACCCGAGGGGTCAGCCTTCGGCAGCCCAGTACTAGTGAGACATGTGGTGAAACTTCTTTACGCCAAACTGACAATTCAAGGCATAGTCCATTGTTCAGTTGTGAAGGAGTGTAGCTACTTGCTCTAGGTGAAGCTCAACCTTAACAGGTCTTCACTGAAACACTGGTATATCGAAACAGTAATTGGAACAGAGGACACAATGGGCCCTCGAGATCTGGTGGGGGATTGCTGAAATTTGAGATGGGCTCTAGGCCCATGTAGCAATTTCTGGAAAAATCCCCAAGGGCCCATGCGGGTTATATGGCACTAGGTGTAGTGGGAAGTTTAGTCCCACCCCGGAAGTGGAAGAGGAGTTGGACCTCCTTATAAGGGTTTCTCTTCTACATGCTATTGGAGCTTGAGAAGAGAAGAGGCCCTCGCGCACTCGTCCTCCGCCGCCCGCCTCGCCACGCCATGCCTCGTCACGACGCGCCGCGGGTTGCGGGATTGAGCCGAGCCGAGCTCTCACCTACGCGCTTATTTTTGCCAGTCACTAACGGAGAGTTCTCTGACAGCTGGGCCACGATCTGAGACGTCGGATCGTGGGCTGTCAGGGACTCGCACGTGGGTCGAGCCCACGTCTCTCCACGCGGCTGCGCCTATATAAGTGTGCGGTGTCTCCTAACCCTAGCCGCCACGAACAGATCACATCTGCTCCACGCGCACGCCCACCGTCGTTCCCTTGCTGCTTCTGCCGCCGGTGACTCCATCCCGTCCGCCGCGTACACGGTCGACGGGAGAGCAGGTCTCCGAAACCACACCCTTCGGGTTCCTGTACGGGGTGAGGGGCGAATAGGTTTTTCGGCAGCGATTACGCGACTGCTCACTTCCGACCGTCTACTTCCTCTACGTCCGCGTCGCCTTCATCATCACCATGTCCACCGACGCCGAACGTGCCGCCGCCGAGAAAGCTGAAGCTGACAAGAAGGCCACCGAGGACGCCGTTGCTACTACCAAAGCCGCGGCCTCTGCATGGCCTACTGGAGGGTATAACTCGTTTATCCCGCTCCTACTGTTTTCTGTTTTAGCCATGCTAGCGTTATACGTAGATCTTTATGCAATTAGCGTAGTATGTGCTAGTTTGACTGAATATCAGTATGCGATTATATGTGTCAATGCCATGCTAGTGATTTACTCGTGGATTAATTTAATCGAGAAATTGCCTATTTACTCAACAATCCAAAAACCTATTTTGTGTAGGAATTTTTTGGCAAGTGGCTTTGCTGCTGCACTGAAACCGGATAAGTTTACCGGTACATACTTTAAGCGTTGGCAGACTAAGACCACGTTATGGCTCACGGCTATGAACGTGTTCTGGGTCACCGGTGTCTCCACGGGAACGATTGCTCCTGAACAGGAGAAGGCGTTCAAGGAGGCTACCGTTGTGTTTCTCGGAGCAGTTCTTAGCGTGATCGGAGACAAACTGGTCGATGCATATTTACATGTGCATGTCGCCAAGGACTTGTGGGAGGCGCTCGAATCTAAGTTCGGGGCAGCCGATGCCGGAAGCGAGATGTATATTATAGAGGAGTTCCATGATTACAAGATGGTTGAAAACCGTCCTGTATTGGAGCAGGCTCATGAGATAATATGCATTGTTAAGGAGCTTGAACTTCTTAAGTGCAAGTTACCGGGCAAGTTTGTCGCGGGATGCATAATCGCTAAGCTCCCTAATTCCAGGAGGAACTTTGCCACCACTCTGAAACATCAGAGGCGTGAATTCTCTGTGGAGGATTTCATTGGCCATCTGAGTGTTGAGCAGAATTCAAGGGCAAAGGACTCGCACGAAAAAGGGGCCGAAGGGACTTCTGTCGCCAACATGGTGAACCAGAAGAACTTCAACTCCCACAAACCCAAGGGAAAGAACGGTGTCCAACACAATACCGACTTTAAGAAGAAGGGTAAGAAGACCTTCAAGAAGAACAAGAAGGACGAGGGCTGCTTTACTTGTGGTTCGGTTGAACATTGGGCCAACAAGTGCCCAAACAAGTACAAGAAGTCAGGACAGGACTCCAAGTCCGTCAACATGATTGTGGACAACAATGAGAATGGTGCACCTGGGTACGGTAATTTATTTACTGTTTTTTCAGTATTTCAGCCCACCGATTGGTGGGTGGACACAGGGGCAGGTGTACATGTGTGTGCTGACATGTCATTGTTCACTTCTTACCAGGTCACAGGCCACGGGTCCGTATTGATGGGGAATGGCGCGAGTGCTTCTGTTCATGGTGTTGGCACGGTCGATCTGAAGTTTACTTCGGGAAGGATCGTGCAGCTGAAGAACGTGCAGCATGTCCCCGCCATCAAGAAGAACCTCGTTAGTGGCTCCCTTCTATGTAGAGAAGGGTTTAAGTTGGTTTTCGAGTCTAATAAATTAGTTGTTACGAAATATGGACTCTTTGTTGGAAAAGGTTATGAGAGCGGAGGGATGTTCCGCCTTTCCCTCGCAGATTTTTGTAATAAAGTCGTGAACCATGTTCATTCGAATGTTAATGAATCTGAGGTTTGGCATTCACGTCTTTGTCACATTAGTTTCGGTGTTATGACGCGGCTAGCCAAGTTGGATTTAATCCCGAGTTTTACTTTAGCCAAAGGCTCTAAGTGCCTTTCATGTGTGCAAGCTAAGCAACCTCGCAAGCCTCACAAGGCCGCGGAGGAGAGACACTTGGCACCATTAGAACTCATACATTCTGATCTTTGTGAGATGAATGGTGTGTTGACTAAAGGTGGAAAGAAATAGTTCATGACATTGATAGATGATTCCACTAGATATTGCTATGTGTACCTGTTAAATACTAAAGATGAGGCTCTACACTACTTTAAAATCTATAAGGCAGAAGTTGAGAATCAACTTGAAAAGAAAATTAAACGCGTCCGGTCAGATCGTGGTGGAGAGTACTTCTCGAGTGAGTTTGATTCCTTCTGTGCGGAACACGGCATTATTCATGAGAGGACGCCTCCCTATTCACCCCAGTCAAACGGGGTTGCCGAGCAGAAAAACCGTACTCTAACTGATTTGGTTAACGCCATGTTAGATACATCGGGTTTATCCAAGGCATGGTGGGGGGAGGCTATATTGACGGCATGTCATGTCCTGAATAAAGTTCCGACAAAGGATAATGAGACCACTCCCTATGAGAAATGGGCAAAGAGGAGGACAACACTCTCGTACTTGCGCACTTGGGGCTGTCTGGCGAAAGTAAATGTGCCGATCCCCAAAAAGCGTAAGCTTGGACCCAAGACTATGGACTGCGTTAATTTGGGCTACGCTAAGAACAGCGTTGGCTATAGATTTCTAGTAGTGAAATCTGAGGTACCTGACCAGAAGGTCGGTACAATTATGGAGTCTAAGGATGCTACATTCTTCGAGGATACTTTTCCTATGAGAGATATGCAAAGCACTCCTAGACAGGAATCTAAGGAGACTCCTAAACCTGCCATCCCTATGGAATATTATGAACAAACACATGATGAAAATCCTGAGGAGGATGACGAGGAAACCCTTGGTAGGGGCAAGAGACAAAGGACTGCAAAGACCTTTGGTGATGATTTCTTCGTGTACCTCGTGGATGATACTCCCACTTCTATTTCAGAAGCGTATGCCTCTTCAGAAGCTGACTACTGGAAGGATGCGGTCCGTAATGAGATGGATTCCATCATGGCTAACGGGACATGGGAGATCACTGAACGTCCCTATGGTTGCAAACCATTAGGATGTAAGTGGGTGTTCAAGAAGAAGCTTAGGCCCGATGGTACGATTGAAAAGTACAAGGCTAGGCTTGTGGCTAAGGGCTATGACCAGAAAGAAGAGGAAGATTTCTTCGACACTTATTCACCTGTAGCTAGACTGACCACCATTCGAGTATTACTCTCGTTGGCAGCCTCGCATGGTCTTCTCGTCCACCAGATGGATGTTAAGACGGCTTTTCTGAATGGAGAGCTAAAAGAGGAAATCTACATGCAACAGCCAGATGGCTTTGTGATAGATGGTCAGGAAAGAAAGGTGTGTAGGTTACTGAAATCTTTATATGACCTGAAGCAAGCACCTAAGCAATGGCATGATAAGTTTAATACAACTCTGACATCTGTTGGTTTCGTTGTTAATGAGGCCGACAAATGTGTATACTATCGCCATGGTGGGGCTGAAGGAGTTATACTGTGCTTGTATGTTGATGACATACTGATATTCGGAACCAACCTCAAAGTCATTGAGGAGGTCAAGTCGTTTTTGTCTCAGAACTTTGAGATGAAAGACCTTGGTGTGGCTGATGTTATCTTGAACATCAAGCTACTGAGAGATAATGAGGGTGGGATTACACTTCTGCAATCCCACTATGTTGAGAAGGTGTTGAGTCGTTTTGGATATTCGGATTGCACACCATCTCAAACACCATATGATCCTAGCGTGTTGATTCGAAAGTCCAAAGGCACGGCTATAGATCAGTTGAGATACTCTCAAATCATTGGTTCACTGATGTACCTAGCGAGCGCAACGAGGCCCGACATCGCGTTTGCTGTGAGCAAACTGAGCCGGTTTGTTTCCAAACCGGGTGATGTACATTGGCATGCTGTTGAACGAGTTATGCGCTATCTGAAAGGTACTATGAACTATGGACTTCACTATACCGGAGACCCGTCGATACTTGAAGGGTATAGTGATGCAAATTGGATCTCTGATGCTGATGAGATGAAGGCCACAACTGGGTATATGTTTACTCTTGGAGGTGGCGCTGTTTCCTGGAAGTCTTGCAAGCAAACGATCTTAACGAGATCGACAATGGAAGCAGAATTAACGGCATTAGACACATCTGGTGTTGAAGCGAGATGGCTTCGAGATCTTTTGATGGACTTGCCATTGGTTGATAAACCGGTTCCGGCTATCCTTATGAACTGTGACAATCAGATTGTCATCACCAAGGTGAAGAGTTCAAAGGACAACATGAAGTCCACCAAACACATAAGAATGAGATTAAAAGCTGTCAGAAAATTAAGAAACTCCGGAGTGATAGCGTTGGACTATGTCCATACGGCTAAGAATCTGGCAGATCCCTTTACGAAAGGGCTATCACGTGTTGTGATAGATAATGCATCGAGGGAGATGGGTATGAGACCCACATGAGTTGCCATGGTAGTAACCCAACCTATGTGATCGGAGATCCCGTGAATTAGGACCTGGGAAAACAAGCCAGTGGTGAACTGAGGAGAGTAACTATACTAACCCACTCCGTTGGAGATGCAATACTCTCGATACTGGATGGTAGGATGACTACTGTCTTAATGTGTTCCGAAGCTTATATAAGCAAGATGCAATCCTACAGAGTGATCTTTGGAGGAACACACCTATATGAGTCCGACTGCTGGTCACAGTCTATGAGATTGGGGTGATCTCTAGTAAGCTCATGAATAGGCCAGGAGTGTGACTTATATGCTCCACCCGAGGGGTCAGCCTTCGGCAGCCCAGTACTAGTGAGACATGTGGTGAAACTTCTTTACGCCAAACTGAAAATTCAAGGCATAGTCCATTGTTTAGTTGTGAAGGAGTGTAGCTACTTGCTCTAGGTGAAGCTCAACCTTAACAGGTCTTCACTGAAACACTGGTATATCGAAACAGTAATTGGAACAGAGGACACAATGGGCCCTCGAGATTTGGTGGGGGATTGCTGAAATTTGAGATGGGCTCTAGGCCCATGTAGCAATTTCTGAAAAAATCTCTAAGGGCCCATGCGGGTTATATGGCACTAGGTGTAGTGGAAAGTTTAGTCCCACCCCGGAAGTGGCAGAGGAGTTGGACCTCCTTATAAGGGTTTCTCTTCTACATGCTATTGGAGCTTGAGAAGAGAAGAGGCCCTCGCGCACTCCTCCTCCGCCGCCCGCCTCGCCACGCCACGCCTCGTCACGACGCGCCGCGGGTTGCGGGATTGAGCCGAGCCGAGCTCACACCTACGCGCTTATTTTTGCCAGTCACTAATGGAGAGTTCTCTGACAGCTGGGCCACGATCTGAGACGTCGGATCGTGGGCTGTCACGGACTCGGACGTGGGTCGAGCCCACGTCTCTCCACGCGGCTGCGCCTATATAAGTGTGCGGTGTCTCCTAACCCTAGCCGCCACGAACAGATCACATCTGCTCCACGCGCACGCCCACCGTCGTTCCCTTGCTGCTGCTGCCGCTGGTGACTCCATCCCGTCCGCTGCGTACACGGTCGACGGCAGAGCAGGTCTCCGAAACCACGCCCTTCCGGTTCCTGTACGGGGTGAGGGGCGAATAGGTTTTTGGGCAGCGATTACGCGACTGCTCACTTCCGATCGTCTACTTCCTCTACGTCCGCGTCGCCTTCATCATCACCATGTCCACCGACGCCGAACGTGCCGCCGCCGAGAAAGCTGAAGCTGACAAGAAGGCCGCCGAGGACGCCGTTGCTGCTACCAAAGCCGCGGCCTCTGCATGGCCTACTGGAGGGTATAACTCGTTTATCCCGCTCCTACTGTTTTCTGTTTTAGCCATGCTAGCGTTATACGTAGATCTTTCTGCAATTAGCGTAGTATGTGCTAGTTTGACTGAATATCAGTATGCGATTATATGTGTCAATGCCATGCTAGTGATTTACTCGTGGATTAATTTAATCGAGAAATTTCCTATTTACTCAACAATCCAAAAACCTATTCTGTGTAGGAATTTTTCGGCAAGTGGCTTTGCCGCTGCACTGAAACCGGATAAGTTTACCGGTACATACTTTAAGCGTTGGCAGACTAAGACCACGTTATGGCTCACGGCTATGAACGTGTTCTGGGTCACCGGTGTCTCCATGGGAACGATTGCTCCTGAACGGGAGAAGGCGTTCAAGGAGGCTACCATTGTGTTTCTCGGAGTAGTTCTTAGCGTGATCGGAGACAAACTGGTCGACGCATATTTACATGTGCATGTCGCCAAGGACTTGTGGGAGGCGCTCGAATCTAAGTTCGGGGCACCGATGCCGGAAGCGAGATGTATATTATAGAGCAGTTCCATGATTACAAGATGGTTGAAAACCGTCCTGTATTGGAGCAGGCTCATGAGATAATATGCATTGTTAAGGAGCTTGAACTTCTTAAGTGCGAGTTACCGGGCAAGTTTGTCGCGGGCTGCATAATCGCTAAGCTCCCTAATACCTGGAGGAACTTTGCCACCACTCTGAAACATCAGAGGCGTGAATTCTCTGTGGAGGATGTCATTGGCCATCTGAGTGTTGAGCAGAATTCAAGGGCAAAGGACTCGCACGGAAAAGGGGCCGAAGGGACTTCTGTCGCCAACATGGTGAACCAGAAGAACTTCAACTCCCACAAGCCCAAGGGAAAGAACGGTGTCCAACACAATACCGACTTTAAGAAGAAGGGTAAGAAGACCTTCAAGAAGAACAAGAAGGATGAGGGCTGCTTTACTTGTGGTTCGGTTGAACATTGGGCCAACAAGTGCCCAAACAAGTACAATAAGTCAGGACAGGACTCCAAGTCCGTCAACATGATTGTGGACAACAATGAGAATGGTGCACCTGGGTACGGTAATTTATTTACTGTTTTTTCAGTGTTTCAGCCCACCGATTGGTGGGTGGACACAGGCGCAGGTGTACATGTGTGTGCTGACATGTCATTGTTCACTTCTTACCAGGTCACAGGCCACGGGTCCGTATTGATGAGGAATGGCGCGAGTGCTTCTGTTGATGGTGTTGGCATGGTCGATCTGAAGTTTACTTCGGGAAGGATCGTGCAGCTGAAGAACGTGCAGCATGTCCCCGCCATCAAGAAGAACCTCATTAGTGGCTCCCTTCTATGTAGAGAAGGGTTTAAGTTGGTTTTCGAGTCTAATAAATTAGTTGTTACGAAATATGGACTCTTTGTTGGAAAAGGTTATGAGAGCGGAGGGATGTTCCGCCTTTCCCTCGCAGATTTTTGTAATAAAGTCGTGAACCATGTTCATTCGAATGTTAATGAATCTGAGGTTTGGCATTCACGTCTTTGTCACATTAGTTTCGGTGTTATGACGCGGCTAGCCAAGTTGGATTTAATCCCGAGTTTTACTTTAGCCAAAGGCTCTAAGTGCCTTTCATGTGTGCAAGCTAAGCAACCTCGCAAGCCTCACAAGGCCGCGGAGGAGAGACACTTGGCACCATTAGAACTCATACATTCTGATCTTTGTGAGATGAATGGTGTGTTGATTAAAGGTGGAAAGAAATACTTCATGACATTGATAGATGATTCCACTAGATATTGCTATGTGTACCTGTTAAATACTAAAGATGAGGCTCTACACTACTTTAAAATCCATAAGGCAGAAGTTGAGAATCAACTTGAAAAGAAAATTAAACGAGTCTGGTCAGATCGTGGTGGAGAGTACTTCTCGAGTGAGTTTGATTCCTTCTGTGCGGAACACGGCATTATTCATGAGAGGACGCCTCCCTATTCACCCCAGTCAAACGGGGTTGCCGAGCGGAAAAACCGTACTCTAACTGATTTGGTTAACGCCATGTTAGATACATCGGGTTTATCCAAGGCATGGTGGGGGGAGGCTATATTGACGGCATGTCATGTCCTGAATAAAGTTCCGACAAAGGATAATGAGATCACTCCCTATGAGAAATGGGCAAAGAGAAGGACAACACTCTCGTACTTGCGCACTTGGGGCTGTTTGGTGAAAGTCAATTTGCCGATCCCCAAAAAGCGTAAGCTTGGACCCAAGACTGTGGACTGCGTTAATTTGGGCTACGCTAAGAACAGTGTTGGTTATAGATTTCTAGTAGTGAAATCTGAGGTACCTGACCAGAAGGTCGGTACAATTATGGAGTCTAAGGATGCTACATTCTTCGAGGATACTTTTCCTATGAGAGATATGCAAAGCACTCCTTTACAGGAATCTAAGGAGACTCCTGAACCTGCCATCCCTATGGAATATTATGAACAAACACATGATGAAAATCCTGAGGAGGATGACGAGGAAACCCTTGGTAGGGGCAAGAGACAAAGGACTGCAAAGACCTTTGGTGATGATTTCTTCGTGTACCTCGTGGATGATACTCCCACTTCTATTTCAGAAGCGTATGCCTCTTCAGAAGCTGACTACTGGAAGGATGCGGTCCGTAATGAGATGGATTCCATCATGGCTAACGGGACATGGGAGATCACTGAACGTCCCTATGGTTGCAAACCATTAGGATGTAAGTGGGTGTTCAAGAAGAAGCTTAGGCCCGATGGTACGATTGAAAAGTACAAGGCTAGGCTTGTGGCTAAGGGCTATGACCAGAAAGAAGAGGAAGATTTCTTCGACACTTATTCACCTGTAGCTAGACTGACCACCATTCGAGTATTACTCTCGTTGGCAGCCTCGCATGGTCTTCTCGTCCACCAGATGGATGTTAAGGCGGCTTTTCTGAATGGAGAGCTAAAAGAGGAAATCTACATGCAACAGCCAGATGGCTTTGTGATAGATGGTCAGGAAAGAAAGGTGTGTAGGTTGCTGAAATCTTTATATGGCCTGAAGCAAGCACCTAAGCAATGGCATGATAAGTTTAATACAACTCTGACATCTGTTGGTTTCGTTGTTAATGAGGCCGACAAATGTGTATACTATCGCCATGGTGGGGGTGAAGGAGTTATACTGTGCTTGTATGTTGATGACATACTGATATTCGGAACCAACCTCAAAGTTATTGAGGAGGTCAAGTCGTTTTTGTCTCAGAACTTTGAGATGAAAGACCTTGGTGTGGCTGATGTTATCTTGAACATCAAGCTACTGAGAGATAATGAGGGTGGGATTACACTTCTGCAATCCCACTATGTTGAGAAGGTGTTGAGTCGTTTTGGATATTCGGATTGCACACCATCTCAAACACCATATGATCCTAGCGTGTTGATTCGAAAGTCCAAAGGCACGGCTATAGATCAGTTGAGATACTCTCAAATCATTGGTTCACTGATGTACCTAGCGAGCGCAACGAGGCCCGACATCGCGTTTGCTGTGAGCAAACTGAGCCGGTTTGTTTCCAAACCGGGTGATGTACATTGGCATGCTGTTGAATGAGTTATGCGCTATTTGAAAGGTACTATGAACTATGGACTTCACTATACCGGAGACCCGTCGGTACTTGAAGGGTATGGTGATGCAAATTGGATCTCTGATGTTGATGAGATGAAGGCCACAACTGGGTATATGTTTACTCTTGGAGGTGGCGCTGTTTCCTGGAAGTCTTGCAAGCAAACGATCTTAACGAGATCGACAATGGAAGCAGAATTAACGGCATTAGACACATCTGGTGTTGAAGCAAGATGGCTTCGAGATCTTTTGATGGACTTGCCATTGGTTGATAAACCGGTTCCAGCTATCCTTATGAACTGTGACAATCAGACTGTCATCACCAAGGTGAAGAGTTCAAAGGACAACATGAAGTCCACCAAACACATAAGAATGAGATTAAAAGCTGTCAGAAAATTAAGAAACTCCGGAGTGATAGCGTTGGACTATGTCCATACGGCTAAGAATCTGGCAGATCCCTTTACGAAAGGGCTATCACGTGTTGTGATAGATAATGCATCGAGGGAGATGGGTATGGGACCCACATGAGTTGCCATGGTAGTAACCCAACCTATGTGATCGGAGATCCCGTGAATTAGGACCTGGGAAAACAAGCCAGTGGTGAACTGAGGAGAGTAACTATACTAACCCACTCCGTTGGAGATGCAATACTCTCGATACTGTATGGTAGGATGACTACTATCTTAATGTGTTCCGAAGCTTATATAAGCAAGATGCTATCCTACAGAGTGATCTTTGGAGGAACACACCTATATGAGTCCGACTGCTGGTCACAGTCTATGAGATTGGGGTGATCTCTAGTAAGCTCATGAATAGGCCAGGAATGTGACTTATATGCTCCACCCGAGGGGTCAGCCTTCGGCAGCCCAGTACTAGTGAGACATGTGGTGAAACTTCTTTACGCCAAACTAACAATTCAAGGCATAGTCCATTGTTCAGTTGTGAAGGAGTGTAGCTACTTGCTCTAGGTGAAACTCAACCTTAACAGGTCTTCACTGAAACACTGGTATATCGAAACAGTAATTGGAACAGAGGACACAATGGGCCCTCGAGATCTGGTGGGGGATTGCTGAAATTTGAGATGGGCTCTAGGCCCATGTAGCAATTTCTGAAAAAATCTCTAAGGGCCCATGCGGGTTATATGGCACTAGGTGTAGTGGGAAGTTTAGTCCCACCCCGGAAGTGGAAGAGGAGTTGGACCTCCTTATAAGGGTTTCTCTTCTACATGCTATTGGTGCTTGAGAAGAGAAGAGGCCCTCGCGCACTCCTCCTGTGCCGCCCGCCTCGCCACGCCACGCCATGCCTCGTCACGACGCGCCGCGGGTTGCGGGATTAAGCCGAGCCGAGCTCACACCTACGCGCTTATTTTTGCCAGTCACTAACGGAGAGTTCTCTGACAGCTGGGCCACGATCTGAGACGTCGGATCGTGGGCTGTCACGGACTCGGACGTGGGTCGAGCCCACGTCTCTCCACGCGGTTGCGCCTATATAAGTGTGCGGTGTCTCCTAACCCTAGCTGCCACGAACAGATCACATCTGCTCCACGCGCACGCCCACCGTCGTTCCCTTGCTGCTGCTGCCGCCGGTGACTCCATCCCGTCCGCCGCGTACACGGTCGACGGGAGAGCAGGTCTCCGAAACCACGCCCTTCTGGTTCCTGTACGGGGTGAGGGGCGAATAGGTTTTTGGGCAGCGATTACGCGACTGCTCACTTCCGATCGTCTACTTCCTCTACGTCCGCGTCGCCTTCATCATCACCATGTCCACTGACGCCGAACGTGCCGCCGCCGAGAAAGCTGAAGCTGACAAGAAGGCCGCCGAGGACGCCGCTGCTGCTACCAAAGCCGCGGGCTCTGCATGCCCTACTGGAGGGTATAACTCGTTTATCCCGCTCCTACTGTTTTCTGTTTTAGCCATGCTAGCGTTATACGTAGATCTTTCTGCAATTAGCGTAGTATGTACTAGTTTGATTGAATATCAGTATGCGATTATATGTGTCAATGCCATGCTAGTGATTTACTCGTGGATTAATTTAATCGAGAAATTGCCTATTTACTCAACACCATCTTGGAGCAGAAGAGGGAGAGCTCAAACTCTCCTTTCCTCTGCATAGTTAGTAACGCGACATAGTAGCCTCCGCCGTCGCCATGTGACAGGAGGCCGACCGCACAGGGTTGGCCGACCAAGCACCTGAGTTGCGGGACCAGTTTGAGCGACGGAGTGCCAGCGCCGCCGTGGCCGCAGCCGGGCTGGTAGATGTAGTATTCGTGGAGCGGACATTCCTCCGTGCTTATGTCCATGCTAAGGAGGATGAGCCCGCCGTGAGTGCCGTAGATGAAGGGCTCCTCGGTGACACGGGCGTCGGTGGACCAGACAATGACGTAGGAGATAAGAGGCGGGCGGTGGACGAACAAGCTGACCTGAATGGAGATCGCGCGAGAGTCATCCGGGTGCTCCGTCTGGTAGGTGGCGGTGGTGGAATCGGCGACCACAGGCTTGATAGCGAGGAGGCAGCTCTTGGGGAGCTCGACGCCGGGTGGATCCATCCTAGCTAGCTCCATCTGGATTGGATTTAACTGGAGCGGATTTTTTCAGATGGATCTGGCGATCGCCGGGCGGATCAGTTGGAGACGGACGATGAACAAGGAAGGGGAACAACAGGCGGCGGCCGCCGAAGGAGAAACGACACTTCTAGGTTAGGGTTATGCAAACTCAACGTTGGCTGGGCCGTTCTCATGTGCCATGATCCTTTTATGAGTTCCCTAACACCCACACCCCCCGGCAGCGATCTGATGCTAGGCCGGCTTTGGTCCGGCCCAACAATAGGGTCGGTTTTGTTTTTAGCTCAAAAACATGAAATAGAAATGTTCACACAGGATTCTCAAAAAAAAAGTTGTTCACACATGACAAAAAAAGGTTAGTCTAGTTTTAGAAACATGTTCACCGATGTTACAAAAAGGTTCGCAATAAATTAAAAAATGTTCACCTATAATGAAAAATGGTGCATGGTAAAAAATGGTTTATGTTTGAAAAAAAGGTTCATGATAAATTAAAAAAGTGTTCACCTATGATAAAAAAACGTTTCACGATAAATAAATAAGTGTTCAGCTAGAACAAAAAAGATTCATGTATTTTCGGACACCAAAAAAATATGAAAAAGGGAAAAGAAAAAGGACAAAATAAAACAGTGTAGTACCCTAAAAACAGAGAAAAAAAGAAACATCGGAAACAAAAAAAGGTAAGGGAAAAAAGAAAAGAAAACATAAATGGACCGGCCCACGCGGAGCAACTATGTGGGCGAGTCGATGCACATGTCGCGGGACTGCAGTGACTAATGCACACACCCACCTTGGCCATACCACCATCTTGTACTCACGCCGCTTTGTAGCTGGGTTATTTATTTTGGGAGCAAAAACTCTACACTTACGGACAATAGCTACAAAACTCACGTACGGACTCAGAGGGCAAGGATGTTGCTGACGCCACACAATAACAAGGCGTGTATGGTGTGCAGGTTGGCCAGATCGACGCCATCTACCGTAACCTAAGATAGCATACGTCCCATCGTAACATGTAACCGATCCTGTAAAATTACCTGGCCATGTCTATAAGGTGGCACTGCGGCCTATATAAGGGGTACACACCCTTTCTACGGGAGAAGGTTGGACACACACACACACACACACACACACCATACATCTTCTCCACGAGAGAATCCACCAACACCCAGCCGGCTGAACCGCCAATGGGCATCATCTTGTACCTTGAGCGCCTCACACGCCGGAATACAATCAACCCAAACAAAGAGTAGGGCTTTCATCGGAGACAATTTCGGGCCTGAACCTCAATACATCCTTGTGGGCTTGTGGTTGTTAACCCATCCGATCGTGGTCACAAGCCTGTACCTACATAGGAATTCACTATACAGTTACGAAACACCGACAATTGGCATGCTAGGTAGGGGCTTTGTGCACTAACTTGCGAGCATCATGATCATTCACCTTCACCGCCAGCGGCTTTGACGCCGCCCCTGTATCAGCTCGCCATTCCATTCAACTGGATGGCGGAATTGCTCCTGGAGAAACCATCCACTTTGGTAGCTTCGAATTCACAGCTGATCTAGAAGGCAGGCTGCAACTCCACGATCGGATACCTCACCACGACGAGGCGACACCTCCCCTAGAAGAAGCCGCAACTTCACCTAGGACTCCAAAGCATACGCAAGCCTTAGGGGGTCGACTACACCTCATCTCTTCAGGTGTTGCCATCCCCAAGCTCATGCTAGGTCAGAATTGTACACTTGTTGGCAAGGCGTCAATGAAGCCCTGCATGTCGGGACCCCAATCTAGCATGTAACACATCATATCACTTTGCGACCTCACGCACGGTATTCCACAGCTGCAACCTTACATTGGTCGGGATCGTTTGCGCCTTTTGGCTCACGTATATGATTGTGTCGCTGCCATCCGTATGACAGAGAACCCGGGTCGACATGACTAGTCATAAACCCAATGTGGCACAAACTTACTGGGACAGGCATACGTAACCCAGCAATGAACGTGTCGGTCATGAACGTATGAACCCAAGTCGTAGCAAGCTACAATGACTTAAAGGAACAACGCGTGACATTTCCCCGAAGGGACAGACACATGAACAAAGAAGGATACATGCCGGCCAACCTAAGTGTTCCGGAGTAGTAGCAAGCTACCATGGCTCAGTGGAAGCACTAAAAGACATTTCCCCATAAGGAAGGCTACCAAGAATAAGCAACTAGGTGTCGGATCCCACACATACCAAGCATTTCAATAACATACACACAATATGCTCGATATGTGTAAATACAACATGGCATCACAACAAAACTCTACGACTCAAAGTATTTATTCAATAGGCTCCGAGGAGCCAGCACTACTGCAGAATGCTGCTAACGCAACACTACAATCAAAGACCCTTTGATCAAATTGTGTGCGATGCAATAATCTCAAATGGTGATGTAAAAACCCGTCAAAAAGATGTAAAACACTTGCGATGGCGGAAACATCAAACACGGTTTGGATTTTAGTTGCATGTGCGATGTGGGGCATACGGTTCGGTACAATTAACTGTTTGTGATGAGGCAGGACAATACAAATGGGCAGCCAAATGAAGGTGTGTGTGATAAACGGCATACAGTTCACTCAGATGAACTATTTGTGATTAGGCGGAACAAAAGAAACGGTCAGCCAGATCAAGGTGCGTGCGATCGAGGGCAAACAGTTCACTCGGATGGACTATTTGCGTTGAGCCAAGAGAACAGAAATGGTTCAATTTAACAAGATGTGTGTGATACGCGGCAAATAGGTTTGTAATCAAAAATGTGTACGAAGACCGATAATAACACAGACAATTGCTGCTAATAAGACGTGTGTGTTGTCCTTATAAGTGTGTGTGTGTGTGTGTCTACGAGATGCAACTGGATGAACCTCACCCCAAATTAAACATCTAATTACATAGGTGGCTACTACACACATGAGATTACCACACACCAAAGTCAACTATATATTACATGCATAATTAACTAGGATGAACGATCATCTGATCATCATCTACTTCTTGGGACGCTTGCCGCTACTGCTCTGCTTGTGGCTCGATTCGGCCTCGTTGATGTCGGTAACGAGGCAGTTCCTCATGTAAACTATCCGCCTGTGCATCTCCTAGCATGTGTACATGCTCTTGGCCGTGAACCTGAGGTGAGGTTCATCCAGTTGCCGCGTCCAGGCTCCGTGCTAGGATACGGGATTTGTTCTCTTAGCATCCTGCTTCATCTTTTTGTAGTAGTGGTCGATGATGGCCGAGGCGAGTTCCACCAGGGAGTCCTTCTTCGTGCTACCCCAGATCGTGTAGTGCTCATGGATTTCGACAAGGTTCTTGTAGTCCAAGCCCGTAACCTTGAGCGCCTTTACATCATTGCAGGTTTCTACCGTAGAGAACTTGTAGTTGGTGCTGTTGACAAACATGGTGAAACGGTCGCGAGGTCTGTGGCCATGCAGTAGTGGAAGATGAGGACATGATGGCGCACGCAGAACTGGGCGACGTCAACCTTCTGATCTTTGCCGGGATGACCGTCGGTGTACTGGAGGTCGATGCCGACCACCTTGTACTTGTCTCGAGCAAGCAACTGCTCCATGGAGTTGATGTAGTCGTCCACCACGGTTGAGGCTTTGGTGTACACCACTGAGAGATCCATCTCCCTCGCGTGGTGATGACCCACAAGTATAGGGGATCTATCGTAGTCCTTTCGATAAGTAAGAGTGTCGAACCCAATGAGGAACAGAAGGAAATGACAAGCGGTTTTCAGCAAGGTATTCTCTTCAAGCACTGAAGTTATCGGTAACAGATAGTTGTGTGATAAGATAATTCGTAACGGGTAACAAGTAACAAAAGTAACTAAGGTGCAGCAAGGTGGCCCAATCCTTTTTGTAGCAAAGGACAAGCCTGGACGAACTCTTATATAAAGCAAAGCGCTCCCGAGGACACATGGAAATTACTGTCAAGCTAGTTTTCATCATGCTCATATGATTCGCGTTCGTTACTTTGATAATTTGATATGTGGGTGGACCGGTGCTTGGGTGCTGCCCTTCATTGGACAAGCATCCCACTTATGATTAACCCCTCTCGCAAGCATCCACAACTACGAAAGAAGAATTAAGATAAATCTAACCATAGCATGAAACATATGGATCCAAATTAGCCCCTTACGAAGCAACGCATAAACTAGGGTTTAAGCTTCTGTCACTCTAGCAAACCCATCATCTACTTATTACTTCCCAATGCCTTCCCCTAGGCCCAAACAATGGTGAAGTGTCGTGTAGTCGACGTTCACATAACACCACTAGAGGAGAGACAACATACATCTCATCAAAATATCGAAGGAATACCAAATTCACCTGATTACTTATAACAAGACTTCTCCCATGTCCTTAGGAACAAGCGTAACTACTCACAAAGCATATTCATGTTCATAATCAGAGGAGTATTAATTATCATTAAGGATCTGAACATATGATATTCCACCGAATAAACCAACTAGCATCAACTACAAGGAGTAATCAACACTACTAGCAACCCACAGGTACCAATCTGAGGTTTTGAGACAAAGATTGGATACAAGTGATGAACTAGGGTTTACGAGGAGATTGTGCTGGTGAAGATGTTGATGGAGATTGACCCCCTCTCGATGAGAGGATCGTTGGTGATGACGATGGCGATGATTTCCCCCTCCGGGAGGGATGTTTCCCCGGCAGAACTGCTCCGTCGAAGCCCTAGATTGGTTCTGCCCAAGTTCCACCTCGAGACGGAGCCGCTTCGTCCCGAAAGCTTCCTTCTCATTTTTTTGAGGTCAAAACCAACCATATAGCCGAAGATGGGCACCGGAGGCCTGCCAGGGGGCCCACAAGGTAGGGGCGTGCCCAGAGGGGTAGGGCGCGATCCCCACCCTTGTGGTGCTGGGCCCCCTCTGGTGCTTTCTTCGCCTAATATTTTTATATATTCCAAAATAATTCTCCATGAAGTTCAGGAGTTTTGGAGTTGTGCAGAATAGGTCTCTCATAATTGCTCCTTTTCCAGTCCAGAATTCCAGTTGCCGGCATTCTCCCTCTTCATGTAAACCTTGTAAAATAAGAGAGAAAAGGCATAAGTATTGTGATATGATGTGTAATAACAGCCCATAATGCAATAAATATCAATATAAAAGCATGATGCAAAATGGACGTATCAACTCCCCGAAGCTTAGACCTTGCTTGTCCTCAAGCGAAAGCCGAAATCGAAATATATGTCGACATGTTTAGAGATGGAGGTGTTGATAAAATAAAATACAGACATGAGGGCATCATGGTTGTCGGTGTTCTAGGAACGGGGGTCCCCAGACTTGCCTGCCTCCGGCCTGCGGCGTGGCTCAAGGGGTGGCCCAGCACGGCCCGTCTTCATCAACCCAAGCTCAAGACCCTCGCGAGGGGCCAAGCCTTGCGGGGCGGACGACGCAAGACTTCCTCAGGGGCGGCCTCACCAGGCAGGCTCGCGATGAGGCAGAGAGATCAAGGAAAGGAGTACCTCGCGAGGTGCTCGTGACGCAAGCCATGACGATCGAGACCAGGCGGGCGCCAGCCTGCGCAGTGTCCTCGTTTCCTCTTTGGTGCAAAGGGGGCGAGCGCAGGCGCGGAGTACCGAGGCATCAAGCAAAGGTTACCATATCGGTGCAACGAGACCAAGACCAGCAGAGCGGCAGGACGGAGGTCACTGTGGAGCCCAAGACGGCGTCATCGCCAGTGCCTTTGGCAGTCGAAGACCAACTTTAGTCAAGATAACTTGTACTAGCTGTCCCCCTTCAAAATGGTCGTTGTTGGCTCCCTTCCCGCTCAATATTTGGGAAGAGGACCAGGGCCTCTATATATAGAGATAGCCACCACAGTAGAGGGGATCGAGATATCACTGAGAACCAACAGAGACGGAGCCATTCCTCTCCAAGCACACCACCACAAGAACACCCCTCACGAGGCTGTTCTTCCTCTCTACTGTTCATCATCAGCCCAGAGGCAATCCACCACCACACACTAGAGTAGGGTATTACACCACAACGGTGGCCCGAACTAGTATAAACCTTGTGTCCTTTGTGCTGTTCATCGTGTAGCTTAGATTCACGGCGAAGCGTTGGGACGTGGATCAGTAGGGAGTAGATCTTCGCGCGCACCCCAGAGTTCGAACCTTAAGGGTTGTGCCGGAACCCGATATCCGACATTTGGCGCGCCGGGTAGGGGTGCGCCGGAATCTTTCTTCCGCTGTCCCGCGTTCCATCATTCATCGCATCCATGGCAGACGCTCACCGAGCTCGCGCCGAGCGTTGGGCTGCCCTCGCTGCCCGCGTCGCCCAGACGGCTCCCGTCGGTGGGCCTCCCCATCGTTCTCCGTCGCCTGCCGCCAACGCCGCCACCGGCCCGGCGGGGAACGAGCAGCAAGCATCATCGCTGCATCCCTCGGTGCGGAGGGAAGGCCGCACCGCCACTCCTTCGCTAACTCCAGCTGGTTCGTCGTCTCACGCTCGTCGCGCTCCCACAGACGCGCAGGCCGCGTTGCTCCTGGCACGTGAGCTCCTGCACTACCGCCCCGTCGACGACCTCTACGAGGACTGGCTCGCTTGCATCACCGAGCTCGTCAGTGCCGCAGGGGGCTCTCCTGCGCCGCCCCTCTCACTGCCTCGCCCTCCGTCCTACATGGGTGATGCAGCTCAGGAGGCGCCTCCGCCACCTCCTCCCCAAGAAGGCGCTCTGGCTCCAAGGCGCGCGGCCCTTGGACGAGACCCACCGCGTCCAGCGCCCGTGCGACAAGAAAGGAGCTGCCAAGAGATCCCTCGGCCTCAAGAAGGCGCTCGCGTGCTCCCCGCTCCAGCACTTCAAGACCGCATCCCTACGCTAGCACGTCAAGACCCCGCGCTGCCCCTGGCGGCGGCGCGCGGGAATCTCCAAGAGCAAGCCCCGCGTCTGCAAAGGGCTCCGGTGGCCACCGCAGGCTGCCGCGCCTTCACCACCGAGCTGCGCAGTGTCGCCTGTGTTGGGGAACGTAGTAATAATTCAAAATTTTCCTACGTGTCACCAAGATCAATCTAGGAGATGCTAGCAACGAGAGAGAAGGAGTGCATCTTCATACCCTTGAAGATCGCTAAGCGGAAGCGTTACAAGAAAGCGGTTGATGGAGTCGTACTCGCGGCGATTCAAATCGCGGAATATCCGATCTAGCGCCGAACGAACAGCGTCTCCGCGTTCAACACACGTACAACCCGGGGACGTCTCCTCCTTCTTGATCCAGCAAGGGGAGAGGAGAAGTTGAGGGAAAGCTCTGCCAACACAATGGCGTGGTGGTGGAGCTTGCAGTTCTCCGGCAGAGCTTCGCCAAGCACTACGGAGGAGGAGGAGGTGTTGGAGGAGGGAGGGGCTGCGCCTGGGGAAGGGGTGCGGCTGCCCTCTCTCTCCCTCACTATATATAGGGGGAAGGGGGGAGGAGGAGGCGCCCTAGGGTTTCCCTAGGGGAGGGGCGGCGGCCACATGGGAAACCCTAGATGGGTTTGGGCGCCCCCACCCCTAGGAGACTTGCCCCCCAAGCCAGGAGGGGCGGCTGCCCTAGGGGAGGCGCCCCCACCTCTCCTGGTTACGTGAGAGGGGTTGGGAGGGGCGCACATCCCTTAGTGGGCTGGTTTGCCCCTTCCCCTTGGCCCATAAGGCCCCCAACGCTTGCCGGGGCCTCCGAAACCCCTTTCGGTCATGCTGGCCATAGCCTGGTACCCCCGGAACACTTCCGGACTCCAATACCCTTCGTCTAATATACCGATCTTCACCTCGGAACTCCTCGTGACATCCGGGATCTCATCTAGGACTCCGAACAACCTTCGGTAACCACATACTATTTCCCATAACAACTCTAGCGTCACCGAACATTAAGTGTGTAGACCCTACGGGTTCGGGAACCATGCAGACATGACCGAGACACCTCTCCGGGCAATAACCAATAGCGGGATCTAGATACCCATATTGGCTCCCACATGTTCCACGATGATCTCATCGGATGAACCACGATGTCGGGGATTCAATCAATCCCATATACAATTCCCTTTGTCCATCGGTATTTTACTTGCCCGAGATTCGATCGTCGGTATCCCAATACCTCGTTCAATCTCGTTACCGGCAAGTCACTTTACTCGTTCTGTAATGCATGATCCCGTGACTAACTCCTTAGTCACATTGAGCTCATTATGATGATGCATTACCGAGTGGGCCCAGAGATACCTCTCCGTCATACGGAGTGACAAATCCCAGTCTCGATTCGTGCCAACCCAACAGACACTTTCAGAGATACCTGTAGTGCACCTTTATAGCCACCCAGTTACGTTGTGACGTTTGATACACCCAAAGCACTCCTACGGTATCCGGGAGTTGCACAATCTCATGGTCTAAGGAAATGATACTTGACATTAGAAAAGCTCTTAGCAAACGAACTACACGATCTTGTGCTATGCTTAGGATTGGGTATTGTTCATCACATCATTCTCCTAATGATGTGATCCCGTTATCAATGACATCCAATGTCCATGGTCAGGAAACCATAACCATCTATTGATCAACGAGCTAGTCAACTAGAGGCTCACTAGGGACATGTTGTGGTCTATGTATTCACACATGTATTACGGTTTCCAGTTAATACAGTTATAGCATGAACAATAGACAATTATCATGAACAAGGAAATATAATAATAACCATTTTATTATTGCCTCTAGGGCATATTTCCAACAGTCTCCCACTTGCACTAGAGTCAATAATCTAGTTCACATCACTATGTGACTGTAATGAATCCAACACCCATTGGGTTTGATCATATCTCGCTTGTGAGAGAGGATATTAGTCAACGGGTCTGAATCTTTCAGATCCGTGTGTGCTTTACAAATCTCTATGTCATCTCCTAGATGCAGCTACCACGCGCTATTTGGAACGATTCCAAATAACTGCTCTACTATACGAATCTGGTCTACTACTGAGAGTCATCCAGATTAGTGTCAAAGTTTGCATCGGCGGAACCCTTTACGACGAACTCTTTTACCACCTCCATAATCGAGAAAATTCCTTAGTCCACTAGTTACTAAGGATAACCTTGACCGTTGTCCTGTGATCCATTCCTGGATCACACTTGTACCCCTTGACTGACTCATGGCAAGGCACACTTCAGGTGCGGTACACAGCATAGCATACTCTGGAGCCTACGTCTAAAGCATAGGGGACGACCTTCGTCCTTTCACTCTCTTCTGCCGTGGTCAAGTCTTGAGTCTTACTCAATACTCACACCTTATAACACAGCCAAGAACTCCTTCTTTGCCGATCTATTTTGAACTCCTTCAAAATCTTGTCACGATATGTGTTCATTTGAAAGTACTATTAAGCGTTTTTGATCTATCCTTATAGATCTTAATGCTCAATGTTCAAGTAGCTTAATCTAGGTTTTCCATTGAAAAACACTTTTCAAATAACCCTATATGCTTTCCAGAAATTCTACATCATTTCTGATCAACAATATGTAAACAACATATACTCATCAGAAATTCTATAGTGCTCCCACTCACTTCTTTGGAAATACAAGTTTCTCATAAACTTTGTATAAACCCAAAATCTTTGATCATCTCATCAAAGTGTATATTCCAACTCCGAGATGCTTACTCCAGTACTTAGAAGGATTGCTGGAGCTTTGCATACTTGTTAGCATCTTTCAGGATCGACAAAACCTTCTGGTTGTATCACATACAACCTTTCTCAAGAAAATCGTCGAGGAAACAATGTTTTGACATCCTATCTGCAAGATTTCATAAATAATGCAGTAACTGCTAATATAATTCTAACATACTCTTAGCATCGCTATGAGTGAGAAAATCTCATTGTAGTCAACTCCTTGAACTTGTCGGAAAACATCTTAACGACAAGTCGAGTTTCCTTAATGGTGATACTTACCATCATTGGCCGTCTTCCCTTTTAAAATCCACCTGTACCAACAACCTTATGACCATCAAGTAGTTCTTCCAAAGTCTATACTTTGTTTTCATACATGGATCCTCTCTCGGATTTCATGGCCTCGAGCCATTCGTCGGAATCCGGGCCCACCATCGCTTCTCCATAGCTCGTAGGTTCATTGTTGTCTAGCAACATGACTTCCAAGACAGGATTACTGTACCACCATGAAGTAGTACGCATCCTTGTCGACCTACGAGGTTTGGTAGTGACTTGATCTGAAGTTTCATGATCACTATCATCAGCTTCCACTTCAATTGGTGTAGGCGCCACAGGAACAACTTCATGTGCCCTGCTTCACACTAGTTGAAGTGACGGTTCAATAACCTCATCAAGTCTCCTCCATCCTCCCACTCAATTCTTTCGAGAGAAACTTTTCCTCGAGAAAGGACCCGTTTCTATAAACAATCATTTTTGCTTCCGGATCTGAAATAGGAGGTATACCCAACTGTTTTGGATGTCCTATGAAGATGCATTTATCCGCTTTGGGTTCGAGCTTATCAGGCAAAACTTTTCAGATAAGCGTCGCAGCCCCAAACTTTTAAGAAACAACAACTTAGGTTTCTCTAAACCATATTTCATACGGTGTCATCTCAACGGAATTACGTGGTGCCCTATTAAAGTGAATGCGGTTGTCTCTAATGCCTAACCCATAAACGATAGTGGTAATTCGATGAGACATCATGGTATGCACCATATCCAATAGGGTGCATTTATGATGTTCGGACACACCATCACACTATGGTGTTCCAGGCAGTATTAGTTGTGAAACAATTTCCACAATGTCTTAATTGTGTACCAAACTCGTAACTCAGATATTCATCTCTATGATCATATCATAGACATCTTATCCTCTTGTCACGACGATCTTCTACTTCACTCTGAAATTACTTGAACCTTTCAATAATTCAGACTTGTGTTTTATCAAGTAAATATACTCAGCATCTACTCAAATCATCTGTGAAGTAAGAACATAACGATATCCACTCCGTGCCTCAGCACTCATTGGACTGCACACATCAAAATGTATTACTTCCAACAAGTTGCTTTCTTGTTCCATCTCACTGAAACCGAGGCCTTTCAGTCATCTTGCCCATGTGGTATGATTTGCATGTCTCAAGTGATTCAAAATCAAGTGAGTCCAAACGATCCATCTGCATGGAGTTTCTTCATGCGTATATACCAATAGACATGGTTCGCATGTCTCAAACTTTTCAAAAACGAGTGAGTCCAAAGATCCATCAACATGGAGCTTCTTCATGCGTTTCTATACCAATGACTCAAATGGCAGTGCCACAAGTATGTGGTACTATCATTACTATCTTATATCTTTTGGCATGAACATGTGTATCACTACGATCGAGATTCAATAAACCATTTATTTTAGGTGCAAGACCATTGAAGGCAATATTCAAATAAACAGAGTAACCATTATTCTCCTTAAATGAATAACCGTATTGCGATAAACATAATCCAATCATGTCTACGCTCAACGCAAACACCAAATAACAATTATTTAGGTTTAACACCAGTCTCGATGGTAGAGGGAGCATGCGATGCTTGATCACATCAACCTTGGAAACACTTCCACACATATCGTCATCTCACCTTTAGCTAGTCTCTGTTTATTCCGCAGCTTTTATTTCGAGTTACTAACACTTAGCAACCGAACCGGTATCTAATACCCTAGTGCTACTAAGAGTACTAGTAAAGTACACATTAATATAATGTATATCCAATATACTTCTGTCGACCTTGCCAGCCTTCTCATCTACGAAGTATCTAGGGTAGTTCTGCTTCAGTGACCGTTCCCCTCATTTCAGAAGCACTTAGTCTCGGGTTTGGGTTCAACCTTGGGTTTCTTTACTAGAGCAGCAACTGATTTGCCGTTTCATGAAGTATCCCTTCTTGCCCTTGCCCTTCTTGAAACTAGTGGTTTTACTAACCATCAACAATTGATGCTCCTACTTGATTTCTACTTTCGCGGTGTGAAACATCGCGAATAGCTCAAGGATCATCATATCTATCCCTGATATGTCATAGTTCGTCACAAAGCTTTAGTAGCTTGGTGGCGGTGACTTTGGATAACCATCACTATCTCTTCAGGAAGATTAACTCCCACTCGATTCAAGTGATTGTAGTACTCAGACAAACTGAGCACATGCTCAACGATTGAGCTTTTCTCCCTTAGTTTGCAGGCTTGAGAAACTCGTCAGAGGTCTCATACCTCTTGACGTGGGCACGAGCCTGAAATCCCAATTTCAGCCCTTTGAACATCTCATATGTTCCAGGATGTTTCAAAATTGTCTTCGGCGCCTCAATTCTAAACCGTTTGACATTTCGCACTGAACTATCACGTAGTCATCAAGACGTGTATGTCAGATGTTCGCAACATTCACAGACGACGCTTGAGGTTCAGCACACCGAGCGGTGCATTAAGGACATAAGCCTTCTGCACAGCAATGAGGATAATCCTCAGTTTACGGACCCAATCCGCATAATTGCTACTATCAACTTTCAACTAAATTTTCTCTAGGAGCATATCTTAAATAGTAGAACTAAAGCGTAAGCCACGACATAATTTGCAAAGACCTTTTGACTATGTTCATGATAGTTAAGTTCATCTGATTATTTAATGAACTCCCACTTAGATAGATATCCCTCTAGTCATCTAAGTGATACATGATCCGAGTCAACTAGGCCGTGTCCGATCATCACGTGAGACGGACTAGTCATCATCGGTGAACATCTTCATGTTGATCGTATCTACTATACGACTCATGTTCGACCTTTCGGTCTCTTGTGTTCCGAGGCCATGTCTGTACATGCTAGGCTCGTCAAGTCAACCTAAGTGTTTTGCATGTGTAAATCTGGCTTACACCCGTTTTATGTGAACGTTAGAATCTATCACACCCGATCATCACGTGGTGCTTCGAAACAACGAACTTTCGCAACGGTGCACAGTTAGGGGGAACACTTTCTTGAAATTTTAGTGAGGGATCATCTTATTTATGCTACCGTCGTTCTAAGCAAATAAGATGTAAACATGACAAACATCACATGCAAATCAAATAGTGACATGATATGGCCAATATCATTTTGCTCCTTTTGATCTCCATCTTCGGGGCGCCATGATCATCATCGTCACCGACATGACACCATGATCTCCATCATCGTGTCTTCATGAAGTTGTCTCGCCAACTATTACTTCTACTACTATGGCTAATAGTTTAGCAATAAAGTAAAGTAATTACATGGCATTTATTCAATGACACGCAGGTCATACAATAAATTAAGACAACTCCTATGGCTCCTGCCGGTTGTCATACTCATCGACATGCAAGTCGTGATTCCTATTACAATAACATGATCAATCTCAAACATCACATATATATATCATCCATCACATCCTTTTGGCCATATCACATCACACGGCATATGCTGCAAGAACAAGTTAGACGTCCTCTAATTGTTGTTGCAAGTTTTTACGTGGCTGCTATAGGTCTCTAGCAAGAACGTTTCTTACCTACGCCAAAACCACAACGTGATATGCCAATTTCTATTTACCCTTCATAAGGACCCTTTTCATCGAATCCGATCTGACTAAAGTGGGAGAGACAGACACCCGCTAGCCACCTTATGCAACTAGTGCATGTCAGTCGGTGGAACCTGTCTCACGTAAGAGTACGTGTAAGGTCGGTCCGGGCTGCTTCATCCCACAATGCCACCGAATCAAGATAAGACTAGTAACGGTAAGCAAATTGAACAAATCATCGCCCACAACTACTTTGTGTTCTACTCGTGCATAGAATCTACGCATAGACCTGGCTCATGATGCCACTGTTGGGGAACGTAGTAATAATTCAAAAATTTCCTACGTGTCACCAAGATCAATCTAGGAGATGCTAGCAATGAGAGAGAAGGAGTGCATCTTCATACCCTTGAAGATCGCTAAGCGGAAGCGTTACAAGAACGCGGTTGACGGAGTCGTACTCGCGGCGATTCAAATCGCGGAATATCCGATCTAGCGTCGAACGGACGGCGCCTCCGCGTTCAACACACGTACATCCCGGGGACGTCTCCTCCTTCTTGATCCAGCAAGGGGAGAGGAGAAGTTGAGGGAAAGCTCCGGCAGCACGACGGCGTGGTGGTGGAGCTTGTGGTTCTCCGGCAGGGCTTCGCCAAGCACTACGGAGGAGGAGGAGGTGTTGGAGGAGGGAGGGGCTGCGCCTGGGGAAGGGGTGCGGCTGCCCTCTCTCTCCCTCACTATATATAGGGGAGGGGGAGGAGGCGGCGCCCTAGGGTTTCCCTAGGGGAGGGGCGGCGGCCACAGGGGAAACCCTAGATGGGTTTGGGCGCCCCCACCCCTAGGAGACTTGCCCCCCAAGCCAGGAGGCGCGGCTGCCCTAGGGGAGGTGCCCCCACCTCTCCTGGTTTCGTGAGAGGGGTTGGGAGGGGCGCACAGCCCCTTAGTGGGCTGGTTTGCCCCTTCCCCTTGGCCCATAAGGCCCCCAACGCTTGCTGGGGCCTCCGAAACCCCTTTCGGTCATGCTGGCCATAGCCTGGTACCCCCGGAACACTTCCGGACTCCAATACCCTTCGTCTAATATACCGATCTTCACCTCGGAACTCCTCGTGACGTCCGGGATCTCATCTAGGACTCCGAACAACCTTCGGTAACCACATACTATTTCCCATAACAACTCTAGCATCACCGAACATTAAGTGTGTAGACCCTACGGGTTCGGGAACCATGCAGACATGACCGAGACACCTCTCCGGCCAATAACCAATAGCGGGATCTGGATACCCATATTGGCTCCCACATTTTCCACGATGATCTCATCAGATGAACCACGATGTCGGGGATTCAATCAATCCCATATACAATTCCCTTTCTCCATCGGTATGTTACTTGCCCGAGATTCGATCGTCAGTATCCCAATACCTCGTTCAATCTCGTTACCGGCAAGTCACTTTACCCGTTCTGTAATGCATGATCCCGTGACTAACTCCTTAGTCACATTGAGCTCATTATGATGCATTATCGAGTGGGCCCAGAGATACCTCTCCGTCATACGGAGTGACAAATCCCAGTCTCGATTCGTGCCAACCCAACAGACACTTTCGGAGATACCTGTAGTGCACCTTTATAGCCACCCAGTTACGTTGCGACGTTTGATACACCCAAAGCACTCCTACGATATCCGGGAGTTGCGCAATCTCATGGTCTAAGGAAATGATACTTGACATTAGAAAAGCTCTTAGCAAACGAACTACACGATCTTGTGCTATGCTTATGATTGGGTCTTGTCCATCACATCATTCCCCTAATGATGTGATCCCGTTATCAATGACATCCAATGTCCATGGTCAGGAAACCATAACCATCTATTGATCAACGAGCTAGTCAACTAGAGGCTCACTAGGGACATGTTGTGGTCTATGTATTCACACATGTATTACGGTTTCCAGTTAATACAATTATAGCATGAACAATAGACATTTATCATGAACAAGGAAATATAATAATAACCATTTTATTATTGCCTCTAGGGCATATTTCCAATAGCCTGGCCAGGCAAGTTCAAGCCAGATCTGCCTCCTCGCTACGACGGCACCGCAGACCCCGCAGAGTTCCTGCAGCTCTACGAGCTGGGCATCAAGGCGGCCAACGGAGACGAAAAGGTCATAGCGAACTGGTTTCCCATGGCGCTCAAAGCTGGTGCCCGCACTTGGCTCCTGAACCTGCCTCCCGGCTCGATCTCCTCTTGGGACGAGATACGCACCCGCTTCATCGCCAACTTCCAGGGCACTCGCGACCGTCGTCCAGTCGTGGGTGACCTGCGCCGCATCAAGCAGCAACCTGGGGAGACCTTGCAGAAGTACATCCAGCGCTTCAACAGCGCTCGCCTCAAGATTCCCAAGGTGACCGAGGAGGCCATCATCTCAGCATTCTCTGACGGCGTCCGTAACGTCAAGATGAAGGAGGAGCTGGCTATCCACGAGGATCTGTGCACATCTCTGGAGCTGTTCAACCTGGCGACCAAGTGCGCAAGAGCTGAGGAGGGGCATCTCTCCCTCCTCGAGCTTCCAGCTGCTGACCCATAAGTGAAGAAAGCCAGGGCCAAGGACGTGAAGCGCAAAGGAGCAACTATGCTCACAGCAGAACCAGACACGAAGTGCGGCAGAGACCAGCCGGAGTCGTCCAAGGGCTACCGATTCTGCGCCTACCACAACCTCTACACCCACAACACCAACGAATCCCAGGTGCTCAGGGCCGTTCGAGAAGGACGCATCGGTCGACGCCCCGAGCACAGCGACCGGGGCTATGGCTGAGGAGGAGGAAGAGGTGGAGGACGATGGGACGACCGAGGCCCTCGCCAGGAGTGGCGTGACCGCCCTCGCGAGGATTGCTGGTAGGACCAGCCTCGCGAGGGGGCTTGGAGGGATCAGCCTCGTGAGGACCGCCCTCAGGGCAACGCAAGCCTTCCTCCTCTGCCGCCACCGCCAAGAAGGAATGATGACCACCACCAGGACGAGGGGGCTGGGGGCTTCCAGGAGCCGCGTGCTATTGCTTGCATCTTGGGCGGCGCCCAGGCCCCAGCCTCTCAGCGCATCTTCAAGCAGTTTGCTCGCGAGGTGAACGCAATCCTCCCCAAGCTCGATGCCACGCGCCCTCTCAGGTGGTCCACGTGCGCCATCATGTTCAGCTCAGCGGATCAGCTCAAATGTGCGGCTACAGCTGGCGTCCTCCTGATGCTTTGTTCCCCAGTCATCAGCAATGCGCAAGTTACCAGGACCCTCATCGATGGCGGTGCAGGACTCAACGTTCTGTCCATCGAGACGTTCAACAACTTCCAAGTGCCTTATGATCAACTTCAGCCAACCAAGCCTTTCTCAGGAGTCACTGACGGGTCCACCACTCTGATAGGGCAGGTTCGCCTCCCTGTCACCTTCGGACAGCGCAAGAACTACCGTACCGAGCTCATCGACTTCGACGTTGCCCACATTCGCCTGCCATACAATGCCATCCTCGGGTATCCAGCCCTGGCCAAGTTCATGGCGGTGACTCACCATGGTTACAATGTCCTCAAGATGCCGGGAAGCGGCGGAATCATCACAGTCCCCTGCGAGGAGAAGGATGCAGTGTGCTCCCTCGAGCGTGCCTTCCAAGCTGCATCAGTCGAGGACCCAGATAGCAAGAGCGGGGACCCTCCCGAGGCAGTTCCCAAGAAGAAGAAGACATCACCCAGCTCAAGGCCTTAGGAGGCAGGCACGTCCGGAGGTGCCACTTCAGGATCTGCGCCCGTGCAAGGGGCGCCTCCCTCCGTCGCATAGGAAGGCACGCCCGGCGCCCTCCTCGGGCAAGGCTCGGGGGCTCTCTCCTGGAGGGCCTCAGACTTTGCTGAGATCATGAGGGAGGCGCTTGGGCACCACTTGGAGGCGTGCTAGGCGGCACGTTTCCCTCAGGAAAGCATGGGGCAAGGAGGGCCCAACCCTCAGGAGTTCATCACCAAGGTCACTCAGGAGCTTCAAGAATCACGAGTCATGCGCGGCGATCGCCGCCTCCCGACGTAGCTCCCCATCCAGGCGAGGATGGCGGGCTGCACGTCTACATCGACTACCCAGGGCTCAGCCGAGTCACGTCTCAGGAGCGCCTCTGGCCTTCGCGCGTGGGACGCTGTGAGGGTCCGCCGCACAGCTCCGTTCGCATGCCTTTCGGCTTGCCAAACGCGGCTGCTGCTCACCAGCGTCTTATGCAGAGCATTCTGGTAGGTCAAGAGGCCAGGCACCACGCGGTCCTGGCAGAGATGGAGATGGTCCTCGAGGAACTGCCCGGACCCCCAGAGCCTCCCGAGGCTCAGGGCCCCGGTGGCTCGTGAGGATCGGCCTCTTCACCGCGCATCATCAGCTACTTCAACACCTGCTCCACAATGGTATCAGGTGACATCTTTCGAGTTTATTTCAGCTGGGAGCGCCCTCAGGGCAGCATTATTCCTAGGTCGCGTGGGCTGCCCCTGCGGCATGTATCCCTTTTGCTTATGTCTGCAGTCTACCTTGCTGGGGGCGCCCCTCGGGCTGCATCATCCCCAAGCCGCTCGGGCCTGACCCAGTGGCATGTATCCTTCCTGCAGTTATCTAAGCTAATTTGCCTTCATGATTAACCTGCCCGTGATAATCGCCTGCTCGATTGACACCTACCTTTGGAGCCGCTCGCACTGGCACGGCGCTTGTGCATGGGTCAGTCCCTACAACATCGACAAATCTGAGTGGTCGAGCTCTGGCCGCGGCAGCCCCGCAAGCGTCACCTCACCAGGCCCTCAGTGCCCTCACCACTCTCTTGGAGCAACCAATGGCCGGCCGGCAATCGTAATGGCAACTCCTGCTTTTCTCGTGATTGGTTTACAGGGACTACCTGAGGCCTAAAATGGGAGGCATCGCGAGCTCTCTCCTTCTCTTACCCGTGCGATCCGCTTGCGCGTTAAAAGGGGGCTCCTGAGCATCGCGACTCAGGAGCTCTTACTGGCTCTCCACCCCTCACCCCCTGGCCTTGTCCACGGCATCGCAACGTTGCATACCAGCGGCGGCTGAGCTCGCTCGAGGGCCGGGACCTGAGGACCTAGAGCACGAAGGAGAGTACGGGGAAGGAAGGGGAAGCTCATGAAGGCCTAGCCTAGCTACATCCCAGCTGCAGCCGTGCAAGCCCGGCGCATCACGAAGGATCTACCCCCTACTTACGAGATAAGTCTCGCCCCTGGAATAGCTAATTGATGCGGCATGAAACCCCCACTTAATGCGGCCCCATGACGGCGACGTTGCCTTCCTTTCTCGCCTTCCGACGGCTGCTTGAGCGCTAAAGGGGACCTCCTGAGCATCGCGCCTCAGGGGCTCTTACTGGACCTCGGGCCACTCACCTCCTGGCCTTGACCACGGCATCGCGACCTGGCATACCAGCGACGGCTGAAGCCTGCCTGGGGACCGGGACCTGTCAGCATAGAGCACTAAGTCGTCGCGAGGTTAGAAAGGGGGAACTAAGCCGGGACAGGACAAGCATTCGCACCACTTCATAATCAGGATAATAACAACAAAAGACATTGCGGACACCTTACATGCCCCCGCGGGGTACTTTCTCAATTCCTCGTAGGGAACAAAAGGTGCGAATCCTAAGGAGCCCTAACTACACGCGCCCTCATGGCCGACGCCATCATCAACAATGGGCCACGGGGGCCGGCGCCAACCCCATCCAGATCAGCTACGGCGACGGCCTGATGCGGCCGCCTTGCTCCGGGCACGACGCGAGCTCGGGGGCACGTAGCTGTTGTCGCTCGTCTTCGGAGTCGCAAAGAGCTCGGGCGAGTCGCTGGACTCCCAAGCATCTCCACTGCTGCCAGAGGAGCCGTTGGGGAAGCGGGTGGCAGGCCTAGCCCTTTCCACGTCGACGCCCTGGCTGCCTCCTCTGGGGCAGCACTCCAGCCGGCGGCCTTTTGCATCGAAGACCTTGAAGAGCATCAGGGAGGCGCCATCATATTCGAAATGAATCACGAGGGCACCTCCTGTTCGGCAGACCCGGGCGATCTCGCCCCATCCCCGGGTCATGTAGACCTTGCCCGGAGCGACGACTTCAACCTCCGCTCCGGTCGCCGGGGTACCGCAGTCGGCGTGCTGCATCTAGATCTCGAGAGGCCCCCGCGGCGGCATCTCGAAGGCGAAGAAAGGAGGAAAGCGGATCCAGGAGCTTGGAGGCATGGCGGCGTGGAGTACGAGCTCGCGAGAGGAGTCCACGGCATGGACTCCAGGAGTAACGACGCGCACCGCCGTGACTCGTCGTCGTCGCTGACGACGCGGGCGGCGCCGCTCGGCGTCTTCTTCTTCAGGGCCCTCGGCCCGGGCGTACAGAGGTAGCAGAAACCCAGGAGGTGGCCGCTCGTACCAAGGCCTCGACACCCCTGGCCCCACAACATCGTTGCGGCGGCCGGGGACCGGCCGTTTCTTCGGCGGGAGCGGGTCGGGCCCCTCCGGGGGGGGGGGGGGGCTTTCCTTTCTCCTCAGCTGAGAACCGGCGGATCGGTGCCATCGGCGGCAAAGACGGAGGAGGAGCGAGGAAGAAGAAGCGAGCGGAGCGAGAAGAGATGGACTGAGGGGGCTCACGCCTCTTCGTACTTATAGTCCAGAGGAGGCCAACCGTCGGCCTCCACGATCGCAGGTAATCACGACTCTTTTTTGCATGCAGCAGGGACTCGTCAAATCAGGCAGTTGCCGAGGCAGCATGGGGAAGCGGAGATGCCCACGTCCAATCAACCGCCACGCGGCGACCAAGGCCGCAGGCTGTTGGGGCCCGCGGCGTCCCGCACTTGCCCTTTCGCTTCGCTGCTAAGCCAAGCCCGAGCGCGCCTTGGGCCCGGGGGCTACTGTCGGCGTTCTGGGAATGGGGGTCCCCAGACTTGCCTGCCTGCGGCCTGCGGCGTGGCTCAAGGGGTGGCCCAGCACGACCCGTCTTCATCAACCCAAGCTCAAGACCCTCGCGGGGTGGACGACGCATGGCTTCCTCAGGGGCGGCCTCACCAGGCAGGCTCGCGAGGAGGCGGAGAGATCAAGGCAAGGAGTACCTCGCGAGATGCTCGTGACGCAAGCGATGACGATCGAGACCAGGCGGGCGCCAGCCTGCACAGTGTCCTCGTTTCCTCTTTGGTGCAAAGGGGGCAAGCGCAGGTGCGGAGGACCGAGGCATCAAGCAAAGGTTACCATATCGGTGCAACGAGACCAAGACCAGCAGAGCGGCAGGACCAAGGTCACTATGGAGCCCAAGACGGCATCATTGCCAGTGCCTTTGGCAGTCGAAGACCAACTTTAGTCAGGATAACTTGTACTAGTTGTCCCCCTTGAAAATGGCCGTTGTTGGCTCCCTTCCCACTCAATATTTGGGAAGAGGACCAGGGCCTCTATATATAGAGATAGCCACCACAGTAGAGGGGATCGAGATCTCACCGAGAACCAACAAAGACGGAGCCATTCCTCTCCAAGCACACCACCACAAGAACACCCCTCGCGAGGCTGTTCTTCCTCTGTACTATTCATCATCAGCCCCAGAGGCAATCCACCACCACACACTAGAGTAGGGTATTACACCACAACGGTGGCCCGAACTAGTATAAACCTTGTGTCCTTTGTGTTGTTCATCATGTAGCTTAGATTCACGACGAAGCGTTGGGACGTCGATCGGTAGGGAGTAGGTCTTCGCGCGCACCCCAGACTTCGAACCTTAAGGGTTTTGCCGGAACCCGATATCCGACAATGGTCATCTTTAGAACAGTAACATATATTGTCATATAATTTCTTATGCTAAAGTAACAATTCGTTCACAAGGTAAAGTATGAATCAGAAACTTCATTGCAAACCAACAAACTATTATCTCAGTCATTGAAGCAATTGCAATTTATCATAACATCGGAAAGTCAATTCAAGAGCTTTTCAGCAAGTCCACATACTCAACTATCATTTAGTCTTTCACAATTACTAACACTCACGCGATACTTATGTGTTCAAAGCTTCAATCGGACATAGAGAAAGATAGGGGCTTATAGTTTCGCCTCCCAATCTTTTACCTCAAGGGTAATGTCAACAGTAATACTTTATGATAGCCTACAACCGAGTGGATATATATATCTGGATCTCTCCAACACATAGTGCTTGCCAAAGGAAAAAGTGTAAAAAGGAAAGGTGAAGATCACCATGATTCTTTGTATAAGGGTAGAAGATAAAAGTAAAAGATAGGCCCTTCGCAGAGGGAAGCAGAGGTTGTCATGCGCTTTTATGGTTGGATGCACAAAATCTTAATGCAAAGGAACTTCACTTTATATTGCCGCTTGTGATAAACAACTTTATTATGCAGTTTGTCGCTTTTATTTCTTCCATATCACAAGTTCGTATAAAGCTTATTTTCCTCACACTAATAGATCATACATATTAAGAGAGCAATTTTTATTGCTTGCACCGATGACAACTTACTTGAAGGATCTTGCTCAATCCATAGGTAGCTATGGTGGACTCTCATGGCAAAACTGGGTTTAGGGATGTTTGGAAGCACAAGTAGTATCTCTACTTGGTGCAAAGAATTTGGCTAGCATGAGAGGGAAAGGCAAGCTCAACATGTTGGAGGATCCATGACAATATAACTTCTATTCGAATATAAGAAAACATAACCCATTATGTTGTCTTCCTTGTCCAACATTAACTTTTTAGCATCTCCTATTTTAATGAGCGCTCACAATTACAAAAGATGTCCAAGATAGTATATTTATACATGAAGCTTCTCTTTCTTTATTACTTTCTATTAATTGCCACACTGACCAAAACTATGTTTGTCAACTCTCAACAAATTTTATTCATCATACTCTTTATATGTGAAGTCATCACTTGCCATATGATTAATATATGATCTTTTTATTTATTTTTTCCATTGTTTTATTCCCTCAAGATCATAGCAAGAAAGCAAAGCCGTCAACTCAAAACTACTCTTTCTTATATATAACTCACGGAATCGATTACATAGAGGGAACATAAAGAAAAACTCAAAGCTAGATCATACTAAAAACTTTGTTCTACTAGATCAAGATATAACCAAAAGGATCGAACTACGAAAAATGATAAAGGTAAAAGTGTGATGGTGATACAATACCGGGGCATCTCCCCCAAGCTTGGCAGTTGCCAAGGGGAGTGCCCATACCCATTTATTTATGTCTCTTTCTTAAGAGGTGGTGATGAGGGAGTTGTTGATTTGGTATCCTTCTTCCTCAGCTTGCGCTTGAGGATAGAATTTTCCTCCCTTAAGTCATCGATCTCCTGCTCAAGCCTTAATGTCTTTTTACATAGTTCTTGTTTGTTTTCCTGCAAGAGACGAAAAGGGATAAACTCGATCTTAGGTTTCTTTGCTTTATTAGGAAGACTTGACTTTTTGAACTCCACGTGCATGTCCCCAGGTTGGGGTAGTGGGACTTCCCCTACATCAGAACTTGTCTCCTCCTTTCCTTTCGGATCATAGTCTTGTTACTCCTCTGTGGTCCAACCACAATGCTCCAAATCCCCATAGACCTTGGGGTCTGCAATGTAATTAGCTACATAGCTCTCTCCCTTCGAATCTTGGGACGACATATTGCTCTAAATCTGCTACAGAAACAACTCAAAACGAAAATAGGGGATTTTGCCGTGGTACTGTGGTCAAAACCTTCGGGAGATTATATAATGATTTTTTACCGACCAAAAGAAGTGTTATGCAAGAAAACGGAGTCCAGAGGGCACACGAGGGGGCCACAAGGCAGGGGGCGCGCCCAGGGGGTAGGGCGCGCCCTCCACCCTTCTGGTCACCTCGTGCAACTTTTGGACTACTTTTAATTTACTAATTTTTTAAATATTCCAAAACGGAGAAAAATTGCCATTAGAACAGTTTTGGAGTCGGTTTACTTACCGTACCACATACCTATTCCTTTTTGGAGTCTGAAACATTCTGGAAAGTATCCCTTATGTACTCCTCCGGTGTTACAGTATTAATTATATTGGTCTCAAAGTTTATGGGAGTACCTAAGATATAATGTTTGATTCTTTGACCGTTTACCACCTTCGTATTTGTGCCTTCGGCGTTGTTGATTTTGATGGCACCGGAATGATAGACCTCCTCGATAATGTAAGGACCTTCCCATTTAGAGAGAAGCTTTCCTGCAAAAATTCTTAAACGAGATGTATAGCAAATCATGATCACCTACATTAAACTCATGCTTTTGTATCCTTTTGTCATGCCATCTTTTAACTTTTCATTTGAACAACTTGGCATTTTCATAGGCCTGAGTTCTCCATTCATCAAATGAGCTTATGTCAAATAACCTCTTCTCACTGGCAAGTTTGAAATCATAGTTGAGCTCTTTGAGTGTTGAATATGCTTTATGTTGTAATTCAAGAGGTAAGTGACATGCTTTTCCATAAACCATTTTATACGGAGACATACCCATAGTATTCTTATAAGTGGTTCTGTAAGCCCATAATGCATCATCAAGTTTCTTAGACCAATTCTTTCTAGATCTATTAACAATCTTTTGAAAATCAATTTAATCTCTCTATTGCTCAATTCTACTTGACCACTAGACTGAGGATGATATGGAGATGCAATTCTATGGTTAACATCATACTTAGTAAGCATTGTACTGAAAGCACCATGAATAAAATGTGAACCACAATCAGTCATTAAATATCTAGGGACTCCAAACCTAGGAAAAATAACTTCTTTAAGCATCCTAATAGAATTCTTATGATCAACACTATTAGTTGGAATAGCTTCTACCCACTTAGTAACGTAATCAACAGTAACTAAAATATGTGTATACCCATTAGAGGAAGGAAAATGTCCCATATAATCAAAGCCCCATACATCAAATTGTTCAATAACAAGTGAATAATTCATAGGCATTTCCTGGCGTCTACTAATATTACCAATTCTTTGGCATTCATCACAAGAAAATACAGACTTATGAGCATCCTTGAAGAGAGTAGACCAATAAAAACCGGATTGCAATGCCTTGTGTGTAGTTCTATCTCCAGCGTGGTGTCCTCCGTAAGACTCAAAGTGGCACTTGTGTAGGATCTGTTCCTGTTCATGCTCAGGCACACAACGTCTAATAACACCACTACTCCTTCTTTATAAAGGTGTGGGTCATCCCAAAAGTAATGTCTTAAATCATAGAAAAACCTTTTCTTTTGCTGGTATGTGAAACTAGGTGGTATAAATTTAGCAACAATGTAATTAGCATAATTAGCATACCATGGAGTATTATGAGAAGCATTTATGACAACTAATTGCTCATCAGGAAAGCTATCATCAATATACACTGGGTCATCAAGAACATTTTCTAACCTAGACAAGTTGTCTGCAATGGGGTTCTCGGCTCCCTTTCTATCAATAATATGAAAATTAAATTCTTGCAACAAGAGAACCCATCTAATAAGTCTAGGTTTAAATCTTTCTTTTCCATAAGATATTTAATAGCAGTATGATCAGTGTGAACAGTCACTTTGGAATCAACAATATAAGATCTAAACTTATCACAAGCAAATACAACTGCTAAAAATTCTTTTTTAGTAGTAGCATAATTTCTCTGGGCACTCTCTAGAGTTTTACTAGCATAATGAATAACATCCAACTTCTTATCAACTCTTTGTCCTAGAACAACACCAACAACATAATCACTAGCATCACACATAATTTCAAAGGGTAAATTCCAATCATGTGGTTGAACAATAAGAGCAGAAATCAAGGCTTTCTTAAGTATTTCAAATGCTTCTACACAATCATCATCAAAAATAAAAGGAACATCTTTTTGCAAGAGATTAGTGAGAGGCCTAGAAGTTTTAGAGAAGTCTTTGACAAACCTCCTATTGAAACCAGCATGACCAAGGAAACTTCTTGTAACTTTGATATCTTTAGGACACAACATCTTTTCAATAGCATCTAGCTTAGCTATATCAACTTCAATACCTCTTTCAAAAATTTTATGCCCCAAGACAATACTTCCATTAACCATAAAGTGGCACTTCTCCAATTCAAGACAAGATTAGTTTCTTCACATCTCTGCAAAACTCGATCAAGGTTGCTTAAGCAATCATCAAAAGAAGTTCCGTAAATGGAGAAATCATCCATGAAAACCTCAACAATCTTTTCACAACAGTCGGAGAATGTAGTAGTCATACATCTTTGAAAGGTAGCAGGTGCATTGCATAAACCAAAAGGCATACGTCTATAAGCAAGAGTGTCAAAAGGGCAAGTAAAAGTGGTCTTTTCCTGATCATCTTTTGACACATGTATTTGAGAAAAACCTGTATAACCATCTAGAAAGAAAATATGTGTATGTTTGGATAATCTTTCTAGCATTTGATCAATAAAAGGTAGATGGTAATGATCTTTTCTAGTAGCTTTGTTTAATTTACAAAAATCTATTAGCATCCTATAACCTATAACAATTCTTTGTGGAATCAATTCATTCGTATTGTTAGGAACAACAGTAATACCTCCCTTCTTAGGGACACAATGAATGGGACTTACCCATCTACTATCAGCAATAGGATAAATTGTACCTGCCTCCAAAAGCTTTAGTATTTCATTTCTTACCACTTCTTTCATCTTCGGATATAACTGTCGTTGGTGATCAACAACCGGTTTAGCATCAGGCTCCAAATTAATTTTGTGCTGACATAGAGAAGGACTAATGCCCTTAAGATCATCAAGAGTATATCCAATAGTGGCACGATGCTTCTTCAGAGTTTTCTATAATTTCTTTTCTTCGTGCTCTGAAAGGTTAGCACTAATAATAATAGGATATATCTTCTTTTCATCAAGATAAGCATATTTCAAAGTATCAGGTAACTGTTTAAGATCAAAGATGGGATCACCTTGGGTGGAGGAGAATCCCCAAGATTTTCAACAGACAAATTGCGTTTCAAAACAGGTCCTTGAATAAAGAATATTTCATCTATTTCCCTTCTTTGTTTCATTCATAAACACATCATTTTCATGGTCTAGCAAATATTGTTCTAAAGGGTCAGTAGAAGGCACAGAAATAGAAGCAAGACCAATAATTTCATCCTTACTAAGCAATCCTTATCATGGGGTTGTCTACGAAACTTAGAGAAATTAAAAACACGAGACACATCCCCAAAACTGACTGTAAAAATAACCTTTTCGCAATCTGTCTTAGCATTAACAGTGTTCAAGAAAGGCCTACCAAATATAATGGGACAAAAATCATCTTGTGGGGAACCAAGAATAAGAAAATCGGTAGGGTATTTTATTTTCCCACACAAGACTTCAAAATGTCTAACAATCTCAACTGGTGATATAGTATCTCTATTGGCAAGCTTAATAGTAACATCAATATCTTCTATCTTAGTAGGTGCAATATCATTCATAATTTCTTGATATAAGGTATAAGGAATTGCACTCACACTAGCACTCACATCACATAAGTCATGATAACAATGATCTCCTATTTTAACCGAAACAACACGCATGCCAACAACAGGTCTATGTTCATCTTTAACATCGGGTTTAGCAATTCAAGCAGCTTCATCACATAAATAAATAACATGCCCTTCAATATTATCGACCAAGAGATCTTTAACCATAGCAATACTAGGTTCAACTTTAATTTGTTCAGGGGGTGTAGGTGTTCTAGTATAACTCTTATGAACCATAGTTGAAGCTTTAGCATGATCCTTCATTCTAACAGGGAAAGGTGGTTTCTCAATATAAGCAGTAGGAACAATAGGATCAACATTATAAGTGATAGTTTCTTCTTCAACTTTAATAGGCTCTACTACTTTCACTTCAATGGGAGGATGATATTTAAACCACTTCTCCTTAGGGAGATCAACATGAGTTGCAATTGATTCATAGAAAGAAGCTACTATCTCAATGTCAAGTCCATATTTAGTGCTAAATTCACGAAAAGCGTCGGTATCCATAAAAGATTTAACACAATCAAACTTAAGTTTATACCCGACTCATTACCTTATTCGAGTTCCCAATATTCAGAGTTACGTTTAATTCTCTCCAATAAATCACATTCAAATTCAATATCTTTCTTCATAAAATAACCAGTAAAAGAAGTATTGAGCATGGATGGACCATTACGAGGAAGCCGAGCATAATTTTTTGAATAATAATTTCTCTGTAGAGCTCATGATTGGGGCCTGAATATAACATTGACTTAAGCCTTCCCCAAGCTTGAGCGATACTTTGTCCTTCACTGGGCCAAAAACTATATATATAATTCCGATCACGATTAACCAGATGCATAGGATAAAACTTTTGATGAAATTCCAATTTCAATTGATTGTAGTTCCAAGACCCAATATCATCACATAGCTTATACCATGTCAATGCCTTTCCCTTCAAATATAAAGGGAATACCTTCTTCTTGACAACATCCTCAGACAAATCTGCAAGCTTAAATAATCCACAAACTTCGTCCACATAGAATAGGTGCATATCGGGATGTGTTGTTCCATCTCTTGCATAAGGATTAGCTAGCAGTTTCTCTATCATACCCGAAGGAATTTCATAATAAATATTTTCAGTAGGTTCAGTAGGTTGAGGAGCAACTCTTTGATCTTCCAGTTGAGGTGAAGATACCCCAAACAAACCCCTCAAAGGATTATTTTCCATAGTAACAAGTGACAGTAAATTTCATCACACTATACAAATGTTTCCTTACCAAATTCTACTCACCAAAGGCGCTTCACTCCACGGAAACGGCACCATAAAAGTTTGATGACCCACAAGTATAGGGGATCTATCTTCGATAAGTAACCGTGTCGAACCCAACGATGAACAGAAGGAAATGACAAGCGGTTTTCAGCAAGGTATTCTTTGCAAGCACTGAAATTATCCATAACAGATAGTTGTGTGATAAGATAATTCGTAACAGAAACAAGTAAAAAAGTAACTAAGGTGCAGCAAGGTGGCCCAATCCTTTTTGTAGCAAAGGACAAGCCTGGACGAACTCTTATATAAAGGAAAGCGCTCCCGAGGACACATGGGAATTACTGTCAAGCTAGTTTTCATCATGCTCATATGATTCGCGTTCGTTACTTTGATAATTTGATATGTGGGTGGACCGGTGCTTGGGTGCTGCCCTTTCTTGGACAAGCATCCCACTTATGATTAACCCCTCTCACAAGCATCCACAACTATGAAAGAAGAATTAAGATAAATCTAACCATAGCATGAAACATATGGATCCAAATCAGCCCCTTACGAAGCAACGCATAAACTAGGGTTTAAGCTTCTGTCACTCTAGCAATCCATCATCTACTTATTACTTCCCAATGCCTTCCCCTAGGCCCAAACAATGGTGAAGTGTCATGTAGTCGACGTTCACATAACACCACTAGAGGAGAGACAACATACATCTCATCAAAATATCGAAGGAATACCAAATTCACATGATTACTTATAACAAGACTTCTCCCATGTCCTTAGGAACAAGCGTAAATACTCACAAAGCATATTCATGTTCATAATCAGAGGAGTATTAATTATCATTCAGGATCTGAACATATGATCTTCCACCTAATAAACCAACTAGCATCAACTACAAGGAGTAATCAACACTAGTAGCAACCCACAGGTACCAATCTGAGGTTTTGAGACAAAGATCGGATACAAGTGATGAACTAGGGTTTAAGAGGAGATTGTGCTGGTGAAGATGTTGATGGATATTGACCCCCTCTCGATGAGAGGATCGTTGGTGATAACGATGGCGATGATTTCCCCCTCCGGGAGGGATGTTTCCCCGGTAGAACTGCTCCGTCAAAGCCCTAGATTGGTCTGCCCAAGTTCCGCCTCGAGACGGAGCCGCTTCGTCCCGAAAGCTTCCTTCTAATTTTTTCAGGTCAAAACACACCATATAGCCGAAGATGGGCACCGGAGGCCTGCCAGGGGGCCCACAAGGCAGGGGCGTGCCCAGGGGGTAGGGCGCGCTCCCCACCCTTGTGGTGGTGGGCCCCCTCTGGTGCTTTCTTCTCCTAATATTTTTATATATTCCAAAATGATTCTCTGTGAAGTTCAGGAGTTTTGGACTTGTGCAGAATAGGTCTCTCATAATTGCTCCTTTTCCAGTCCAGAATTCCAGCTGCCGACATTCTCCCTCTTCATGTAAACCTTGTAAAATAAGAGAGAAAAGGCATAAGTATTGTGATATGATGTGTAATAACAGCCCATAATGCAATAAATATCAATATAAAAGCATGATGCAAAATGGACGTATCAACTCCCCGAAGCTTAGGCCTCGCTGGTCCTCAAGCGAAAGCCGAAATCGAAAAATATGTCCACACGTTTAGAGATAGAGGTGTTGATAAAATAAAATACAAACATGAGGGCATCATGGTGATCTTTAGAATAGTAACATATATTGTCATATAATTTCTTATGCTAAAGTAACAATTCGTTCACAAGGTAAAGTATGAATCAGAAACTTCATTGCAAACCAACAAAGTATTATCTCAGTCATTGAAACAATTGCAATTTATCATAACATCGGAAAGAGTCAATTCAAGAGCTTTTCAGCAAGTCCACATACTCAACTATCATTTAGTCTTTCACAATTACTAGCACTCACGTGATACTTATGTGTTCAAAGCTTCAATCAGACACAGAGAAAGATAGGGGCTTATAGTTTCGCCTCCCAATCTTTTACCTCAAGGGTAATGTCAACAGTAATACTTTATGATAGCCTACATCCGAGTGGATATATATATATATATATATATATATACCTGGATCTCTCCAACATATAGTGCTTGCCAAAGGAAAAAGTGTAAAAAGGAAAGGTGAAGATCACCATGACTCTTGTATAAGGGTAGAACATAAAAGTAAAAGATAGGCCCTTCGCAGAGGGAAGCAGAGGTTGTCATGCGCTTTTATGGTTGGATGCACAAAATCTTAATGCAAAGGAACTTCACTTTATATTGCCGCTTGAGATAAAGAACCTTATTATGCAGTCTGTCACTTTTATTTCTTCCATATCACAAGTTCGTATAAAGCTTATTTTCCTCACACTAATAGATCATACATATTTAGAGAGCAATTTTTATTGCTTGCACTGATGACAACTTACTTGAAGGATCTTGCTCAATCCATAGGTAGGTATGGTGGACTCTCATGGAAAAACTGGGTTTAGGGATGTTTGGAAGCACAAGTAGTATCTCTACTTGGTGCAAAGAATTTGGCTAGCATGAGAGGGAAAGGCAAGCTCAACATGTTGGAGGATCCATGACAATATAACTTCTATTCGGATATAAGAAAACATAACCCATTATGTTGTCTTCCTTGTCCAACATCAACTTTTTAGCATGCCCTATTTTAATGAGTGCTCACAATTACAAAAGATGTCCAAGATAGTACATTTATACATGAAGCTTCTCTTTCTTTATTACTTTATATTAATTGCAACAACGATCAAAACTATGTTTGTCAACTCTCAACAAATTTTATTCATCATACTCTTTATATGTGAAGTCATCACTTTCCATAAGAACAATATATGATATTTTTATTTATTTTTTTCCTTTGTTTTATTCCCTCAAGATCATAGAAAGAAAGCAAAGCCCTCAACCCAAAACTACTCTTTATTATATATAACTCACGGACTCGATTACATAGAGGGAACATAAAGAAAAACTCAAAGCTAGATCATACTAAAAACTTTATTCTACTAGATCAAGATATAACCAAAAGGATTGAACTAAGAAAAAACGATAAAGGTAAAGGTGTGATGGTGATACGATACCGGGGCATCTCCCCCAAGCTTGGCAGTTGCCAAGGGGAGTGCCCATACCCATGTATTTATGTCTCTTTCTTCAGAGGTGGTGATGAGGGAGTTGTTGATTTGGTATCCTTCTTCCTCAGCTTGCGCTTGAGGATATAATTTTCCTCCCTTAAGTCATCGATCTCCTGCTCAAGCCTTAATATCTTTTTACATAGTTCTTGTTTGTTTTCCTGCAAGAGACGAAAAGGGATAAACTCGATCTTAGGTTTCTTTGCTTTATTAGGAAGACTTGACTTTTTGAACTCCACGTGCATGTCCCCAGGTTGGGGTAGTGGGACTTCCCCTACATCAGAACTTGTCTCTTCCTTTCCTATCGGATCATAGTCTTCTTATTCCTCTGTGGTCCAACCATAATGCTCCAAATCCCCATAGACCTTGGGGTCTGCAATGTAATCAGCTACATAGCTCTCTCCCTTCAAATCTTGGGACGACATGTTGCTCTAAATCTGCTGCAGAAACAACTCAAAACGAAAACAGGGGATTTTGCCATGGTACTGTGGTCAAAACCTTCGGGAGATTATATAATGAATTTTTACCGACCAAAAGAAGTATTATGCAAGAAAACGGAGTCTAGAGGGCACACGAGGTGGCCACAAGGCAGGGGGCGCACCCTCCACCCTTGTGGTCTCCTCGTGCAACTTTCGGACTACTTTTAATTTACTAATTTCTTAAATATTCCAAAACGGAGAAAAGTTACCATTAGAATAGTTTTGGAGTCTATTTACTTACCGTACCACATACCTATTCCTTTTCGGAGTCTGAAATGTTCTGGAAAGTATCCCTTATGTACTCCTCCGGTTTTACAGTATTAATTATATTGGTCTCAAAGTTTATGGGAGTACCTGAGATATAATGTTTGATTCTTTGACCGTTTACCACCTTTGGATTTGTGCCTTCGGCGTTGTTGATTTTGATGGCACCGGAACGATAGACCTCCTCGATAATGTAAGGACCTTCCCATTTAGAGAGAAGCTTTCCTGCAAAAGATCTTAAACGAGATGTATAGCAAAACATGATCACCTACATTAAACTCACGCTTTTGTATCCTTTTGTCATGCCATCTTTTAACTTTTTCTTTGAACAACTGTGCATTTTCATAGGCCTGGGTTCTCCATTCATCAAGTGATCTCATGTCAAATAACCTCTTCTCACTGGCAAGTTTGAAATCATAGTTGAGCTCTTTGATTGCTGAATAAGCTTTATGTTCTAAATCAAGAGGTAAGTGACATGCTTTTCCATAAACAATTTTATACGGAGACATACCCACAGGATTCTTATAAGTGGTTCTATAAGCCCATAATGCACCATCAAGTTTCTTAGACCAATTCTTTCTAGATCTATTAACAGTCTTTTGCAAAATCAATTTAATCTCTCTATTGCTCAATTCTACTTGACCACTAGACTGAGGATGATATGGCGATGCAATTCTATGGTTAACATCATACTTAGCAAGCATTTTACGGAAAGCACCATGAATAAAATGTGAACCACCATCAGTCATTAAATATCTCGGGACTCCAAACCTAGGAAAAATAACTTCTTTAAGCATCGTAATAGAAGTGTTATGATCAACACTACTAGTTGGAATAGCTTCTACCCACTTTGTAACGTAATAAACAGCAACTAAAATATGTGTATACCCATTAGAGGAAGGAAAATGTCCCATATAATCAAAGCCCCATACATCAAATTGTTCAATAACAAGTGAATAATTCATAGGCATTTACTGACGTCTACTAATATTACCAATTCTTTGGCATTCATCACAAGACAATACAGACTTATGAGCATCCTTGAAAAGAATAGACCAAGAAAAACCGGATTGCAATACCATGTGTGCAGTTCTATCTCCAGCATGGTGTCCTCCGTAAGACTCAGAGTGGCACTTGCGTAGGATCTGTTCCTGTTCATGCTCAGGCACACAACGTCTAATAACACCATCTACTCCTTCTTTATAAAGGTGTGGGTCATCCCAAAAGTAATGTCTTAAATCATAGGAAAAACCTTTTCTTTTGCTGGTATGTGAAACTAGGTGGTATAAATTTAGCAACAATGTAATTAGCATGATCAGCATACCATGGAGTATTACAAGAAGCATTTATGACAGCTAATTCCTCATCAGGAAAGCTATCATCAATAGACACTGGGTCATCAAGAACATTTTCTAACCTAGACAAGTTGTCTGCAATGGGGTTCTCGGCTCCCTTTCTATCAATAATATGCAAATTAAATTCTTGCAACAAGAGAACCCATCTAATAAGTCTAGGTTTAACATCTTTCTTTTCCATAAGATATTTAATAGCAGCATGATCAGTGTGAACAGTCACTTTGGAATCAACAATATAAGATCTGAACTTATCACAAGCAAATACAACTGCTAAAAATTCTTTTTCAGTAGTAGCATAATTTCTCTGGGCACTGTCTAGAGTTTTACTAGCATAATGAATAACATTCAAATTCTTATCAACTCTTTGTCCTAGAACAGCACCAACAACATAATCACTAGCATCACACATAATTTCAAAGGGTAAATTCCAATCAGGTGGTTGAACAATAGGAGCATAAATCTAGGCTTTCTTAAGTATTTCAAATGCTTCTACACAATCATCATAAAAAATAAAAGGAACATCTTTTTGCAAGAGATTAGTGAGAGGCCTAGAAGTTTTAGAGAAGTCTTTAATAAACCTCCTATTGAAACCAGCATGACCAAGGAAACTTCTTGTACCTTTGATATCTTTAGGACACAACATCTTTTCAATAGCATCTACTTTAGCTTTATCAACTTCAATACCTCTTTCAAAAATTTTATGCCCCAAGACAATACTTCCATTAACCATAAAGTGGCACTTCTCCAATTCAAGACAAGATTAGTTTCTTCACATCTCTGCAAAACTCGATCAAGGTTGATTAAGCAATCATCAAAAGAAGTTCCGTAAACGGAGAAATCATCCATGAAAACCTCAACAATCTTTTCACAACAGTCGGAGAATGTAGTAGGCATACATCTTTGAAAGGTAGCAGGTGCATTGCATAAACCAAAAGGCATACATCTATAAGCAAGAGTGCCGAAAGGGCAAGTAAAAGTGGTCTTTTCCTGATCATCTTTTGACACATGTATTTGAGAAAAACCTGTATAACCATCTAGAAAGCAAAAATGTGTATGTTTGGATAATCTTTCTAGCATTTGATCAATAAAAGGTAGATGGTAATGATCTTTTCTAGTAGCTTTGTTTAATTTACAAAAATCATTTACCATCCTATAACCTGTAACAATTCTTTGTGGAATCAATTCGTTCGTATCATTAGGAACAACAGTAATACCTCCCTTCTTAGGGACACAATGAACGGGACTTACCCATCTACTATCAGCAATAGGATAAATTATACCTGCCTCCAGAAGCTTTAGTATTTCATTTCTTACCACTTCTTTCATCTTAGGATTTAACTGTCGTTGGTGATCAACAACCGGTTTAGCATCAGGCTCCAAATTAATTTTGTGCTGACATAGAGTGGGACTAATGCCCTTAAGATCATCAAGAGTATATCCAATAGTGGCACGGTGCTTCTTCAGAGTTTTCTATAATTTCTTTTCTTCGTGCTCTGAAAGGTTAGCACTAATAATAATAGGATATATCTTCTTTTCATCAAGATAAGCATATTTCAAAGTATCAGGTAATTGTTTAAGCTCAAAGACGGGATCACCCTTGGGTGGAGGAGGATCCCCAAGGATTTCAACAGGCAAATTGTGTTTCAAAACAGGTCCTTGATTAAGAATATTTCATCTATTTCCTTCTTTCTTTCATTCATAAACATATCATTTTCATGGTCTAGCAAATATTGTTCTAAAGGGCCAGTAGGAGGCACAGAAATAGAAGCAAGACCAATAATTTCATCCTTACTAGGCAATCCTTATCATGGGGTTGTCTACGAAACTTAGAGAAATTAAAATCACGAGACACATCCCCAAAACCGACAGTAACAATATCCTTTTCGCAATCTATCTTAGCATTAACAGTGTTCAAGAAAGGCCTACCAAATATAATGGGACAAAAATCATCTTGTGGGGAACCAAGAATAAGAAAATCAGTAGGGTATTTTATTTTCCCACACAAGACTTCAACATCTCTAACAATCCCAACTGGTGATATAGTATCTCTATTGGCAAGCTTAATAGTAAGATCAATATCTTCTATCTCAGTAGGTGCAATATCATTCATAATTTCTTGATATAAGGTATAAGGAATTGCACTCACACTAGCACTCACATCACATAAGTCATGATAACAATGATCTGCTATTTTAACAGAAACAACAGGCATGCCAACAACATGTCTATGTTCATCTTTAACATCAGCTTTAGCAATTGAAGCAGCTTCATCACATAAATATATTACATGCCCTTCAATATTATCGACCAAGAGATCTTTAACCATAGCAATACTAGGTTCAACTTTAATTTGTTCAGGGGGTGTAGGTGTTCTAGTATAACTCTTACGAACCACAGTTGAAGCTTTAGCATGATCCTTCATTCTAACAGGAAAGGTGGTTTCTCAATATAAGCAGTAGGAACAATAGGATCAGCATAGTTTCTTCTTCAACTTTAATAGGCTCTACTACTTTCACTTCAATGGGAGGATGATATTTAAACCACTTCTCCTTAGGGAGATCAACATGAGTAGCAAATGATTCACAGAAAGAAGCTACTATCTCACAGTCAAGTCCATATTTAGTGCTAAATTCACGAAAAGCATCGGTATCCATAAAAGATTTAACACGATCAAACTTAAGGTTTATACCTAACTCGTTACCTTCTTCGCCCAATATTCAGAGTTACATTTAATTCTCTCCAATAAATCCCACTCGAATTCAATATCCTTCTTCATAAAGAACCAGTACAAGAAGTATTGAGCATGGATGGATCATTACGAGGAAGCCGAGCATAAAATTTTTGAATAATAATTTCTCTGGAGAGCTCATGATTGGGGCATGAATATAACATTGACTTAAGCCTCCCCCAAGCTTGAGCGATCCTTTGTCCTTCACGAGGCCTAAAACTATATATATAATTCCGATCACGATTAACCAGATGCATAGGATAAAACTTTTGATGAAATTCCAATTTCAATCGATTGTAGTTCCAAGACCCAATGTCATCACATAGCCTATACCATGTCAATGCCTTTCCCTTCAAAGATAAAGGGAATACCTTCTTCTTGACAACATCCTCAGACAAACCTGCAAGCTTAAATAATCCACAAACTTCATCCACATAGATTAGGTGCATATCGGGATGTGATGTTCCATCTCCTGCATAAGGATTAGCTAGCAGTTTCTCTATCATACCCGAAGGAATTTCATAATAAATATTTTCAGTAGGTTCAGTAGGTTGAGGAGAAACTCTTTGCTCTTCCAGTCGAGGTGAAGATACCCCGAACAAACCCCTCAAAGGATTATTTTCCATAGTAACAAGTGACAGTAAATTTCAGCACACTATATTTAATGTTTCCTTACCAAATTCCACTCACCAAAGGCACTTCACTCCCCGGAAACGGTGCCAGAAAAGAGTCTTGATGACCCAAAAGTATAGGGGATCTATCTTCGATAAGTAAGAGTGTTGAACCCAATGAGGAGCAGAAGAAAGTGACAAGCGGTTTTCAACAAGATATTCTCTGCAAGCTCTGAAATTATCGGTAACAGATAGTTGTGTGATAAGATAATTCGTAACAGGTAACAAGTAACAAAAGTAACTAAGGTGCAGCAAGGTGGCGCAATCCTTTTTTTGTAGCAAAGGATAAGCCTGGACGAACTCTTATATAAAGCAAAGCGCTCCCGAGGACACATGGGAATTACTGTCAAGCTAGTTTTCATCATGCTCATATGATTCGCGTTCGTTACTTTGATAATTTGATATGTGGGTGGACCGGTGCTTGGGTGCTGCCCTTCCTTGGACAAGAATCCCACTTATTATTAACCCCTCTCGCAAGCATCTGCAACTACGAAAGAAGAATTAAGATAAATCTAACCATAGCATGAAACATATGGATCCAAATCAGCCCATTACGAAGCAACGCATAAACTAGGGTTTAAGCTTCTGTCACTCTAGCAACCCATCATCTACTTATTACTTCCCAATGCCTTCCCCTAGGACCAAACAATGGTGAAGTGTCATGTAGTCGATGTTCACATAACACCACTAGAGGAGAGACAACATACATCTCATCAAAATATCGAACGAATACCAAATTCACATGATTACTTATAACAAGACTTCTCCCATGTCCTTAGGAACAAATGTAAAAACTCACAATGCATATTGATGTTCATAATCAGAGGAGTGTTAATTATCATTAAGGATCTAAACATATGATCTTCCACTGAATAAACCAACTAGCATCAACTACGAGTAACCAACACTACTAGCAACCCACATGTACCAATCTGAGGTTTTGAGACAAAGATCGGATACAAGAGATGAACTAGTGTTTAAGAGGAGATGGTGCTGGTGAAGATGTTGATGGAGAATGACCCCCTCTCGATGAGAGGATCGTTGGAGATGACTACGACGATGATTTCCCCCTCTCGGAGGGTTGTTTCCCCGGCAGAACAGCTCCACCGGAGCCCTAGATTGGTTCTGCCCAAGTTCCGCCCCGAGACGGCGGTGCTTCGTCCCGAAAGCTTCCTTCTGATTTTTTCCAGGTCAAAACACACCGTATAGCAGAAGATGGGCACCGGAGGCCTGCCAGGGGGCCCACAAGGTAGGGGGCGCGCCCCTCACCCTTGTGGATGGCTGGTGGCCCCCCTGTGGTACTTTCTTCGCCCAATATTTTTTATATATTACAAAATAATTCTCCATGAAGTTTCTGGAGTTTTGGAGTTGTGCAGAATAGGTCTCTCATATTTGCTCCTTTTCCAGTCTAGAATTCCAGCTGCCGGCATTCTCCCTCTTCATGTAAACCTTGTAAAATAAGAGAGAAAAGGCATAAGTATTGTGATATAATGTGTAATAATAGCCCATAAAGCAATAAATATCAATATAAAAGCATGTTGCAAAATGGACGTATCACGTGGGTCTCCACTTTATGCTCGCCGAAATCCATTGCAGCGCCGCTAGATAAACTCTGTCTATGTGTGATCGTGGGTGTACTTGTTGTGTTGTGGAGCGAGATCGAGAGGTTGAAGAGACTAAGGTTATAATGGCCGCGGGAATTAATGGGGAAGCCGGACGGCCTGGAATATCCCCACCCCCGGATGGCAGCTCTAAGTTGCAGCGCGTAACTCCATCGTGCCAGACGTAACTGCATAGTGGAGACGCGCGTGGTGCAACCGCATGCATATGGGGCCCCCAACATGATCATGCGCAGGGCCCAACCACTGGCAGAGCGCGCGCGCAGGGACGCGGGCAGAGCGCTTCGCGGTCGCCTCAACGGCGAGCAACCATATATATGCATATAGTAGTTGAACATGCAAGGAAAAGTTGTCCACAAGCCGAGCGCGTGAAGGTACATGAGCAGAGCGCGTCGACGGACGCGAGCAGAGCGTGCCGCGGCGCCTAACGGCGAGCAAAGCGCTGAGGGACGCAAGCAGAGGCCGGCACAGTGATACGTGGCAAAATAAGGTGAAGTGTGCGAGCGATGTCGGATACATCAAGCACGAATCATATTAGAGTTGCGTGTGTGATACGTGGCATACAGTTGATCCACCCGATCGAGTTGTTTGTGATGGAATAAGCCATGTGTGTTCTGGGCAAACGCTTGCTGGTATACAACCGTCTGCGATTGATATATTCATGACCGACGGGTTCCCTAGTGTGGTCCGTGTGTGATGTGATATGCTCTCTCTACAGGACATCAACATATATACTTATAAGAACAGCATTGCATAACCAAATTAAGCATACAATTACATAAGTGACTACACACATTACATTTCCACACACCAAAGTTAGCAGTTACATGCATACTAAACTAGGAGAAACGAGCATCTGATCACTACATCTTGTTGCGACGACGTTTGCCATTACTCTGCTTCCGGCTGGATCCCTGGTCATGAATGGTTAATAAAATCGAAGTCTATTGCATATTAAGGTCAAAATAGTACTACCAATATACGAGTCTCATACGATGCCATTTCAACAATTGTACCACAAAAGCCGGAAATATTACAAGGTTCAAATTCCAGAGTTACATGGCTCAAATTCGAAGATTACAAGGTTCAAACTGATATTAGAAATGAAATTCAGATCATTCAGCTGCAAACGCCCATGCTGATCAGCTGAACATGGATATAAGAGAGGTTCAAACTAAAATTACCAATAGTAAGGCCAGTTTCGAAACCTCATCATTTCTGCAAAGGGATCAGCCACTGACAAGTCATGTATGGGGTTGACACAATGACTTCCAATTACTCTGTCATATGCAGTTCCAATACGAAGTTTAGCTTTTTTGGAGCCTCTTCCATTCTACAGTAACTGCCAGCTCTGACCAAGAAACCATTCATAATTTCTATGTAAATGCATGTTCAACCTCATTACCTTCAGCACCCTTGCTCTAACAACAAAGAACCTGGCGAATATAATCTCCGGTAAGGTCCCTCGGTAGGAGTTCAAAGTAATTTTTGAGAGATGCAGATCTGGGAATTCGATGCGATTGTCGTTATATTGAATCACATTATCCACCACCGGGCCTATTATTATCTGCAAAAGAAGAAAACATGTTAGTGCCTACAGGCAGTTTTGAACACTACTACAGGCCTATTTGGTTTGCAGGATTTGTAAAATGCACCAACATGCCATCTTTGATCTGACATGATTAACATGGGCATTTGATTACAATCTAGAAAAATGTAGCCTTCTTCACAAGTGGTTGGAGTGGATGAAAAATTCCCTAAGAAAACTAGTACAGATGAATCCAAAGGAGAAATGCTTATGGATTGTAACCATATGAATCAAGCAACCAGTATGGGGTGGGGGTGTATGTCCTTAAATCCTGCAAAATTCCTTCAGAAATCTTAGTACATTGTCATTGTAAACTTGGGAAAAGGTGCAAAAAATTGAACTCCCTGATGGTTAACTTTTAACAGGAAAGGAACATCACCTCGATATACAGCTTCTTCAGGCACAGAAAGTATCTCAGGAAATTCACAACTTCGTGCAGGTTGGGGCCGATAGATTCTAGTGCCAAGAACTTCACTATGCGCAGAATCTGGGTCAAGCTTTTCTGGATGACAAACGAACATACATCTTCAAAATTAGAAATAATGTTGATATCAAGAAGGAGAGATAGAAGGAGACTGTTGTACTTGAACGGGTGTGGATCCGATAACACGTTCGTAGTATTGACAGACGAGTAGCCCACCACTGTCAATTTTGGCGCAGTAATGACATTGATTCTTGTTGGACCTTGTTGATCAACTACAATTAATCTCTCAAGTGAAGGTGTGTCCTCAATGACCATATTGTGGTCCACCTTTTGTGATCTCTCATTGCAACACCAGCAACACACATTGGTACAGCGAGGTGCTATACAAACGGTTTTTAACCCCTTTCTGCGATGGCGTTCTGAACCGTCGCCTAGTGAGTGACTGTGATAGGGGGGTCCTTCCCACACGACCCATAAACCGTCGGGGATAGGGAGCCATGATGCATACAGTTGTCCCTATAAAACTATTTCTGATATCTCGAATATCCCAAACGCTTCATCCTTGCTACTCGTTTGTGCTCGCATTGCCATCACAGTTGGAGTTCTGTGGGTTTACCTAAAACCAGGCACATTCCAGGCACGGAATTTTTCCAGGCACATTCCAGGCACGTACCAAACTGGCTCTACGTTTACGATGCCTGGCACATCACAAACAGTTCATCATTGTAAACCGTGTATGATAGGGCGACAATCACTCACATTTAGTTTTCCCGCACCATTTGTGATATTGTCTGACATCACACACAGTTTGCAAACGGCAACTGTGTGCATGGCTACACACGTTTCCTCTCCGTGAACCATGTCGGATTATGATGTATATCGCACACGCTGTGCTTTATAGACTGTGTGCGCCGTAATGACCTGTGGAGCATAATTTCACCCTAATTTAATTGCTGCTATTTAAAATTGTACCCGATTTGAATTTGAAAGTAGGCTATAGTTGTGTTCATATCCATCAGGTTCAAACAACCAATGAATTATTCAATTCACATGTACATATGTTCAAGAATTACATAAGAACCAAATAAAGAATGATGAACCACAGTTGTATACTTGTACTATTACATATGCTAAAGAAAGAGGCGGGAGACATTCTGGTTGCTCAACAAGGTGAAGGGGAATGGCCCTATTGTGCTCTCCTCGATGCAGAAAGCACGCACGACTCTAGTCCAACCCCCTATGACGGCCGGCCGCCAATCATGTAGTTTGATAGGTAATCTTGAGTAAACTGCTTCAGGATCCACTACAAAGGTAAAAGATTCAGACATTGTCATCTAACACAAGTCATTACAGGCAGTAAAAAGAAGGCTACAGAGTTCTTACTTGCCATCCTCTAGTTCACTGTTGTCTTGCATAAAGTGTACACAAATAGTTCGATTGACATCTTTTGACCCATTTTAATAACAATCTTTGTCAGTTTCCTCACTTGATGCTGGTTCATGAATATCTCATTGCCCATATGCAGAAAGGGTCGAAGTGTGGATCTTTGGCAATGTCATATGTACCTAAAAGCACCAAGTTAATATTAGAACCTAAACAAAGATTGCAAAATGATGTAGTGCAACACTCCCTCCATCCCATTATATAAGATCTTATTACATGTATATCCAGACATCATCAGAACATTAAGGTAACACTCTTCCTTGTTGCTATGTAGCCTAGGATCGCATATTTAGTCATTCAGTACAATGCATGTTGCTATGTGGCCTCAGATATATTAGATATGGCCCTGGTAAACCTACCGATAAATGGGTTACTAATATATTAAGTGAAATGTCCGATTCGACGATTAATCCCTTATTAGCCCCCAGGCTATATGGTACCCGCTACCGATATCTTGAACAGTGAGTATATATAAGCAATGCGATGAAACTAACCTCGATGGTAAACAACAGTTGTTCTCGATATTGTCATGTTTACATATAAAGGCATGTTAAGCACAACAGGCTAAACATCAACCAAATATATCCATGGTAGACAACATAATCTACAAATGATAGCTTCAGTGTGCAGGTTTAAGCATGCTATTTAAGCAAAATAAGAAGTGGAAAGGTGTGTTAACTGCAACAGGCATAACATTTAAAAACAAGCAAATATAGTAATTCAAACTGGTATTGTGCGGGTCTAAAGTACACTAGTTATTGTTAAAAAATGAAAAGGCATGTTAACTGCAACATCCTTAACAACAACCAAATATCGTAATTCATAGTGGTATTGTTGAAACTGTTATCGATGAAATTGAACTGCACGACAAATAGTTGCACATATAGAGCATCACATTGTGAAGAACTGGAATAAACAAGGCATAAGGCCATCTCTAGCCGATCCTTTAAAAGTTAATGGAATAAAACTAGGAAAAAATAGGAACTGGCACTGGGCTCTAGGTTAATAGGTAAGTCCCAAAAATAATATAAAATAGCATAATAATGCATATAAAACATCCAAAACAGATAATATAATAGCATGGAACAATAAAGAATTACAGATACGTTGGAGACGTATCAAGCATCCCCAAGCTTAATTCCTGCTCGTCCTCGAGTAGGTAAATGATGTGGAATGCTACCTAACATATTTATCCATGTAATTTTCTTTATTGTGGCATGAATGTTCAGATCCGTATGATTGAAAACAAAAGTTTAATATTGATATAAAAACAATAATACTTCAAGCATATAGTCTGGCTATGCTCCATCTTCATCACACGAAATATTTAATTCTGGACAACCCCGATGACAAGCCAAGCAATTGTTTCATACTTTTGACATTCTCAAACTTTTCCAACTTTCACGCAGTACATGAGCGTGAGCCATGGACATAGCACTATAGGTGGAATAGAAGGTAGTTGTGGAGAAGGCAAATGAAGGAGATAGTCTCACATCAACTAGGCATATCAACGGTCTATGGAGATGCCCATCAATAGATATCAATGTGAGTGAGTAGGGATTGCCATGCAACGGATGCACTAGAGCTATAAGTTTATGAAAGCTCAAAAAGAAACTAAGTGGGTGTGCATCCAACTCGCTTGCTCACGAAGACCTAGGGCAATTTGAGGAAGCCCATCATTGGAATATACAAGCCAAGTTCTATAATTAAAATTCCCACTAGTATATGAAAGTGACAATATAGGAGACTCTCTATCATGAAGATCATGGTGCTACTTTGAAGCACAAGTGTGGTAAAAGGATAGTAACATTGTCCCTTCTCTCTTTTCTCTCATTTTTTTATTTGGGCCTTCTCTCATTTTTTTGGCCTCTTTTTTTCGTCCGGAGTCTCATCCCGACTTGTGGGTGAATCATAGTCTTCATCATCCTTTCGTCACATGGGACAATGCTCTAACAATGAAGATCATCACACTTTTATTTACTTACAACTCAACAAATTACAACTCGATACTTAGAACAAAATATGACTCTATATGAATGCCTCCGGCGGTGTACCGGGATGTGCAATGAATCAAGAGTGACATGTATGAAAGAATTATGAACGGAGGCTTTGCCACAAATACGATGTCAACTACATGATCATGCAAAGCAATATGATAATGATGGTGTGTGTCATAATAAACGGAACGGTGGAAAGTTGCATGGCAATATCTTGGAATGGCTATGGAAATGCCATAATAGGTAGGTATGGTGGTTGTTTTGAGGAAGGTATATGGTGGGTTTATGGCACCGGCGAAAGTTGCGCGGTACTAGAGAGGCTAGCAATGGTGGAAGGGTGAGAGTGCGTATAATCCATGGACTCAACAATAGTCATAAAGAACTCACATACTTATTGCAAAAATCTATTAGTTATCGAAACGAAGTACTACATGCATGCTCCTAGGGGGATAGATTGGTAGGAAAAGACCATCGCTCGTCCCCGACCGCCACTCATAAGGAAGACAATCAATAAATAAATCATGCTCCGACTTGATCACATAACGGTTGACCATACGTGCATGCTACGGGAATCACAAACTTTAACACAAGTATTTCTCAAGTTCACAATTACTCACTAGCATGACTCTCATATCACCATCTTTATATCTCAAAGCAATCATAAGGAATCAAACTCATAGTATTCAATGCACTTTATATGAAAGTTTTTATTATATCCCTCTTGGATGCCTATCATATTAGGACTAAATTTATAACCAAAGCAAATTACCATGCTGTTTAAAGACTCTCAAAATAATATAAGTGAAGCATGAGAGTTCATCAATTTCTATAAAATAAAACCACCGCCGTGCTCTAAAAAGATATAGTGAAGCACTAGAGCAAAATTTCCTAGCTCAAAAGATATAAGTGAAGCACATAGAGTATTCTAATAAATCATGATTCATGCGTCTCTCTCTCAAAAGGTGTGTACAGAAAGGATGATTATGGAAAACTAAAAAGCAAAGACTCAAATCATACAAGACGCTCCAAGCAAAACACATATCATGTGGTGAATAAAAATATAGCCTCAAGTGAAGTTACCGATAGACGAGGACGAAAGAGGGGATGCCTTCCGGGGCATCCCCAAGCTTAGTCTCTTGGTTGTCCTTGAATATTACCTTGGGGTTCCTTGGGAATCCCCAAGCTTAGGCTCTTGCTACTCCTTATTCCATAGTCCATCAAATCCTTACCCAAAACTTGAAAACTTCACAACAACAAAATCAACAGAAAATCTCATAAGCTCCGTTAGTATAAGAAAATAAATCACCACTTTTGGTACTGATGTGAACTAACTCTTTATTTATATTGATGTAACATCTACTATATTCCAACTTTTCCATGGTTCATACCCCCCGATACTACCCATAGATCATCAAAATAAGCAAACAACACAAACAAAACAGAATCTGTCAAAAACAGAACAGTGTGTATCAATCTGGATATTTCGAATACTTCTGTAACTCCAAAAATTCTGAAAAATTAGGACGACCTAAGCAATTTGTTTATTAATCTTCTGAAAAAAGAATCAAATCAAAATCACTCTTACGTAAACAAATGAGAATTATTTTCCTGAGCGCAGAAGTTTCTGTTTTTCAGCAAGATCAAATCAACTATCACCATAAGCTATCCCAAAGGTCTTACTTGGAACAAACACTAATTAAAACATAAAACCACATCTAACCATAGGCTAGATGAATTATTTATTGCAAAACAGCAAGGAAAAATATTGGGTTGTCTCCCAACCAGCGCTTTTCTTTAAAGCCTTTTAGCTAGGCATTGAGATTTCGAAGATGCTCACATGAAAGATAATAATTGAAACACAAATAGGGCATCATAAAACACCTGACAAACACATCTAAGTCTAACATACTTCCTATGCATAGACATTTTATAAGCAAACAAATTATCAATGCAAGGAAAAACTAGCATATGCAAGGAAGAGGAAAGAAACAATAGCAATCACAACATGAAGAGAGGTAATTTAGTAAGATGAAAGTTTCTACCATATTTTCCTCTCTCATAATAATTACATGTTGGATCATAAGAAAATTCAACAATGTAGCTATCATAAAACATATTCTCAACATGATCCACATGCATGCAAAGTTGACACTCTTCCAAAATAGCGGGGTTAACATTAACTAAAGTCATGACCTCTGCAAACCCACTTTTATCAAAAATTTCATAAGATTGAACATTCTCCAAATACGTTGGATCTAAAGTTGACACTCTTCCAAACCCACTTTCAATATTATTGCAAACATTATTATCAATCTCATATTCTTCATGGGGCTTAAATAAATTTTCAAGATCAATAGAAGAATCACCCCAATCATGATCATTGCAACAAATAGTAGACATAGCAAAACTAGCATCCCCAAGCTTAGGGTTTTGCATATCATTAACACACTTGACATTAATAGAATTTATAATAACATCATTGCAATCATGCTTTTTATTGAAGGAACTATCAAGTGTAGGTGCAATAGCAATAATTTCATGTTTAACATAAGGAACTATAGCAAGTTCATCTCCATAAGCATAGTTAATATTGGCTTCATGGCCATAAGAATAGCAAGCATCATGTTCATAAAGGGATATTTCAATCAAATCATCGGAATCATAATTATCTATAGATTCATGCATATAATTATTTTCTTCCAAAGCAACGGTCATTCTCTCAATAAATTCCTTAACATAGGCATTATGAGCATAGTTCTCATAGCAATATTTAAGTATGTCGGAATTTTCAGACTTGTAGAGATTAATATCATAATTTTCAATCAAAGAAGCAACTTCATGAGCACCCTTAAAAGCAACAAATTCTTCAATTTGTTCGATATCATAGTAACTATAAACACCCTTTTCATAAGAAGATAAGATTTCATTACCATTAAACTCACATAGGTAGAGAAGGTGTTTTTAGGGTTCTCAGAACAACAAGTAAAATCATAAATTTCACAAAGATTCCAAGCATAACACAGCAAAGAGTTTATTTGATTCCATAAGAGTCTCCCTTTTCAGATGAACGGTGACACACAAAATGAGCATGCTCATCTAAAGATTTTGCATCAACTAAACTAGTTGGGGTTTCAGCACGAGCACATATAGATCGTAGATGATCCAAGTAGAACACTTTTAGTGGATCCATATCAATAGATTTTTAGCAAGCAAAGATGCAAGCAAATAGAAGGCACATGGAAACACAAACAAAAAGACATATGGAAAGAAGGCGAAGAAAAAGGCAAATCTTTTCGAAAATCGTTTTAGAAGTGGGGGAGAGGAAAATGAGAGGCGAATGGCGAATAATGTAATGCAAGAGATGAGAGTTTATGATAGGTACTTGGTATGGCTTGACATAACGTAGAACTCCCCGGCAACGGCGCCAGAAATTGGCAAGTTGACGGGAAGCAAATCTTGACTTGGCGTAAATCTCCCCGACAACGGCACCAGAAATTGGCAAGTTAACGGGAAGCAAATCTTGACTTGGCGTAAATCTCCCCGGCAATGGCGCCAGAAATTCTTCCTGCTACTTCTTGAGCTTGCGTTGGTTTTTCCCTTGAAGAGGAAAGGGTGATGCAGCAAAGTAGAGATAAGTATTTCCCTCAGTTTGAGAACCAAGGTATCAATCCAGTAGGAGACAACACACAAGTCACCGAATACCTGCACAAACAATCAACAACTTGCACCCAACGCAATAAAGGGGTTGTCAATCCCTTCACGGTTAATTGCAAAGTGAGATCTGATAGAGATAGATAAAAGGTAAAGTAAATATTTTTGGGATTTTTGGTTTATAGAACGGAAAGTAAAAGATTACAAAATAGTAGATCGAAAACTTATATGATGGAAAGTAGACCGGGGGCCATCACTACAAAAAAATACACTTCCGTGATGATACGTGTTTGTCACAGTAGGTCATGTTTTCTGTCATGCATGTACATCCATGACGATTTTATGACAGAATCAAGATAGTCATACCTGTGCTATCGTAGAAATGTTCCATGACATTACAAAATTTATCATCACAGAAGTGTCCACTTCCATGACGATAAATTGCGCGTCATAGAAGTGCTTTCGTCAAGGGTAACCAACGCGTGGCATCCACCGTAACGGGTCGCCGTTAAGCTATCGGGTTCCGGTTTGGATCCGATAACCCATTAACAACGCGTACCAATGGGGATTTTCCATGTGTAAAATTCTCATTCGCCGGCAGATCCACGTGTCGGACCGGCGTTCGGACAGTTGTCATCCAGCGAATGGATGGAACACGCCTATGATACGTCGACACATATCTCGGCCCAACAGTGGCCCATTCAGGTTAAAAGGCCGGGCCTGTCAAAATAAGCGGGTCGGCCCATTAGCGGCCTAGTTCAGTCAGGCCCATTCACAAGCACGACCCATACAAGTTACACAGAATCGACCCATCAAAGGCCCATTCTAGATTTGACAATTTCCAGCCCATCATTAGTTTCAGCCCCATAACGGCCCGCTACGTCTTTGGGCCCAATTACGACCCGAGATTCTTTCGGCCTGTTAGCAGCCCATCGTCAGTTCCAGCCCGTTAATGGCCCGGAACGTCTTTCGGCCTTTTCTCGGCCCATTCTACAGTTGGGCCAATTCTATCCCGTTGTGACTTTAGGCCTGTCCTCGGCCCATTTGGTAAATGGGCCAATTCCTAGCCCATTTTGGCTTTCGGCCTGTTAACGGCCCGCACAACAGTTGGGCCTTTGACTTTGGGTCCATTAGGGGGCCACGTTCTGCAGGGCAAAATTTCTGCCTGACGCGACTTTCTGCCTGTTAAAAGCCTAGTTTGCAAATTGGTCCTCCTCTGGCCCGTAACACTTTCGGCCTCTTACTAGCTCGTAAAGTAAAAGGGCCGAGACAAAATTGACATTTATTTCGGCCTGCTAGAGGCCCGCGGGCCATTTCCATTTATACGGCCCTATCGAGCTTTTGGCCTGTTAACGGCCTGCTAAGAGTCGTTGTTACGGTGGGCCACATCACTTGGGATCCACTAAATATTATTTTGACCAATCCAATTAAGGCCCGCTTTGACTACACATGTTTCTTCGTTTCTATGGCGTCCAGGAAATGTTTGGGTGTGTTGGCCCCCGTTTCAACGATATAGCATATTCAAAAATTACCCTACTCTATACTACCGCCTCTAAAAACATACACCATACAATAAAAAGACTAAGGCATAGAAACGTAGAATAATCCTACACTACACAATAAAGAAATTACAGCCGAATACCCACTGGGCATTATAGTTCGGCATGAGTGATAATAAAGCGTACACAAACAACAAATTACATACACTAGACAAATAAAGCTCATACATCATGGACACGCATCAACAGAACTTACCATTTGAACTATAATCTCTTCAGAAAATAGGATTGGCCGGATTCAGATAGCATAAATTCCGGTCTGCAAAATCTCCAATTCCTTCGTGGTTACCTCAGTGTCTCGTTTCACTTTTTTGACTCCTGCATCTAATACTTGCAGGTCCAGTCTCAACTTGTTGATTGTACGTTGAGAATCATGTACACGTTGTCTTGCCACCTCTAGTTGATGCTCGAGAACATCAGCACATTCCAATTCCAATCCATAATCATTTGGTAACGGCCATGCTGCATTGCTCGCAGATCTTTGTGTTGATGTCACTTCATCCTGAAATGTTTCTGTAAGTACACATGACTAGGAAAAAAATATAGTTACAACAGTGAAGCGAGCAAGACAAACTATTTTGTACATGGCAAAACAGGACTAACAATAATGGTACACGTCATGAAGTATAAGTAGGTGATATTTTAAAAATTACAAAAATGGTAGTCTGTGCAGCCCCATACAGAAATCTCTCTTAGCTCACTAGAGGAGCATGATGTTGGGGCCAAATCAAAAACACAAACAAGTTACAAATTTAGACAGCACGTTGCGTATAAGTAAGCAAGCAGCTGGCCATTCTGTAGCTCAATTAAAGCCTTAGGGAGCATAATGAACAGCAGAGGGATTCATACAAACCTACTACCGCAAGCAAAGCTATGCAATCATTAGCCTAGTATAAACTAGATTGTGAGACTCATGCAATAATAGTTGGTTAATAGATTTTAAAGCTTCAGGCACACTTCGCCAGAGTAATTAAATGGTAAGGACTTTAATTATGTCAACTAATAGTTATACAAGTACCCAACATCAGACATCATTGTTTGGGCATCTCATTAACTAAGGACAAATAAAGCAATTGCAAAGAGCAAATTAACTATGCTTGAAACAAACAAGCAATTGAACTGTTGAGTTGGATACAGTGACTTACCTTAACTGGTTGAACAGGCTTAGTGCTGCTCCTCCTTCTCTTGCAAGGCTCCTTCCTAGCATCTTGTTGTAACTTCCCAAAATTCTAAATTTTGGAATATTATAATAAATAGATAGATTTGATTGATTGAATGAAATTGAGTGAAATTCGAAACTCTTTGAAAGTTAAATGAGAGGGAATAAAAGGACTTTCCCAAACTTTCATTTTTGCTTTTATGATCTCCGTGAATTCAAATTCTTTTCACCACAAAACCCTGGAGAGAAGATGACATGACTTCTTCCATTTATTTAAATGACAAGGGGTGTTGAAAATATTTGAATTTCATTTGAAAATATTTCCAATTCTGAAACTTTATGCAACTCAATGATTTTCACGAGAGAAGATAAAATGACTTCTTCAAAACATATGAAATATGAGTTGGAAGTTTAAAAGGATCAAATTTAAAGTCCTTTCGATTTTATTTTCAATTCGGAGTTATTTGGGTTTTATTCAATTTTTCTCCAAAAAATATATATGGAAATTAGGGTAACATGATTCCCTACAACAGAAAATTGGAGAGAAATAAATTTGAAATCATTTTGGTATTTTTAAAATGATTTTTATTGGATTTTATTAGAACAGTAGCACTCTTTGCTTTATTTAAATTTGTGTGGATTTTATTTGACTTTACAAAAATGTTCATCTCGTAGGAAATCTTTTTCTGAAAATTTTGATATATTATATGCCTATAGTATATTTTCATTTTGGTTTATATTTGTTTTCTATCAAAATGGTTTTGTTAAAAAGATAATAATAAAAAAAAGTGTTCAGCCCCGCCGACCGCGCCAGGCCAGCCGGCCCAGCAAGCGGCCCAGCCATCCCAGCCTCCAGCCCAGCGCCCGAGCGCCCACGCCCCGCACCGCCTACCGCTCGCTCGCCCGCTCGCAGCCCCGCTCGCACGCCGCCTCGCCAGCCACCGACAGGTGGGACCCACCTGTCGGGTCCGTCCCCGACCTCGCGACTGGAGTCCGTCTCCAGCACGACTCGCCGGCCGCCGCCGTGTCCGAAAGGGACACCGTCCCCTCGCCTTGCCCCTTGCCGAAGCCTCGCCTCCTATAAAGCCCCGACCCCGGCCTCTTTTTCCCTCAAAGCGCAGCCGCCCTCACCTCCCCACGTGCCGCACACCCTTGCCGGAGTCCGAGCTCCGACGAGATCCGCCGCCGTTGCACCGCACTCCACCGCCGCCTACGCTCGACGCCACCACCACCTTCGGAGTCCCCTCGTCGCGCCGCTTCTCCCTGACCCCTCGGCCATGCCGGAGGACCACCGGAGCAGCTGTCCCCTCGATGCCCGAGCCACCGCGGCGTCCTTCTCCGGCGATGTCGACCTCCACCGCTGCGGTACCTCCCAACTCCTCCCTCATCCGTTAGATCTAGGTTAGACGGTCCAGATTAGATCTAGGTTTTGTTTTTTTATTTATTTCAAACCGGTATGTTTAGCTAACGAACGTTCGTTCGTTTAGCGTTGGCAGTGGATGTTTTCGCTATATAAGCCTCGGCAGCGAACGTTCATATATTAGATTTGTTTTTGTGGCCAGGGACCCGTTTGTAAGTATTTTAATTATAGTATAGCCCTTGGTTTTCAAACACCCACAACTTTTTGCTCGTTTGTCCAAATCCAACGAAACCAACGCCAAATTCTTCGTTATGATCCCCTCTATCCAGTAATCCAACTCAAACATGTTTTTGAAATTTTAAATTTTGAATTAGATCAGATTTGAATTTGAACTTCGTTTGATCATAACTTGAGTTTTATAACTCCGATTTAGTTCTCTTGACCTAAACTTTCTGATAAGGCCAAATTCACATAATTTTGGTACTGTTAGAAATTGTTTTATGTTGCAAGAGTTATTTGCTTGGTTTTGATGTTTTCCGAATCGTCTTCTTCGATCTTTCTGATCTTTTGAGTGATTGCTTATGTATGGTTACCATTGCTTGCTCACGATAGATTGACCAGAGTGTGACGAGTAGAACTATCAAGAGTTTTGAGTGCGAATCATCTTCATCAATAGTACAGGCAAGTTCACACTTTGATCATATCCCTTTCATACCCAGTTTTTATGCATTAGTTTCACCCTCAAACATTGCATGAGTAGGATTGAAACATGTGGGTATTGGGAAGTAGTTGATGAGGTAGGAACCTATTGACCTGCATTCAAACCTTGGGAGTTACTTCTACGTTGCTTATATTGTTATGCTATGCTCGTAGACGTGGATTGGGTTTGAGTGAATTTTCCATGACAGATGTGAGATTGTTAATTAATGGTTCAACTTAAGGTGGCTACTTAAATAAACAACTGGGTGGATTGAGGCACCTGGAGAACCCAGTGTTGCCTGTATTTTTGGATATCCCGGAGTACCCGTGTGATCATCCTATGGACCGCCACCCAGACTCAAAGGGATCATAATATTATTCATGCTAGAAACTTCCGTGTGCGGCCACAAGCCATTATGGGCTCTGGCATAGTTGAGTAAGTTGTGTGAGCTCTTGAAGAGGTGGACTAGCAGATGTAGGGGGATTGTAGGTGTAACGGTCTGCCCGGAGTACAGATTAAATGCTTCTGAAAGACTGTGTCTCGATCATCCGTTTCTCAAACACCAAGTAGTGCGAGAAATCCAACGGAGGAGATCGAGTCTTGTGGGGAGAAGTGCGCAAACCTCTGCAGAGTGTACAAACTAATCATGATTAGCCGTGTCCCCGGTTATGGACATCTTGAGTATCTAGTTCCTGGATTATCATGTGTATCTCATCATGTTACTTTAATTTAAATTTGATTGGGTTTAATCACGTTCTTAATTGGGATTGAGTTGGAGGTACCTTCTCAATGTTTAACAACCACCATGATAGTTAAATAAAATATATTCCTTTGTTGTAGGAAAAAATTGGCTTTTCGCAAAAACCTTATAACCATAGAGCTTTTCCACCAGCCATATATGCATGTAGTGATACCCATTGTTCATCATTCTCTATGGTGTGAATTTGCCAGTACATTCAATGTGCTGACCCTTTGTGGCTGCAACGTCTCATGTTGCAGGATTCTTACGACGAGTAAGTGATACGTTAGGGTTACGATTTCTACACTCAACTTTGTCGTTGGTGTTGATGGGAATCCACAACCTTGTTACTTCCGCTATTTGGTTTGAGGTAATAGTATTTACGTTATTTCATACATGTGATTTACCTCTGTTATAAATCCTCGAGTACTATGTGTGTCAGCATACCGATCCAGGGATGACACTTAAGCACAGAGACTTGACCGTCTGAGGTCGGGTCGCTACAAGATGGTATCAGAGCACATGTTGACTGTAGGACGTGGCCCTAGAAACTGGCAAGCCCATAGGAAAGATTTTCTCTACAACTTTCTTTTCAAAAGATCTTTTACCTCTCTTATCTTCTGAGCTTATTCAAATATTCCCTTTTAGTGAGACTATATCCCTTTCCTCTTTTGACCACTCGAAGATTCGACTGATGAGACCACTCCAAGAAGTACAAGATATCGGACAACTAAGACCACTATGGAATGAAGGAGATTCTACCGTGCATCTGAATAATGGAAACTACAACAGTTGAAGACTCCGAAGACTAGGAGAATTTGAAGGCTCTGAAGAATTCCCAGATTTGACCTAGTAAGGCTACCCCTATGGAACTTGGCAGACTATGGAAGCTGTCAATACCTGAGATCAAGGTGTATCGGAGAAAGACTGGAGCATGGAGCATTAGAGCTCAAAGTTATTGTCAAGAAACCCCAAGGCAAGAGATATCAACTATGGAATGATAGCTCATGGAAATGACAAAGAGCAGAAACACGGCTATCCATGATGTTATCGCCCGTTTATGCTATTGTCACCGTGTTGAGTTAAGCATGCATATGCATGGAAGGATTGGATGGTAGAAGGCTGATGGAACACCTATCAGCAAGATGAAGTTTTAACCTTAGCCGGTGTATCACCAGGATCTGGAGTGTTACATCAAGAAGTTAAGATGGACCTACAAGAAGCAGTATTTGATAAAGAAGCGTTTAGTGAAGAACTCAGGACCCAGAAGCTGAAAGTAGCCAAGCAAGAGGAGCAAAACCTCGAGATACAGGAGATTCATCAGGAACTGAAGGACAGTAGGACCATGGTTCGTGCCAATGATGTTGAAACTCAGAAAGCAAACTCCAGAATATTGAAGGACGTCATGAGAGACTTCGCGTCAACAGAGATGATCTGGCAAAAGAACTTGAGAAGGACAAGCACGATTGGAAGAAGCCATCGGAGACATGAACATGACTTGAAGAGTTTAGCGACTTTGAAGATTTATTGACCTTTAGAAGACCAAACCCCTGTTACATACCTACGTTAGATGCGACGTTTGTGAGCTGTCATTTGTTTGTTGTTTTTCCGACAGCCACAATAAAAATTTGTCTCTTCAAAACTTTTGGTTGTATTGTGTGTATCCCTCTCTCTCTCTCTCTCTTTCTTATCTCCCCCCAAACCATGGACCCAATAGAGGATGAATGGAGGTGAGCTTGTATTTTCTGGACCGATGAGTCAATTGGAGACAGACCGATGGATTCAGAACATGGAAGATCGTATGGAGAATAACACCATAGCCGGAAAGGATATGACCCAGCATGCTCTTCAGTGCTTTGAAAGAGGTGCTGCTACTTGGCGGAGGATGTACCAAACCATCAATGGATGGCAAGGAGTAACCACTTGGAAAGAATTTAACTTGACTTTGCCAAAGTCTTGGCTTGTGTCCCAGAAATTGAGGCCTTATGGAAAGGATATGAAGAAACCGTGTGCATACAAGCTTTGTGGAGAAATAGGACACAACCATGAATAAAACAAGGACGAATACCCTCATAATCGGAGGATTACCAAAGGAGTTAGCCGAGGATCTCAGGGAACTCCGGTTGGAGATTGTTCCCAAAGGTTTTGTTGCAGCAAGGGAAGTTCAGTCTACATTGTTGGGAAAGATCCGTAAAGCCCAGAAGGATGACAAAGAGATTGCTGAGGTAAAAGAGAGGATGAGCAAAGGAAAGGCCAAAGGTTTTCTTAAGGATGAGCACAACACCTTATGGTTCGAGGACCGTGTATATGTGCCCAATATGCAAAGATCAGGAAGTAAATACTTTAGGAGGCTCATGACTCACCATACTCAATTCGCCCTGGAATCACCAAGATGTATTTGGATTTGAAGGAGCGTTTCTGGTGGACTAGTATGAAGAAGGATATTGCGGAGTATGTAGTCGTAGGTGATGTATGCCAGAGAGTAAAGGCAGAGCATCAGAAGCCAGCAGGATTACTACAGCCTATGCCGATACCCGAATGGAAGTGGGATAAGCTTGGCATCTTTTTGATTACCGGATTTCCCAGAACCCGATCGGGATATGATTCTATCTGGGTAGTAGTTGATTCGCTTGACCAAAGTGGCTCACGTTATCCAAGTGAAAACCACCTATACAAGTGCGAAGTTGGCCAAGATCTATTTGACCAGGATCGTATGTCTGCATGGAGTTCCGAGGACCATCATATCAGATAGAGGAACACAGTTTACCTCAAAGTTTTGGAATCAGCTGCACCAGACTTTGGGTACTAGGCTAGAGTTCAGTACAGCCTTTCATCCGCAGACAGATAGATAGACCGAGAGAGTCAATCAGATTCTGGAGAACATGTTGAGAGCGTGTGTGCTAGATTATGGATCTAGTAGGGATGATAATCTACCTTAAGCGGAGTTCTCATACAACAACAGTTACCAAGCCAGTTTGAAGATGGCCCCTTTTCTAAGCTTTGTATGGGAGAAGGAGCCAGACACCGTTGATGTGGGATGAAGTTGGAGACCGTCAGTTGTTTGGACCAAATGTGATCAAGGAGTCAGAAGAGAATGTTAAGTTGATTCGAGATAGACTGAACGTAGCTCAGTCCAGGCAGAAGAGTTATGCAGACTCAAAAACGCAAGGAGGTAGTCTATGAAATTGGAGACAGAGCATGTCTTCGTGTGTCCCCTCTGCGAGAAATTAAATGATTTGGAGTTAAGGGAAAGTTAGCCCCGAGATTTGTAGGACCATACCGTGTTTTGGAGCATATGGGAGAAGTGGCCTACAAGTTGGAGTTACCCGAAGGACTGTCAGGAGTTCATGATGTGTTTCATGTTTCCCAGTTGAAGAGTGCCCTGCAGAGATGGCCAATATTCCCCTGTAAGGATGCCTGACCCTGGAAAGGATAATGATGTTATTCCCCGAAGTGGATTTCGGACAAAATAAGTACGAGTTTTATCTCGATATGTTGGATACCCCCAAGAATATGAAGAGATGAAGTACTATTGGATATAAAGGAGGTATGATGTTGGAAATATGGATCAATGGAAATTCCATGATGAGTCTGAGTAATCACGTCGTAGTTTGGTACCAATAGAAGGAAGAGAGACAGTACCATTGGATGGATTTTAAGTATGCTAGGAAGTTGGATGTTGGAATAATGATCAGTTGCCCCGATGATGAGTTCAAGGTTTGCAAGTGATGAGATGGGCCATAACCCACAGGCCCCAGGACCTACCAAGAAGCAAGCACACTCTTGCTGAAGGAAAAAAAACCCTAGAAGAAGTTACGATTTTATCGACAAACGATCTTATAGGAGTTACGCAAAACCTAAGAATTGTGAAGGAATGATAGATGTTTGTTTGGCTTGCAGAATCTATGGATTTATCCGAACTTGGTTCGTCGACAAGAGAAATTCTGCAATGCTTGTGAGGATGACCGAGCATTAGAATGCGAGATTCACTAAACCGTATACAGGGTAATGATTTGGGTGCGGGATGGATTGATCACCATACCGACTTACTCTTATTATTCGCCTTGCTATATGGGATGGTAAATCTGAGTGACTTACCTATAGTAGAGAGACGACGGTATTAAACCTTGTTTGAACCTTAGAGTGGTATAAGTATTTTCCCTTGCACAAGGCAGCTTTTGCCAACCGTAGGTTATACGGTGAGGTTCAACCCAGACCCATTTCCTGCAGGAGAAACCATAAATTGTTGACCTCCATGAGATATCGATAGTGGTTTAGCATTGGCGCGAGACCCGTCAGCTAAGAAGACCCAGTAATGGAAGAACCTTACTAAAATGAAAGGACAGAAGACTTGAGGAAAAGGTTATGCCACTACTGGAAGAGCCCAGAGAAGGAATTTTCCCGAAATCTGAGAAGACCAACACTGTCAAGAATAATGGATGGAGTATATAAGTTTTGATGGAACCGTAACCATGTTTCTAAGGGTGGTAGCACCCCAGACCCCTGTGATGATCGACGGATTTTGAGAAGACCCCAAACCTAACCTATTTCTTTCTAGCCTCTCCGAATCTCGAGGACGAGATTCATTTTAAGGGTGGTAGGTTTGTAACATCCCAAAATTCTAAATTTTGGAATGTTATAATAAATAGATAGATTTGATTGATTGAATGAAATTGAGTGAAATTCGAAACTTTTTGGAAGTTAAATGAGAGGGAATAAAAGGACTTTCCCAAACTTTCATTTTTGCTTTTATGATCTCCGTGAATTCAAATTCTTTTCACCACAAAACCCTGGAGAGAAGATGACATGACTTCTTCCATTTATTTAAATGACAAGGGGTGTTGAAAATATTTGAATTTCATTTGAAAATATTTCCAATTCTGAAACTTTATGCAACTCAATGATTTTCACGAGAGAAGATAAAATGACTTCTTCAAAACATATGAAATATGAGTTGAAAGTTTAAAAGGATCAAATTTAAAGTCCTTTCGATTTTATTTTCAATTCGGAGTTATTTGGGTTTTATTCAATTTTTTTCCAAAAATAAAATATATGGAAATTAGGGTAACATGATTCCCTACAACAGAAAATTGAAGAGAAATAAATTTGAAATCATTTTGGTATTTTTAAAATGATTTTATTAGATTTTATTAGAACAGTAGCACTCTTTGCTTTATTTAAATTTGTGTGGATTTTATTTGACTTTACAAAAATGTTCATCTCGTAGGAAATCTTTTTCTGAAAATTTTGATATATTATATGCCTATAGTATATTTTCATTTTGGTTTATATTTGTTTTCTATCAAAATGGTTTTGTTAAAAAGATAATAATAAAAAAAGTGTTCAGCCCCGCCGACCGCGCCAGGCCAGCCGGCCCAGCCAGCCCAGCCTCCAGCCCCGCGCCCGAGCGCCCGTGCCCCGCACCGCCTACCGCCCGCTCGCAGCCCCGCTCGCACGCCGCCTCGCCAGCCACCGACAGGTGGGACCCACCTGTCGGGTCCGTCCCCGACCTCGCGACTGGAGTCCGTCTCCAGCATGACTCGCCGGCCGCCGCCGTGTCCTAAAGGGACACCGTCCCCCCGCCTTGCCCCTTGCCGAAGCCACGCCTCCTATAAAGCCCCGACCCCGGCCTCTTTTTTCCTCAAACCGCAGCCGCCCTCACCTCCCCACGTCCCGCATGTTGGAAATATGCCCTAGAGGCAATAATAAATTGGTTATTATTATATTTCCTTGTTCATGATAATTGTCTATTGTTCATGCTATAATTGTGTTATCCGGAAACCGTAATACATGTGTGAATACATAGACCACAACATGTCCCTAGTGAGCCTCTAGTTGACTAGCTCGTTGATCAATAGATGGTTACGGTTTCCAGACTATGGACATTGGATGTCATTGATAACGGGATCACATCATTAGGAGAATGATGTGATGGACAAGACCCAATCCTAAGCATAGCACAAGATCATGTAGTTCGTCTGCTAGAGCTTTTCCAAATGTCAAGTATCATTTCCTTAGACCATGAGATTGTGCAACTCCCGGATACCATAGGAGTGCTTTGGGTGTGCCAAACGTCACAACGTAACTGGGTGTCTATAAAGGTGCACTACGGGTATCTATGAAAGTGTCTGTTGGGTTGGCACGAATCGAGACTGGGATTTGTCACTCCGTATGACGGAGAGGTATCTCTGGGCCCACTCGGTAATGCATCATCATAATGAGCTCAATGTGACCAAGTGTTTGGTCACGGGATCATGCATTACGGTACAAATAAATTGACTTGCCGGTAACGAGATTGAACAAGGTATTGGGATACCGACGATCGAATCTCGGGCAAGTAACGTACCGATTGACAAAGGGAATTGTATACGGGATTGATTGAATTCTCGACATCATGGTTCATCTGATGAGATCATCATGGAACATGTGGGAGCCAACATGGGTATCCAGATCCCGCTGTTGGTTATTGACCGGAGAGTCGTCTCGGTCATGTCTGCATGTCTCCCGAACCCGTAGGGTCTACACACTTAAGGTTCGGTGACGCTAGAGTTGTAGAGATATTAGTATGCGGTTAACCGAAAGTTGTTCGGAGTCCCGGATGAGATCCCGGGCGTCACGAGGAGTTCCGGAATGGTCCGGAGGTAAAGATTTATATATGGGAAGTCCTATTTTGGCCACCGGAAAATGTTTGGGATTTTTCGGTATTGTACCGGGAAGGTTCTAGAAGGTTCTGAAGTGGGGCCCACCTGCATGGGGGGACCCACATGAACGTGGGTAGTGGGGGCAAGGCCCCACACCCCTGGTCAAGGCGCACCAAGATCCCACCTTAGAAGTAATAAGATCATATCCCGAAGGGATAAGATCAAGATCCCTAAAAAAGGGGGATAACAATCGATGGGGAAGGGAAATGATGGGATCTCTTTCCCACACCTTTGCCAACGCCCCAATGGACTTGGAGGGCAAGAAACCAGCCCCCTCCACCCCTATATATAGTGGGGAGGCGCATGGGAGCAGCACCACAAGCCCTGGCGCCTCCCTCCCTCCCGTGACACCTCTTCCTCCCCGCTTGAGCTTGGTGAAGCCCTGCCGGGATCCCGCTACTTCCACCACCACGCCGTCGTGCTGCTGGATCTCCATCAACTTCTCCTCCCCCCTTTCTAGATCAAGAAGGAGGAGACGTCCCCGCTCCGTATGTGTGTTGAACGCGGAGGTGCCGTCCGTTCGGCGCTAGGATCATCGGTGATTTGGATCACGACGAGTACGACTCCATCAACCCCGTTCTCTTGAACGCTTCCGCACGCAATCTACAAGGGTATGTAGATGCACTCCCCTCTCTCTCGTTGCTAGATGACTCCATAGATTGATATTGGTGATACGTAGAAAATTTTAAATTTCTGCAACGATCTCCAACAGTGGCATCATGAGCCAGGTTTATGCGTAGATTCTATGCACGAGTAGAACACAAAGTAGTTGTGGGCGACGATTTGTTCAATTTTCTTACCGTTACTAGTCTTATCTTGATTCGGCGGCATTGTGGGATGAAGCGGCCCGGACCGACCTTACACGTACTCTTACGTGAGACAGGTTCCATCGACTGACATGCACTTGATGCATAAGGTGGCTAGCGGGTGTCTGTCTCTCCCACTTTAGTCGGATCGGATTCGATGAAAAGGGTCCTTATGAAGGGTAAATAGCAATTGGCATATCACCGTTGTGGCTTTTGCATAGGTAAGAAACGTTCTTGCTAGAAACCCATAGCAGCCACGTAAAACATGCAACAACAATTAGCGGACGTCTAACTTGTTTTTGCAGGGTATGCTATGTGAGGTGATATGGCCAAAAGGATGTGATGAATGATATATGTGATGTATGAGATTGATCATGTTCTTGTAATAGGAATCACGACTTGCATGTCAATGAGTATGACAACCGGCAGGAGCCATAGGAGTTGTCTTAATTTATTGTGTGATCTGCGTGTCAATGAAAACGCCATGTAATTACTTTACTTTATTGCTAACCGTTAGCCATAGTAGTAGAAGTAATAGTTGGCGAGACAACTTCATGAAGACACGATGATGGAGATCATGATGATGGAGATCACGGTGTCATGCCGGTGACGAAGGTGATCATGCCGTGCCCCGAAGATGGAGATCAAAAGGCGCAAGATGATATTGGCCATATCATGTCACTTTATGATTTGCATGTGATGTCTGTCATGTTTACATCTTATTTGCTTAGAACGACGGTAGCATAAATAAGATGATCCCTCACTAAAATTTCAAGAAATGTGTTCCCCTAACTGTGCACCGTTGCGAAGGTTCATTGTTTCGAAGCACCACGTGATGATCGGGTGTGATAGATTCTAATGTTCACATACAACGGGTGTTGACGAGCCTAGCATGTACAGACATGGCCTCGGAACACATGCGAAACACTTAGGTTGACTTGACGAGCCTAGCATGTACAGACATGGCCTCGGAACACAAGAGATCGAAAGGTCGAACATGAGTCGTATAGTAGATGCGATCAACATGGAGATGTTCACCGTTGATGACTAGTCCGTCTCACGTGATGATCAGACATGGCCTAGTCGATTCGGATCATGTATCACTTAGATGACTAGAGGGATGTCTATCTAAGTGGGAGTTCTTTAAATAATTTGATTAATTGAACTCATTGTCATGAACATAGTCTAAATTGTCTTTGCAAATTAAGTTGCAGATCAATAGCTCGTGCTTAAGCTCCCTGTTTTAATACGTTCCTAGAGAAAGACTAAGTTGAAAGTTATTGTGAGCAATTGTGCGGACTAGGGCCGTAGTCTGAGGATTGTCCTCACTGCTACACAGAAGGCTTCTGTCCTTGATGCACCGCTCGGTGTGCCAACCCCTCTAGCGTCGTCTGTGGATGTTGTGAACATCTGGCAGACACATTCTGATGACTACTTGATAGTTTAGTGCGCCATCCTTTACGGCTTAGAGTCGGGGCTCCAAAAGCGTTTTGAACGCCATGGAACATATGAGATATTCCAAGAGCTGAAATTGGTATTTCAGGCTCATGCCCATGTTGAGAGGTTTGAGACCTCTGACAAGATCTTTGCCTACAAGATGGAGGAGAATAGCTCAGCCAGTGAGCATGTGCTCAGAATGTCTGGGTACTTCAATCGCTTGAATCAAGTGGGAGTTAATCTTCCAGATAAGAGATTGATTGACAAAGTTCTCCAGTCGCTATCACCAAGCTACTAGAACTTCGTGATGAACTATAACATGCAGGGGATGGAGATGATCCCGGAGCAGTTCGCGGTAGGCCGCGGAAGTAGAAATGAAGAAGGAGCATCAAGTGTTGATGGTTAACAAGACCACTAGTTTCAAAGAAGGGAAAGGGCAAGTAGGGAAACTTCATGAATGGCAAGCCAGTTGCCGCTCCAATGAAGAAACCCAAGAACCCAAACCCGAGACGAAGTGCTTCTATTAGGGGAACTGTCACTGGTAGCGGAACTGCCTCAAATACTTGGTAGATAAGAAGGCTGGCAACTTCAACAAAAGTATATTTGATATATGTGTTATTGATGTGTACCTTACTAGTACTCCTAGTAGCACATGGGTATTAGATACCGGTTCAGTTGCTAAGATTGGTAACTCGAAACAAAAGCTACGGAATAAACGGAGACTAGCTAGGGGCGAGGTGACGATGCGTGTTGGAAGTGTTTCCAAGGTTGATGTGATCACCATCGCACGCTCCCTCTACCTTCGAGATTAGTGTTGAACCTAGATAAATGTTGTTTGCATTGGTGTCTGCGTTGAGCATGAACATGATTAGATCATGTTTATTGCAATGCGGTTATCCATTTAAGTCAGAGAATAATGGTTATTCTGTTTACATGAATAACACCTTCTATGGTCATGCACCCCATGTGAATGGTTTATTGAATCTCGATCGTGGTGATACACATGTTCATAACATTGATGCCAAAAGATGTAGAGTTGATAATGATAGTACCACTTTTGTGGCACTGCCGCTTAAGGTCATATTGGTGTAAAGCGCATGAAGAACCTCCATGCCGATGGAGTTTTGGAGTCACTTGATTTTGAATCACTTGACACATGCGAGCCATGCCTCATTGGCAAGATGACTAAAACCCCGTTTTCTGGAACAATGGAACGGGCAAGTGACTTGTTGGAAATCATACATGCTGATGTGTGCGATCCGATGAGTGTTGACGCGTGCGGTGGATATCGTTATTTTCTCACCTTCACCAATGAATTGAGTAGATATGGGTATATTTACTTAATGAAGCATAAGTCTGAAACGTTTGAAAAGTTCAAGCAATTTCAGAGTGAAGTTGAGAATCATCATAACAAGAAGATCAAGTTCCTGCGATCTGATCAAGGGAAAAGTATCTGAGTTGTGAGTTTGGCAATCACTAAAGACAAGGTGGAATCGTTTCACAGTTGACGCCACCTGGAACACCATAGCGTAATGGTGTGTCCGAGCGTCGTAGTCGCACCCTATTGGTTATGGTGCGATCTATGATATCTCTTACCGATCTACCGCTATCGTTTTGGGGTTATGCATTAGAGACAGCTACATTCACTTTAAATAGGGCACCATCTAAGTCCGTGGAGACGACACCGTATGAACTATGGTTTGGCAAGAAACCTAAGTTGTTGTTTCTTAAGGTTTGGGGCTACGATGCTTATGTCGATAGGCTTCGGCCAGAAAAGCTCGAACCCAAAGCGGAAAATTGTGTCTTCATAGAATACCCAAACAAGACGATTGGGTATACCTTCTATCTCAGATCTGAGGGCAAATTGTTTGTCGCTATGAACAGGTCCTTTGTCGAGAAAGAGTTTCTCTCGAAAGAATTGAGTGGGAGGAAGATAGAACTTGATGAGGTTGTTGAACCTTCACTTCAATCAGAGAGTAGCGCAGCACAGAAAGATGTTTCTGTGGCACTTGCCTCAGTTGAAGAGAAAGCTAATGATGATGATCATGGAGCTTCAGATCAAGTTACTATCAAACCTCGTAGGTCGACAAGGGTGTATACAACTTCTGAGTGGTCACCCTGTCTTAAAGGTCATGTTGTTGGACAATGATGAACCTATGAGCTATGGAGAAGCGATGGTGGGCCCAGATTCCAACAAATGGCTAGGAGCCATGAAATCCGAGATAGGATCCATGTATGAGAACAAAGTATGGACTTTGGTGGACTTGCCCAATGATCGGCAAGCCATTAAGAATAAATGGATCTTTAAGAAGAAGACAGACGCTGATGGTAATGTCACCATTTATGAAGCTCGACTTGTCTCAAAGAAGTTTCCGACAAGTTCAAGGAGTTGACTGTGATGAGACTCTCTCAATCATAGCGATGCTAAAGTCTGTTAGAATTATGTTAGCAGTTGCTGAATTTTCATTTACGAAATCTGGCAGATGGATGTCAAAACAAAAGTTTCCTTGACGGTTTCCGTGAGGAAAGGCTGTATGTGATACAACCAGGCTGTATGTGATACAACCAGAAAGTTTTTGTCGATCCTAAGGATGCTAAAAGGTATGCAAGCTCCAGCTATCCCTCTATGGACTGGAGCAAGCATCTCGGAGTTGGAACATACGCTTTGATGAGGTGATCAAAGTTTTTGGGTTTATACAAAGTTTGCAAGAAACTTGTATTTACAAGAAAGTGAGTGGGAGCACTACAACATTTCTGATAAGTATATGTGGATGACATATTGTTGATCGGAAATGATGTAGAATTTCTGGAAAACAAAAAGGGTTGTTTGAATGGAGTTTTTCAAAGGAAGACCTTGGTAAAACTGCTTACATATTGGGTATCAAGATCTATAGAGATAGATCAAGACGCCTGATAAGACTTTCACAGAACACATACCTTGACATGATCTTGAAGGAGTTCAAGATGGATCAGTCAAAGAAGGAGTTCTTGCCTGAGTTGTAAGGTGTGAAGTTAAGACTTAAAGCTCGACCACGGCAGAAGAAAGAGAAAGGACGAAGGTCGTCCCCTATGCCTTAGCCATAGGCTCTATACGATATGCCATGCTGTGTACCGCGATGTGCCTTGCCACGTGTCTGGCAAGGGGGTATAAGAATGATCCAGGAGTGGATCATTGGACAGCGGTCAAAATTGTCCTTGGGAATAAGGAAATGTTTTCTCGATTGTGGAGGTGATGAAGAATTCGGCGTAAAGGGTTACGTCGATGCAAGCTTTAACACCAAGCCGGATGACTCTGAGTAGCAAACCGGATACGTATAATGGAGCAACCATTTGGAATAGCTCCAAGTGGAGCATAGTAGCAACATCTACAATATGAAATAGAGATTTGCGAAGTACACACGGATCTGAATGTTGCAGACCCGTTGACTAAAACCTCTCTCACAAGCAGAACATGATCAAACCCTAGAACTCATTGAGTCTTAATCACATGATGATGTGAACTAGATTATTGACTCTAGTAAACTCTTTGGGTGTAGTCACATGGCGATGTGGACTATGAGTGTTAATCACATGGCGATGTGAACTAGATTATTGACTCTAGTGCAAGTGGGAGACTGTTGGAAATATGCCCTAGAGGCAATAATAAAATGGTTATTATTATATTTCCTTGTTCATGATAATTGTCTATTGTTCATGCTATAATTGTGTTATCCGGAAACCGTAATACATGTGTGAATACATAGACCACAACATGTCCCTAGTGAGCCTCTAGTTGACTAGCTCGTTGATCAATAGATGGTTACGGTTTCCTGACTATGGACATTGGATGTCATTGATAACGGGATCACATCATTAGGAGAATGATGTGATGGACAAGACCCAATCCTAAGCATAGCACAAGATCGTGTAGTTCGTCTGCTAGAGCTTTTCCAAATGTCAAGTATCATTTCCTTAGACCATGAGATTGTGCAACTCCCGGATACCATAGGAGTGCTTTGGGTGTGCCAAACGTCACAACGTAACTGGGTGGCTATAAAGGTGCACTACGGGTATCTCCGAAAGTGTCTGTTGGGTTGGCACGAATCGAGACTGGGATTTGTCACTCCGTATGACGGAGAGGTATCTCTGGGCCCACTCGGTAATGCATCATCATAATGAGCTCAATGTGACCAAGTGTTTGGTCACGGGATCATGCATTACGGTACGAGTAAAGTGACTTGCCGGTAACGAGATTGAACAAGGTATTAGGATACCGACGATCGAATCTCGGGCAAGTAACGTACCGATTGACAAAGGGAATTGTATACGGGATTGATTGAATCCTCGACATCGTGGTTCATCCGATGAGATCATCGTGGAACATGTGGGAGCCAACATGGGTATCCAGATCCCGCTGTTGGTTATTGACCGGAGAGTCGTCTCGGTCATGTCTGCATGTCTCCCGAACCCGTAGGGTCTACACACTTAAGGTTCGGTGACGCTAGAGTTGTAGAGATATTAGTATGCGGTTAACCGAAAGTTGTTCGGAGTCCCAGATGAGATCCCGGACGTCACGAGGAGTTCCGGAATGGTCCGGAGGTAAAGATTTATATATGGGAAGTCCTATTTTGGCCACCGGAAAATGTTCGGGATTTTTCGGTATTGTACCGGGAAGGTTCTAGAAGGTTCCGAAGTGGGGCCCACCTGCATGGGGGGACCCACATGAACGTGGGTAGTGGGGGCAAGGCCCCACACCCCTGGTCAAGGCGCACCAAGATCCCACCTTAGAAGGAATAAGATCATATCCCGAAGGGATAAGATCAAGATCCCTAAAAAAGGGGGATAACAATCGGTGGGGAAGGGAAATGATGGGATTTCTTTCCCCCACGTTTGCCAACGCCCCAATGGACTTGGAGGGCAAGAAACCAGCCCCCTCCACCCCTATATATAGTGGGGAGGCGCATGGGAGCAGCACCACAAGCCCTGGCGCCTCCCTCCTCCCATGACACCTCTTCCTCCCCGCTTGAGCTTGGCGAAGCCCTGCCGGGATCCCGCTACTTCCACCACCACGCCGTCGTGCTGCTGGATCTCCATCAACTTCTCCTCCCCCCTTGCTGGATCAAGAAGGAGGAGACGTCCCTGCTCCGTATGTGTGTTGAACGCGGAGGTGCCGTCCGTTCGGCGCTAGGATCATCGGTGATTTGGATCACGACGAGTACGACTCCATCAACCCTGTTCTCTTGAACGCTTCTGCGCGCGATCAACGAGGGTATGTAGATGCACTCCCCTCTCTCTCGTTGCTAGATGACACCATAGATTGATCTTGGTGATACGTAGGAAATTTTAAATTTCTGCAACGATCTCCAACACCGCACACCCTCGCCAGAGTCCGAGCTCCGACGAGATCCGCCGCCGTTGCACCGCACTCCACCGCCGCCTACGCTCGAGGCCACCACCACCTTCGGAGTCCCCTCGTCGCGCCGCTTCTCCCTGACCCCTCGGCCATGCCGGAGGACCACCGGAGCAGCTGTCCCCTTGATGCCCGAGCCGCCGCGGCGTCCTTCTCCGGCGATGTCGACCTCCACCGCTGCGGTACCTCCCAACTCCTCCCTCATCCGTTAGATCTAGGTTAGACGGTCCGGATTTGATCTAGGTTTCGTTTTTTTATTTATTTCAAACCGGTATGTTTAGCTAATGAACGTTCGTTCGTTTAGCGTTGGCAGTGGATGTTTTCGCTATATAAGCCTCGGCAGCGAACGTTCATATATTAGATTTGTTTTTGTGGCCAGGGACCCATTTGTAAGTATTTTAATTGTAGTATAGCCCTTGGTTTTCAAACACCCACAACTTTTTGCTCGTTTGTCCAAATCCAACGAAACCAACGCCAAATTCTTCGTTATGATCCCCTCTATCCAGTAATCCAACTCAAACATGTTTTTGAAATTTTAAATTTTGAATTAGATCAGATTTGAATTTGAACTTCGTTTGATCATAACTTGAGTTTTATAACTCCGATTTAGTTCTCTTGACCTAAACTTTCTGATAAGGCCAAATTCACATAATTTTGGTACTGTTAGAAATTGTTTTATGTTGCAAGAGTTATTTGCTTGGTTTTGATGTTTTCCGAATCGTCTTCTTCGATCTTTCTGATCTTTTGAGTGATTGCTTATGTATGGTTACCATTGCTTGCTCACGATAGATTGACCGGAGTGTGACGAGTAGAACTATCAGGAGTTTTGAGTGCGAATCATCTTCATCAATAGTACAGGCAAGTTCACACTTTGATCATATCCCTTTCATACCCAGTTTTTATGCATTAGTTTCACCCTCAAACATTGCATGAGTAGGATTGAAACATGTGGGTATTGGGAAGTAGTTGATGAGGTAGGAACCTATTGACCTGCATTCAAACCTTGGGAGTTACTTCTACGTTGCTTATATTGTTATGCTATGCTCGTAGACGTGGATTGGTTTTGAGTGAATTTTCCATGACAGATGTGAGATTGTTAATTAATGGTTCAACTTAAGGTGGCTACTTAAATAAACAACTGGGTGGATTGAGGCACCTGGAGAACCCAGTGTTGCCTGTATTTTTGGATATCCCGGAGTACCCGTGTGATCATCCTATGGACCGCCACCCAAACTCAAAGGGATCATAAGATTATTCATGCTAGAAACTTCCGTGTGCGGCCACAAGCCATTATGGGCTCTGGCATAGTTGAGTAAGTTGTGTGAGCTCTTGAAGAGGTGGACTGGCAGATGTAGGGGGATTGTAGGTGTAACGGTCTGCCCGGAGTAGAGAGTAAATGCTTCTGAGAGACTGTGTCTCGATCATCCTTTTTCAAACACCAAGTAGTGCGAGAAATCCAACGGAGGAGATCGAGTCTTGTGGGTAAAAGTGCGCAAACCTCTGCACAGTGTACAAACTAATCATGATTAGCCGTGTCCCCGGTTATGGACATCTTGAGTATCTAGTTCCTGGATTATCATGTGTATCTCATCATGTTACTTTAATTTAAATTTGATTGGGTTTAATCACGTTCTTAATTGGGATTGAGTTGGAGGTACCTTCTCAATGTTTAACAACCACCATGATAGTTAAATAAAATATATTCCTTTGTTGTAGGAAAAAATTGGCTTTTCGCAAAAACCTTATAACCATAGAGCTTTTCCACCAGCCATATATGCATGTAGTGATACCCATTGTTCATCATTCTCTATGGTGTGAATTTGCCAGTACATTCAATGTGCTGACCCTTTGTGGCTGCAACGTCTCATGTTGCAGGATTCTTACGACGAGTAAGTGATACGTTAGGGTTACGATTTCTACACTCAACTTTGTCGTTGGTGTTGATGGGAATCCACAACCTTGTTACTTCCGCTATTTGGTTTGAGGTAATAGTATTTACGTTATTTCATACATGTGATTTACCTCTGTTATAAATCCTCGAGTACTGTGTGAGTCAGCATACCGATCCAGGGATGACACTTAAGCACAGAGACTTGACCGTCTGAGGTCGGGTCGCTACACTTGTACTTGGAAATCCTCAATCTTATCTTCATTGCACCCCCTCTAGAAGGTGACACAAACTAGTTACTCGTCTCCTTGGAAGATAAATATGCATACTTTCCAGTCTGTGAACAACACAAAAGGATGAGATTATAACAAAACAACATCACATAATGAAACATGCCACATCTCTTGCACTTACACACAATGAAATGAGCATTTACTATGTGTGCATTATGTAAAAACTAGGCATAACTTCGGACTGGATCTCCAGGTACTCTTGGAGAGCCTACTTTAGTGTACATCCAAAACTTTATGTCACCTATGAGTTGGACAAGCCCCCACAATAGCAGCCCTTAGTGTTTAAATCGTTGACAAGCTCTGTTAGAGTGTTAGGTCAAGAACAGCAAGTAATCAAAGCAAACAGTCCTAGTATGGCTGGCTGATACAAACAAGCAATTGAACAGATGTGTGAGCGAATCTTACAGATCAAGAAAAGAAGCAAAGAAGGAGGCTTAAAGACCATCACTTGACTGACCATATTTAAGGGGAATTTAAACATCATGTCCAACGTATGAACTAACATAAACATTGCATATTCCAGATTCTACAATGGAATGCACATGTATTAGGTTATGCCATGTATGATGATGCCTAGGGTTCCTCCAGCGAGCCGTCACCACTAGTCCCATCTGGCCTGGTCCTCGACGATGCTCTATCCAGCTAGGCTACATGGCCGGCGGGTAGGGCCAAATCTCCTCGGCTGCTCCTCCCTCTGGCGGCGCCCCTCATTTTCATGGTCTCCAACAGCTGCTCCACTGTGGTCCGTCCAACGCACTACTTCGGCGGGCGCCGCACAACTACGGCCGATGCCACACTGCAGCAGAAGGCACCTTATTCCCCCTCCCTTCCTCCTAGGCCGTGGCCTTGAGGTGCTGTTGAAGGATGAGCTCATCCAACAAGGTGAGGATCTCCTCTAATTTTTTTGCCAAATTTTCATTCTGATTCGCTATACGATGAATTGCTACGAGCTGCTTCTTCTGCTGCTATATGATGCATTGCTATGAGCTACTCCTGCTGCTGTTATATGATGAATTGCTATGAGCTGCTGCTGCTATATGATGAGTTGCTATAAGCTGCCCCTGCTGCTGCTATATGATGAATTGCTATGAGTTGCTCTTGCTGCTGCTATATGATGAATTGCTATGAGCTCCTCCTCCTGCTGCTATATGATGAATTGCTATGAGCTACTCCTGCTACTGCTATATGATGAATTGCTATGTTGCTTCTGCTGCTGCTATATGATGAATTGCTATGAGCTGCTCCTGCTGCTGCTATATGATGAATTGCTATGAGCTACTGCTGGTATATGATGAATTGCACACTGTTGCTGCTGCTGTATGATGAGTTGCTATGAACTGCTGCTGATGCTGCTATATGATGCTTTCAGGTGGTGCTGCTTGATGACCCACAAGTATAGGGTATCTATCGTAGTCCTTTCGATAAGTAAGAGTGTCGAACCGAACGAGGAGCAGAAGGAAATGACAAGCGGTTTTCAGTAAGGTATTCTCTGCAAGCACTGAAATTGTAGGTAACAGATAGTTTTGTGATAAGGTAATTTGTAACGGGTAACAAGCAAGGAAAGTAAATGAAGTGTAGCAAGGTGGCCCAATCCTTTTTGTAGCAAAGGACAAGCCTGGACAATTTCTTATAATGAGAAAAGCGCTCCCGAGGACACATGGGAATTATCGTCAAGCTAGTTTTCATCACGCTCATATGATTCACGTTTGGTACTTTGATAATTTGATATGTGGGTGGACCGGTGCTTGGGTACTGCCCTTTCTTGGACAAGCATCCCGCTTATGATTAACCCCTATTGCAAGCATCCGCAACTACAAAAGAAGTATTAAGGTAAACCTAACCATAGCATGAAACTAGTGGATCCAAATCAGCCCCTTACGAAGCAACGCATAAACTAGGGTTTAAGCTTCTGTCACTCTAGCAACCCATCATCTACTTATTACTTCCCAATGCCTTCCTCTAGGCCCAAATAATGGTGAAGTGTCATGTAGTCGACGTTCACATAACACCACTAGAGGAGAGACAACATACATCTCATCAAAATATCGAACGAATACCAAATTCACATGACTACTAATAGCAAGACTTCACCCATGTCCTCAGGAACAAACGTAATTACTCACAAAGCATATTCATGTTCATAATCAGAGGAGTATTAATATGCATTAAGGATCTGAACATATGATCTTCCACCAAATAAATCAATTAGCATCAACTACAAGGAGTAATCAACACTACTAGCAACCCACAGGTACCAATTTGTGGTTTTGATACAAGATTGGATACAAGAGATGAACTAGGGTTTTGAGAGGAGATGGTGCTGGTGAAGATGTTGATGGATATTGACCCCCTCCCGATGAGAGGATCGTTCGTGATGACGATGGTGATGATTTCCCCCTCCCGGAGGGAAGTTTCCCCGGCAGAACAGCTCCGCCGGAGCCCTAGATTGGTTTCGCCAAGGCTCCGCCTCGTGGCGGCGGAGTTTCGTCCCGTAAGCTTGCTTATGATTTTTTCCAGGGTAAGAGGCTTCATATAGCAGAAGATGGGCACCGGAGGGCCAACAGGGGGCCCAGGAGATAGGGGCGCGCCTAGTAGAGGGGGGGGCACGCCCCCACCCTCCCGGCCAAGGTGTGGGCCCCCTCTGGTATTTTCTTCGCTCAATAATTCTTATTAATTACAAAAGTGACTTCCATGGAGTTTCTGGATTTTTGGGGCTGTGCAGAATAGGTTTCCAATATTTGCTCCTTTTCCAGCCAGAATCCCAGCTGCCGGCATTCTCCCTCTTCATGATAAACCTTGTAAAATAAGAGAGAATAGCCATAAGTATTGTGACATAACATGTAATAACAGTCCATAATGCAATAAATATCGATATAAAAGCATGATGCAAAATGGACGTATCAACTCCCCCAAGCTTAGACCTCGCTTGTCCTCAAGCGGAAGCCGATATCGAAAAATATGTCCACATGTTTAGAGATAGAGGTGTCGATAAAAATAAAATACGGACATGAGGGCATCATGATCATTCTTATAACAGCAACATATATAGATTTTGTCATATGATTTCTTATGCTCAAGTAACAATCTATTCACAATGTCAAGTATGGAACATAAACTTCATTGAGAACTAACAAACTATAATCTCAATCATTGAAGCAATTGCAATTTATCATAAGATCAGAAAGAGTCAAGAATAGAGCTTTTCAGCAAGTCCACATACTCAACTATCATATAGTCTTCTACAATTGCTAACACTCACGCAACACTTATGGTTATGGAGTTTTAATCGGACACTGAGAAAGATAGGGGCTTATTGTGTTGCCTCCCAACGTATTCACCTTTGGGTGATGTCAACAATAATAGTTCATGCTAACTTACATCCAATTGGATATATATATCAGGAACTTTCCAACACGAGGTGATTGCCAAAGGATAAAATGAAAAAGGGAAAGGTGAAGATCACCTTGACTCTTGCATAATGTAAAGACATAAAGTAAAAGATAGGCCCTTCGCAGAGGGAAGCAGAGGTTGTCATGTGCTTTTAGGGTTGGATGCACAAAATCTTAATGCAAAAGAACGTCACTTTATATTGCCACTTGTGATATAAACCTTTATTATGTAGTCTGTCGCTTTTATTACTTCCATATCACACGATCGTATAAAGCTTATTTTCTCCGCACTAATAAGTCATACATATTTAGAGATCAATTTTTTTTGCTTGCAACATGACAACTTACTTGAAGGATCTTACTCAATCCATAGGTAGGTATGGTGGACTCTCATGGCAAATCTGGGTTTAAGGATATTTGGAAGCACAAGTAGTATATCTACTTGGTGCAAGGAATTTGGTTAGCATGAGGGGGAAAGGCAAGCTCAACATGTCCGGAAGATCCATGACAATATACTTTAACTGAGATGTGAGAAAACATAAACCATTACGTTGTCTTCCTTGTCCAACATCAACTCTTTAGCATGTCATACTTAATGAGTGCTCACAATCATAAAAGATGTCCAAGATAGTATATTTATATGTGAAAACCTCTCTTTCTTTATTACTTCCTATTAATTGCAACGATGACCAAAACTATGTTTGTCAACTCTCAACAACTTTTATGCCTCATACTCTTTATATGTGAAGTCATTACTATCCATAAGATCAATATGAACTCCTTTATTCTTTTTATTCTTTCTATTTTCTCAGGATCATAGCAAGAAAGCAAAGCCCTTGACTCAACACTAATCTTTATTATAGATAGCTCACGGACTCGATTATATAAAGAGATCACAAAGCAAAACTCAAAACTAATTCATACCAAAACTTCATTCTACTAGATCAAGATACTACTAAAAGGATCGAACTAATAAAAACGGTAAAGATATGAGTGTGATGGTGATACGATACCGGGGCACCTCCCTCAAGCTTGGCAGTTGCTAAGGGGAGTGCCCATGCCCATGTAATTATGTCCTCGGAGGTGGTGAAGAAGGAGTTGTTGATGATGTAGGCTTGTCGTCCATCTTCCAAGGCATAGGCTCACCATCATAGAAGGATGATCGAGTCTCCGGGATCCTCAAATCTGCAGCCAAACTCATCCTCTTGAATCTATATTCATACTCACAGTTTTGGTTTTGCAGGTCATAGATCTGAGCTTGGAGGTGCTCGATTTTCTCATGAAGCTTGAAGATGGTTTCCCCAATGTTCTTGGCGTCTAGCTTGTGATTGTTGGTGAATTCCGCGAACATCATCTGGTTGGCGTTGAGTCCACGCTCCACCATCCCTTGGCACTTGAAAACTTGTTGCTCCATAGCTTCGAGCTTTGTCTCCATGCTTCCGGTACGCCTTGGTCCCTCCACATCGCGGATGTGCAGAACCCCCTCACGCATCTCAATGGTTTGAGGGTGTTGCAGCACCTCCGCAAGATAGGGGTTGATAACCCTCTCGAAAAACTTGTCCTTGGGAGCGCTTGGAGACGTCATGGTGTTCTAGATCTGTCAGAAAAACAGCTCGAAAAGAAAACAGAAGATTTTTGCGTGATACGGTGGTCAAAACCTTCGGGAGATTATATAATGAATTTTTGCCGACCAAAAGAAGTAATGTGCAAGAAAACGGAGTCCGGGAGGCACACGAGGTGCCCACGAGACAGGGGGGCGCGCCCAGGAAGGGTGGGCGTGCCCTCCACCCTCGTGGAGGCCTCGTGTCCTTCCCGGATTACTTCTTGCTTTCCAAAATTCTTAAATATTCCAAAATGGAGAAAAATTGCCATTAGAATTGTTTTGGAGTCAGTTTACTTACCGTACCACATACCTATTCCTTTTCGGGGTCTGAAATATTCCGTAAAGTGTCCCTTATGTATTCCTCCGGGGTTACGGTCTCAATAATATTAGTTTCAACATTGATAGGATTACCTGAGATATAATGTTTGATTCTTTGACCGTTCACTACCCTCGGACTTGTGCCTTCGAAGTTGTTGATTTTTATGGCACCGGAACGATAGACCTCCTTGATAACGTAAGGACCTTCCCACTTAGAGAGAAGTTTTCCTGCAAAAAATCTTAAACGAGAGTTGATAGCAACACATAATCACCTACGTTAAACTCACGCTTTTGTATCCTTTTGTCATGCCATCTTTTAACTTTTTCTTTGAACAGCTTGGCATTCTCATAGGCTTGGGTTCTCCATTCATCAAGTGAGCTAATATCAAATAACCTCTTCTCACCGGCAAGTTTGAAGTCATAGTTGAGCTCTTTAATAGCCCAATATGCCTTATGTTCAAGTTCGAGAGGTAAGTGACATGCTTTTCCATATACCATCTTATACGGAGACATACCCATAGGATTTTTATATGCAGTTCTATAGGCCCATAATGCATCATCAAGTTTCTTGGACCAATTCTTCCTAGACCTATTGACAGTCTTTTGCAAAATTAATTTGAGCTCTCTATTACTCAACTCTACTTGACCACTAGACTGTGGGTGATAAGGAGATGCAATTCTATGATTAACATCATACTTAGCAAGCATCTTACGGAAAGCACCATGAATAAAATGTGAACCACCATCAGTCATGAGATATCTAGGGACTCCGAACCTCGGAAAAATAACTTCCTTAAGCATCTTAATAGAGGTGTTATGATCAGCACTACTAGTTGGAATAGCTTCTACCCACTTAGTAACGTAATCAACAGCAACTAAAATATGTGTGTAACCATTAGAGGCAGGAAAAGGTCCCATATAATAAAAGCCCCAAACATCAAATGGTTCAATAACAAGAGAATAATTCATAGGCATTTCTTGACGTCTACTAATATTACCAATTCTTTGACATTCATCGCAAGACAAGACAAACTTACGGGCATCTTTGAAGAGAGTAGGCCAATAAAACCGGATTGCAATACCTTATGTGCAGTTCTATCTCCAGCGTAGTGCCCTCCATATGGTTTGGAGTGACACTTGCGTAGGATCTGTTCCTGTTCACGCTCAGGTACACAACGTCTAATAACACCATCTACTCCTTCTTTGTAAAGGTGTGGGTCATCCCAGAAGTAATGTCTTAAATCATAAAAGAACTTTTTCTTTTGCTGGTATGTGAAACCAGGTGGTATAAATTTAGCAACAATGTAATTAGCATAATCAGCATACCATGGAGCAGTATGAGAAGCATTAATGACCGCTAATTGTTCATCAGGAAAGCTATCATCAATAGGTAGTGGGTCATCAAGAACATTCTCTAGCCTAGATAAGTTGTCTGCAACGGGGTTCTCAGCTCCCTTTCTATCAATAATATGCAAATCAAATTCTTGGAGCAAGAGAACCCATCTAATAAGTCTAGGCTTAGCATCTTTCTTTTCCATAAGATATTTAATAGCAGCATGATCAGTGTGAATAGTAACTTTAGAATCAACAATGTAAGGTCTAAACTTATCACAAGCAAACACAACTGCTAAGAACTCTTTTTTAGTAGTAGCATAATTTCTCTGGGCATTGTCAAGAGTTTTACTAGCATACTGGATAACATTCAATTTCTTATCAACTCTTTGCCCTAGAACAGCACCTACAGCATAATCATTAGCATCACACATAATTTCAAAGGGTAAATTCCAATCAGGTGGCTGAACAATAGGTGCAGTGATCAAAGCTTTCTTAAGTATTTCAAATGCTTCTACACAATCATCATCAAAGACAAAAGGAATATCTTTTTGCAATAAATTAGTCAGAGGCCTAGAGATTTTAGAAAAGTCCTTAATGAACCTCCTATAAAAACCGGCATGACCAAGGAAACTTCTTATACCTTTTATGTCCTTGGGACATGGCATCTTTTCAATAGCATCAACTTTAGCTTTATCAACTTCAATACCTCTTTCAAAAAATTTATGCCCCAAGACAATGCCTTCATTAACCATAAAGTGGCACTTTTCCCAATTCATGACGAGACTAGTGTCTTCACATCTCTGCAAAACTTGATCAAGGTTGCTCAAGCAATCATCAAAAGAGGATCCATAAACGGAGAAGTCATCCATGAATACCTCACAAATCTTTTCACAAAAGTCAGAGAATATAGCCATCATGCATCTTTGAAAGGTAGCAGGTGCATTACATAAACCAAAAGGCATACATCTATAAGCAAAGGTACCGAAAGGGCAAGTAAAAGTAGTTTTTGATTGATCCTCCGCTGACACAGGTATTTGAGAGAAACCATAATAACCATCTAGAAAGCGGAAATGTGTATGTTTGGATAGTATTTCTAGCATTTTATCAATAAAAGGTAAAGGGTAATGATCTTTCTTAGTAGCTTTGTTTAATTTACGGAAATCAATTACCATCCTATAACCTGTAATAATTCTTTGCGGGATCAACTCATCTTTATCATTAGGAACAACAGTAATACCTCCCTTCTTAGGGACGCAATGGACAGGACTTACCCAATCACTATCAGCAACGGGATAAATTATACCTGCCTCAAGGAGCTTTAGTATCTCCTTTCTTACCACTTCTTTCATCTTAGGATTTAACCGTCATTGAGGATCTCTAACTGGTTTGGCATCTTTCTCCAATTTTATCTTGTGTTGGCATAGAGTGGGACTAATGCCCTTAAGATCATCCAGAGTATATCCAATAGCAGCACAGTGCTTCTTCAGAGTTTTCAATAATCTTTCCTCTTCTTGCTCTAAAAGGTTAGCGCTGATAATAACAGGATATATCTTCTTTTCATCAAGATAAGCATATTTAAGATTATCAGGTAAAGGTTTGAGCTCAAACACAGGATCATCCTTGGGTGGAGGGGGATCCCCTAGGATTTCAACAGGCAAGTTGTGTTTCAGAATAGGACTTTGTTGAAGGAATACTTCATCTATTTCCCTTCTTTCATTCATAAACATATCATTTTCATGGTCTAGCAAATATTGTTCTAACGGATCAGTAGGAGGTACGGCAATAGAAGCAAGACCAATAACTTCATCCTTACTAGGCAATTCTTTATCACGAGGTTGTCTACGAAACTTAGCAAAATTAAACTCATGTTTCATATCCCCTAAGCCAATGGTAACAACATCCTTTTCACAATCAATCTTAGCATTAACGGTATTCAAGAAGGGCCTACCAAATATAATGGGAAAAAAGTCATCTTGTGGGGAACCAAGAACAAGAAAATCAGTAGGGTATTTAACTTTCCCACACAAGACTTCAACATCTCTAACAATCCCAACTCGTGAAATAGTATCTCTATTGGCAAGCTTAATAGTAACATCAATACCTTCTAACTCAGCGGGTGCAATGTCAAGCATAATTTCTTTATATAAGGAAATATGTATTGCACTAGCACTAGAACCCATATCACATAAGCCATGATAACAATGATCTCCTATTTTAACAGAAATAACAGGCATGCCTACAACAGGTCTATGTATCTTAGCATCTGGTCTAGCAATATTAGCAGTTTCACCACAGAAGTAAATAACATGCCCATCTATATTATCATCCAAGAGATCTTTAACCATAGCAATACTAGGTTCAAATTTAATTTGCTCAGGGGGTGTATAAGTTCTAGTATTACTCTTACGAACAACAGTTGAAGCTTTAGCATGATCCTTTATCCTAACAGGAAAAGGAGGTTTCTCAACATAAGTAGTAGGAACAATAGGATCATTATAAGTGATAATCTTTTCTTCAACTGTAATAGGTGCAACTACCTTTACTACGGTGGGAGGGTTATATTTAAACCACTTCTCCTTAGGGAGATCAACGTGAGTAGCAAAAGATTCACAAAAAGCAGCTACTATCTCTGTAGCGACCCGACCCGAATGGATCAAGTCTCTGTGCTTAAGTGTCATCCCTGGATCGGTATGCTGACACACACAGTACTCGAGGATTTATAACAGAGGTAAATCACATGTATAAAGTAACGTAAATACTATTACCTCAATCCAAATAGCGGAAGTAACAAGGTTGTGGATTCCCATCAACACCAACGACAAAGTTGAGTGTAGAAATCGTAACCCTAACGTATCACTTACTCGTCGTAAGAATCCTGCAACATGAAACGTTGCAGCCCGAAAACGGGTCAGCACATGGAATATGCTGGCAAATTCACACCATAGAGAAATGATGAACAAGGGCTATCACTACATGCATATATGGCTGGTGGAAAAGCTCTATGGTTATAATGTTTTTGCGAAAAAACCAATTTTTCCCTACTGCAAAGGAATAAATTTTATTTAACTATCATGGTGGTTGTGAAACATTGAGATGGTTGACAGCATCTCAATCCCAATTAAGTATCATCATTAACCCAACAATATTAATTAAAGTAACATGATGAGATTCACATGATAATCCAAGTACTAGATACTCAAGTTGTCCATAACCGGGGACACGGCTAATCATGATTAGTTTGTACACTCTGCAGAGGTTTGTGCACTTTTCCCCACAAGACTCGATCGCCTCCGCTTGATTCTCGCACTACATGATGTTTGAGAAACGGATGACCGAGACACAGTCTTTCAGAAGCGTTAGCACCTTACGATGGGTAGACCGGTACACCTACATCCCCTACATCTGCTAGTCTACCACTGTAAGAGTTCACACAACTTAATCAACTATGCTAGAGCCCATAATAGCTTGTGGCTGCACACGGAAGTTTCTAGCATGAATAATCTCATGATCCCTTTGAACCTGGGTGGCGGTCCAAAAGAAAAACAGGCAATCCTGGAATACCCAGGTACCTCAATCCACCCAGATGTGAGTTTTAGTTGCCACCTTAAGGTTGACCATTAATTAACAATCTCACATCTGTCATGGTAACACTCAAACCCAATCCACGTCTACTAGCATAGCATAGCAATATGAGCAAACGTAGAAGTAACTCCCAAGGTTTGATAACAAAACAGGTAATAGGTACTACCTCAACTACTTCCCAATAACCAACATATTAATCAGATCCTAACCATGCAGTTGTTTGAGGGTTGATCTAATGCAATAAAACTGGGTAGTAAAGAGGTATGATCAAAGTGTGAACTTGCCTGCAATGTTGATGAAGATGATTCGCAGTCATAACTCTTGATAGTTCTACTCGTCACACTCCGATCAATCTATCGTGAGCAAGCAATAGTAACCACACATAAGCAATCACTCAAAAGATCAGAAAGAACGAGGAAAACAATTCGGAAAACTTCAAAACCAAGCAAATAACTCTTGCAACATAAAACAATTTCTAATAGTACCAAAATTAGATGGATTTGGCCTTATCAGAAAGTTTAGGTCAAGAGCTTCGCTTTGCAAAAAGAATCAACTCAAACGGAGTTACGGAACTTAAGTTATGATCAAACGAAGTTTGAATCCAAATCTGATCTAATTCAAATTTTAAAATTTCAAAAACATGTTTGAGTTGGATTACTGGATAGAGGAGATCATAACGAAGAAATTGGCGCTGGTTTCGTTGGATTTGGGTAAACGAGTAAAAAGATGTGGTCGTTTAAAGACTAGGGACTAATTTGTAAAAGAAAAAAAACTACTAACAGGTCCCTGAATAAAATAAAATAAACTATCGAGCGAACGCTCGCTAGCCAGTTCTAAATAGAGAACGCTCATTGAATAGATCGAACTTAAAAAAAACTAAACCATTTTTTTAAACAAAACCGAGAAAACCAGATCGGACTGGGGCAATGGTTTTTTTTTGTTAAAAACCGGCGGCGGATCAGGTTAGGGTTTACCACGGCGGCGGCGGCTCCGGCGATTCGTGTCTCCGGCGGCGGTGGGGTGAAGTGGCTCCAACGATGGCGGGGCACGGCGGCGGCGGCGGAGTAGCTGGGGAGGGCGGCGCGGCGGTGAGGTGGGTGGTGGTTGCGGTGGTCGGGGAGGTGCGGGGCGACGGCGAGGAAACTCGGCGGCGGCGGCAATCCCGGCGAGGCGGCGGCGAGATGCGGGAGGAGAGGGGAGAGAGGGCCGCGGTGGCCGGGTTTATAAGGGGAGGCGAGGCGGTGGCTTGGCGTGCGCGAGGGGGCGTGGGGAGGCGTGTCCGCCTCGGGCACGTCGGCGACGGCGGCGTACGGGCAGCGGACTCCCGAGCGGGAGCTCGGGGACTAGCGAGGGCGCGCTGGGCTGGCGGGCCGCGGCCTGGCTCGGGCGCTGGGCTGGCCCAGTCGGCGACGGGGGGAGAGAGGGGAGAGAGAGCAGTGCTGGGCTTTGGCCTGGCACTGTTCGAAGAGTTTTTTTTAACATTTTTCTAGACAAAGAAAAATAATAAAACGAAATAAATAAAAATATTATATAGGCATATAGTATACCGAAATTTTCAGAAATTTTTTTCTACAACTTGAACATTTTCCTAGCATTAAATAAAATCCACACAAATACAAATAATTCAAACAGTGCTACTGCCCTATTAAAATAAAAAAAATCATTTTAAAAATACCAAAAATGATTTCGAACTTATTTATCTCCAATTTTCTAATGTAGGGAATCATGTTACCCTATTTTCCATATATTTTATTTTTGGAGAAAAATAATTTGAATAAAATCCAAATAACTCCAAATTAAAAAAATAATTCCAAAAGGACATTGAATTTGATCCTTTGAAACTCCCAACTCATATTTCATATAATTTGAAGAAGTCATTTTATCTTCTCTCGTGAAAATCATTGAGTTGCATAAAGTTTCTGAGTTGGGAAATATTTCCAAATGAATTCAAATATTTTCAACACCCCTTGTCATTTAAATAAATGGAAGAAGTCATGTCATCTTCTCTCCAGGGTTTTGTGGTGAAAAGAATTCGAATTCACGGAGATCATAAAAGCAAAGTGAGAGTTTGGGAAAGTCCTTTTATTCCCTCTCATTAAATTTTCAAAAAGTTTCCACTCAATTTCAGTCAATCAATCAAACAATCAATCCAATCTATCTATTTATTATAACATTCCAAAATTTAGAATTTTGGGATGTTACAAACCTACCACCCTTAAAATGAATCTCGTCCTCGAGATTCGGAGAGGCTAGAATTAAATAGGTTAGGTTTGGGGTCTCCTCAAAATCCATCGATCATCACAGGGGGTCTGGGGTGCTACCACCCTTAGAAGCATTGTTACTGTTCCATCAAAACTCGTATACTCCATCATTATTGTTGACAATGTCGGTCTTCTCAGATCGTAAGGATAATGGGCTCTTCCGGTAGTGGCATAACATTTTTCCTCAATTCTTCTGTATCCTTTCATCTTGGTATGGTTCTTCCATGACTGGGTCTTCTTAGCTGACGGATCTGGCGCCAAAACTAAACAACTATCGATATCTCATGGTGGTCAACGATTTATGGTTTCTCCTGCAGGAAATGGGTCTGGTTGATCCTCACCGTATAACCTACGATTGGCATCAACTGCCGTGTACAAGGGAAACATTCTTATACCATTCTAAGGTTCAAGCAAGGTTTAATACCGTCGTCTCTCTACTATAGGTAAGTCACTCAGATTTACCATCACGTATAGCAAAGCGAATAATAAGAGTAAGTCAGTACGGTGATCAAGCCATCCCGCACCCAAATCATTACCTTGTATACGGTTTAGCGAATCTCGCATTCTAACACTCGGTCATCCTCACAAGCATTGCAGAATTTCTCTTGTCGACGAACTAAGTTCGGAAAAAAATCCTTTGGTTCTGCAAGCCAAACAAACAACTATCGTTCCTTCACAACTCTCAGGTTTTGCGTATACTCCTATAAAATCGTCTGTCGATAAAATCGTAACTTCTTCCAGTGTTTTTCCTTCAGCAAGAGTGTGCTTGCTTCTTGGCAGGTCCTGGGGCCTGTGGGTTTCGCCCATCTCATCACTTGTAAACCTTGGACTCATCATCGGGCAACTGATCCTTAATCCAACATCCAACTTCCTGGTATTCTTAAATCCATCCAATTGTATTGTCTTCCTTCCCTCTACTGGCACCATACTACGACGTGATTACTCAGACTCATCATGGAATTTCCATTGATCCATATTTCCAACATCATACCTCCTTTATATCCAATAATAATTCATCTCTTCATTCTCGTGGGATATCCCACATACCGAGATAAAAAAACTTATACTTATGAAGTCCATACTCCACTTCGTGGAACATCATTATCCTTTCCAGGGTCAAGCGTCCTTACAGGGGAATATTGGCCATCTCTGCATGGCACTTCTTCAACTGGGAAACATGAAACACATCATGAACTCCTGACAGTCCTTCGGGTGACTCCAACTTGTTGGCCACTTCTCCCATACGCTCCAAAACTCGGTATGGTCCTACAAATCTCGGGGCTAACTTTCCCTTAACTCCAAATCGTTTAATTCCTCGCAGAGGGGACACACGAAGACATGCTCTGTCTCCAATTTCATAGACTACCTCCTTGCGTTTTTGAGTCTGCATAACTCTTCTGCCTGGACTGAGCTACCTTCAGTCTATCTCGAATCAACTTAACATTTTCTTCTGACTCCTTGATCACATTTGGTCCAAACAACTAACGGTCTCCAACTTCAACCCACATCCACGGTGTCTGGCTCCTTCTCCCATACAAAGCTTCAAAAGGGGCCATCTTCAAACTGGCTTGGTAACTGTTGTTGTATGAGAACTCCGCGTAAGGTAGATTATCATCCCTACTAGATCCATAATCTAGCGCACACGCTCTCAACATGTCCTCCAGAATCTGATTGACTCTCTCGGTCTATCCATCTGTCTGCGGATGAAAGGCTGTACTGAACTCTAGCCTAGTACCCAAAGTCTGGTGCAGCTAATTCCAAAACTTTGAGGTAAACTGTGTTCCTCTATCTGATACGATGGTCCTCGGAACTCCATGCAGACATACGATCCTGGTCAAATATATCTTGGCCAACTTCGCACTTGTATAGGTGGTTTTCACTGGGATAACGTGAGCCACTTTGGTCAAGCGAATCAACTACTACCCAGATAGAATCATATCCCGATCGGGTTCTGGGAAATCCGGTAATGAAATCCATGCCAAGCTTATCCCACTTCCATTCGGGTATCGGCATAGGCTGTAGTAATCTGGCTGGCTTCTGATGCTCTGCCTTTAGTCTCTGGCATACATCACCTACGACTACATACTCCGCAATAACCTTCTTCATACCAGTCCACCAGAAACGCTCCTTCAAATCCAAATACATCTTGGTGTTTCAAGGGCGAATTGAGTATGGTGAGTCATGAGCCTCCTAAAGTATTAACTTCCTGATCTTTGCATTATTGGGCACATATACACGGTCCTCGAACCATAAGGTGTCGTGCTCATCCTTACGAAAACCTTTGGCCTTTCCTTCGCTCATCCTCTCTTTTATCTTGGCAATTTCTTTGTCATCCTTCTGAGCTTCACGGATCTTTCCCAACAATGTAGACTGAACTTCCATTGCTGCAACAAAACCTTTGGGAACAATCTCCAACCGAAGTTCCCTGAGATCCTCGGCTCACTCCTTTGGCAATCCTCCGCTTATGAGGGTATTCGTCCTTGTTTTCTTTATGGTTGTGTCCTATTTCTCCACAAAGCTTGTATGCACAAGGTTTCTTCATATCCTTTCCATAAGGCCTCAATTTCTGGGACACAAGCCAAGACTTTAACAAAGTCCACTTAAATTCCTTCCAAGTGGTTACTCCTTGCCATCCATTGATGGTTTGGTACATCCTCTACCAGGTAGTGGCACCTCTTTCAAAGCACTCAAGAGTACGCTGGGTCATATCCTTTCCGGCTATAAGGTTATTCTCCATGTGATCCTTCATGTTCTGAATCCATCGGTCCGTCTCCAATTGACTCATCGGTCCACAAAATATAAGCTCATCTTCATTCATCCTCTATTGGGTCCATGGGTTTGCGGTGGGATAAGAGAGATCGAGAGGGATACACACAATACAAACAATAGTTTTGAAAAGACAGGTTTTATTGTGGCTGTTGGAAAAACAACAAACAAATGACAGCTCACAAACGTCGCATCTAACGTAGGTATAACAGGGGTTTGGTCTTCTAAAGGTCAATAAATCTTCAACGTCGCCAAACTCTTGAAGTCTTGTTCATGTCTCCGATGGCTTCTTCCGGTCATGCTTGTCTTTCTCAAGTTCTTTTGCCAGATCATCTCTATTGACGCGAAGTCTCTCGTGACGTCCTTTATATTTTTGGAGTTGCGTTCCAAACTTCTGGGTTTCAACATCCTTGACATGAACCATGATCCTACTGTCCTTCAGTTCCTGACGAATCTTTGATGTCTCAAGGTTTTGCTCCTCTAGCTTGGCTACTTTCAGCTTCTGCGTCCTGAGTTCTTCACGAAATGCTTCCTTATCAAATACTATTTCCTGCAGGTCCATCTTAACTTCTTGATGTAATACTCCAGATCCTGGTGATACACCAGTCTAAAGTTAAAACTTCATCTTGCTGATAGGTGCTCCATCAGCCTTCTACCATCCAATCCTTCCATGCATCTACATGCTTAACTCCGCACGGTGACAATAGCATAAACGGGTAATAACACCATGGTCAGCCGTGTCTATGCCCATGTTACTGCCATGAGCTTTCATTCCATAACTGATATCTCCTGTCTTTGGGTTTTCCTTCAAAACTTTGGATTCTTATGCTCCATGTTCCGGTCTTTCTCCGATACACCTTGATCTCGTGCATTGACGGCTTCCATAGTCTGCCAACTTCCATAAGGGTAGCCATTCCTAGGTCATAAAAAATCTGGGAATTCTTCAGAGCCTTCAAAATCTCCTAGTCTTAGGAGTCTTCAACCATTGTAGTTTCCATTACTATATTGCATGGTAAAATCCTCTTCATTCCAAAATGGTCTTAGTTGTCCGATATCTTGTACTTCTTGAAGTGGTGTCATCCGTCGAATCTTCGAGTGGTCCAAAAGGAAAAAGGGTATGGTCTCACTAAAAGGGAATATTTGAATAAGCTTAGAAGAGAAGAGAGGTAAGAGATCTTTTTGAAAAGAAAGTCGTAGAGAAAAATATTTTCCTATGGACTTGCCAGTTTCTAGGGTCACGTCCTACAGTCAACATGTGCTCTGATACCATCTTGTAGCGACCCGACCCGAATGGATCAAGTCTCTGTGCTTAAGTGTCATCCCTGGATCGGTATGCTGATACACACAGTACTCGAGGATTTATAACAGAGGTAAATCACATGTATAAAGTAATGTAAATACTATTACCTCAATCCAAATAGCGGAAGTAACAAGGTTGTGGATTCCCATCAACACCAACGGCAAAGTTGAGTGTAGAAATCGTAACCCTAACGTATCACTTACTCGTCGTAAGAATCCTGCAACATGAAACGTTGCAGCCCGAAAAGGGTCAGCACATGGAATATGCTGGCAAATTCACACCATAGAGAAATGATGAACAAAGGCTATCACTACATGCATATATGGCTGGTGGAAAAGCTCTATGGTTATAATGTTTTTGCGAAAAGCCAATTTTTCCCTACTGCAAAGGAATAAATTTTATTTAACTATCATGGTGGTTGTGAAACATTGAGATGGTTGACAGCATCTCAATCCCAATTAAGTATCATCATTAACCCAACAAATTAATTAAAGTAACATGATGAGATCACATGATAATCCAAGTACTAGATACTCAAGATTGTCCATAACCGGGGACACGGCTAATCATGATTAGTTTGTACACTCTGCAGAGGTTTGTGCACTTTTCCCCACAAGACTCGATCGCCTCCGCTTGATTCTCGCACTACATGATGTTTGAGAAACGGATGACCGAGACACAGTCTTTCAGAAGCGTTAGCACCTTACGATGGGTAGACCGGTACACCTACATCCCCTACATCTGCTAGTCTACCACTGTAAGAGTTCACACAACTTAATCAACTATGCTAGAGCCCATAATAGCTTGTGGCTGCACACGGAAGTTTCTAGCATGAATAATCTCATGATCCCTTTGAACCTGGGTGGCGGTCCAAAAGAAAAACAGGCAATCCTGGAATACCCAGGTACCTCAGTCCACCCAGATGTGAGTTTTAGTTGCCACCTTAAGGTTGACCATTAATTAACAATCTCACATCTGTCATGGTAACACTCAAACCCAATCCACGTCTACTAGCATAGCATAGCAATATGAGCAAACGTAGAAGTAACTCCCAAGGTTTGATAACAAAACAGGTAATAGGTACTACCTCAACTACTTCCCAATAACCCACATATTAGTCAGATCCTAATCATGCAGTTGTTTGAGGGTTGATCGAATGCAATAAAACTGGGTAGTAAAGAGGTATGATCAAAGTGTGAACTTGCCTGCAATGTTGATGAAGATGATTCGCAGTCATAACTCTTGATAGTTCTACTCGTCACACTCCGATCAATCTATCGTGAGCAAGCAAGAGTAACCACACATAAGCAATCACTCAAAAGATCAGAAAGAATGAGGAAAACAATTCGGAAAACTTCAAAACCAAGCAAATAACTCTTGCAACATAAAACAATTTCTAACAGTACCAAAATTAGATGGATTTGGCCTTATCAGAAAGTTCAGGTCAAGAGCTTCACTTTGCAAAAAGAATCAACTCAAACGGAGTTACGAAACTTAAGTTATGATCAAACAAAGTTTGAATTCAAATCTGATCTAATTCAAATTTTAAAATTTCAAAAACATGTTTGAGTTGGATTACTTGATAGAGGAGATCATAACAAAGAAATTGGCGCTGGTTTCGTTGGATTTGGGTAAACGAGTAAAAAGATGCGGTCGTTTAAAGACTAGGGACTAATTTGTAAAAGAAAAAAAAACTACTAACAGGTCCCTGAATAAAATAAAATAAACTATCGAGCGAACGCTCGCTAACCAGTTCTAAACAGAGAACGCTCATTGAATAGATCGAACTTAAAAAAACAAAACCATTTTTTTAAACAAAACCGAGAAAACCAGATCGGACCGGGGCAACGGTTTTTTTTTGTTAAAAACCGGCGGCGGATCAGGTTAGGGTTTACCACGGCGGCGGCGACTCCGGCGAGTCGTGTCTCCGGCGGCGGTGGGGCGAAGTGGCTCCAGCGGTGGCGGGGCACGGCGGCGGCGGCAGAGTAGCTGGGGAGGGCGGCGCGGCGGTGAGGTGGGTGGTGGCTGCGGTGGTCGGGGAGGTGCGGGGCGACGGCGAGGAAACTCGGCGGCGGCGGCAATCCCGGCGAGGCGGCGGCGAGAAGCGGGAGGAGAGGGGAGAGAGGGCCGCGGTGGCCGAGTTTATAAGGGGAGGCGAGGCGGTGGCTTGGCGTGCGCGAGGGGGCGTGGGGAGGCGTGTCCGCCTCGGGCACGTCGGCGGCGGCGGCGTACGGGCAGCGGACTCCCAAGCGGGAGCTCGGGGACGAGCGAGGGCGCGCTGGGCTGGCGGGCCGCGGCCTGGCTCGGGCGCTGGGCTGGCATAGTCGGCGACGGGGAGAGAGAGCAGTGCTGGGCTTCGGCCTGGCACTCTTCGAAGAGTTTTTTTTTAACATTTTTCCAGACAAAGAAAAATAATAAAACGAAATAAATAAAAATATTATATAGGCATATAGTATACCGAAATTTTCAGAAAAAATTTCTACAACTTGAACATTTTCCTAGCATTAAATAAAATCCACACAAATACAAATAATTCAAACAGTGCTACTGCCCTATTAAAATCCAAAAAAATCATTTTAAAAATACCAAAATGATTTCAAACTTATTTATCTCCAATTTTCTGATGTAGGGAATCATGTTACCCTATTTTTCATATATTTTATTTTTGGAGAAAAATAATTTGAATAAAATCCAAATAACTCCAAATTAAAAAAATAATTCCAAAAGGACATTGAATTTGATCCTTTGAAACTCCCAACTCATATTTCATATAATTTGAAGAAGTCATTTTATCTTCTCTCGTGAAAATCATTGAGTTGCATAAAGTTTCTGAGTTGGAAAATATTTCCAAATGAATTCAAATATTTTCAACACCCCTTGTCATTTAAATAAATGGAAGAAGTCATGTCATCTTCTCTCCAGGGTTTTGTGGTGAAAAGAATTCAAATTCACGGAGATCATAAAAGCAAAATGAGAGTTTGGGAAAGTCCTTTTATTCCCTCTCATTAAATTTTCAAAAAGCTTCGAATTTCACTCAATTTCAGTCAATCAATCAAACAATCAATCCAATCTATCTATTTATTATAACATTCCAAAATTTAGAATTTTGGGATGTTACAATCTCAGAGTCAAGTCCATCTTTAGCGCTAAATCCACGAAAAGCATCGGTATCCATAAAAGATTTAACACAATCAAACTTAGGCATCATACCTGACTCCTTACCATTGTCGGAACCCTAATCTTCAGAGTTGCGTTTAATTCTTTCCAGTAAATCCCACTTGAATTCAGTAGTCTTCAGCATATAAGAACCAGCACAGGAAGTATAAATTTTTTGAATAATCATTTCTCTTGAGAGCTCATGATTGGGGCATGAATATAACATTGACTTAAGCCTCCCCCAATCTTGAGCGATGCTTTCTCCTTCGTGAGGCCAAAAATTATATATATAATTACGATCACGGTGAACAAGATGCATAGGATAGAACTTCTGGTGAAATTCCAACTTCAATCGTTTATAGTTCCAAGATCCCGTATCATCACATAGCCTATACCATGTCAATGCATCTCCCTTCAAAGATAAAGGGAAGACCTTCCTCTTAACAACATCATCGGGAATACCTGCAAGCTTAAATAATCCACAAACTTCATCCACAAAGATAAGGTGTAAATCGGGATGCAATGTTCCATCTCCTGCAAAGGGATTAACTAGCAGTTTCTCTATCATACCCGAAGGAATCTCAAAGTAAATATTTTCAGTAGGTTCAGTAGGTTGAGGAGCAACTCTTTTCTCTACTGGTCGGGGCAAAGATACCCCGAACAAGCCCCTCAAAGGATTAGTTTCCATAGTAACAAGTGACAGAAAATTTCATCACACTATATAAATGTTTTCTTACCAAGTTCCACTCGCCAAAGGCGCTTCACTCCCCGGCAACGGCACCAGAAAAGAGTCTTGATGACCCACAAGTATAGGGGATCTATCGTAGTCCTTTCGATAAGTAAGAGTGTCAAACCCAACGAGGAGCAGAAGGAAATGACAAGCGGTTTTCAGTAAGGTATTCTCTGCATGCACTGAAATTGTAGGTAACAGATAGTTTTGTGATAAGATAATTTGTAACGGGTAACAAGCAATGAAAGTAAATAAAGTGCAGCAAGGTGGCCCAATCCTTTTTGTAGAAAAGGACAAGCCTGGACAATTTCTTATAATGAGAAAAGCGCTCCCGAGGACACATGGGAATTACCGTCAAGCTAGTTTTCATCACGCTCATATGATTCGCATTCGGTACTTTGATAATTTGATATGTGGGTGCACCGGTGCTTGGGTACTGCCCTTTCTTGGACAAGCATCCCACTTATGATTAACCCCTATTGCAAGCATCCGCAACTACAAAAGAAGTATTAAGGTAAACCTAACCATAGCATGAAACTAGTGGATCCAAATCAGCCCCTTACGAAGCAACGCATAAACTAGGGTTTAAGCTTCTGTCACTCTAGCAACCCATCATCTACTTATTACTTCCCAATGCCTTCCTCTAGGCCCAAATAATGGTGAAGTGTCATGTAGTCGACGTTCACATAACACCACTAGAGGAGAGACAACATACATCTCATCAAAATATCGAACGAATACCAAATTCACATGACTACTAATAGCAAGACTTCACCCATGTCCTCAGGAACAAACGTAACTACTCACAAAGCATATTCATGTTCATAATCAGAGGAGTATTAATATGCATTAAGGATCTGAACATATGATCTTCCATCAAATAAACCAATTAGCATCAACTACAAGGAGTAATCAACACTACTAGCAACCCACAGGTACCAATTTGTGGTTTTGATACAAGATTGGATACAAGAGATGAACTAGGGTTTTGAGAGGAGATGGTGCTGGTGAAGATGTTGATGGAGATTGACCCCCTCCCGATGAGAGGATCGTTGGTGATGACGATGGTGATGATTTCCCCCTCCCGGAGGGAAGTTTCCCCGGCAGAACAGCTTCGCCGGAGCCCTAGATTGGTTCCGCCAAGGTTCTGCCTCGTGGCGGCGGAGTTTCGTCCCGTAAGCTTGCTTATGATTTTTTCCAGGGTAAGAGGCTTTATATAGCAGAAGATGGGCACCGGAGGGCCAACAGGGGGCCCAAGAGACAGGGGCGCGCCCAGTAGGGGGGGCGCGCCCCCCACCCTCTTGGCCAAGGTGTGGGCCCCCTCTAGTATTTTCTTCGCTCAATAATTCTTATTAATTCCAGAAGTGACTGCCGTGGAGTTTCAGGATTTTTGGAGCTGTGTAGAATAGGTTTTCAATATTTGCTCCTTTTCCAGCCAGAATCCCAGCTGCCGGCATTCTCCCTCCTCATGATAAACCTTGTAAAATAAGAGAGAATAGCCATAAGTATTGTGACATAATGCGTAATAACAGCCCATAATGCAATAAATATCGATATAAAAGCATGACGCAAAATGGACGTATCACTGCTATATGATAATAACCAGCCACTTGGACCATCGAATTTCGATAAATAATTATTCTTCATTTAAATTTGGGTCATGTGTTCTTCGTTTACATTAGGCAATGGGATCTCTATGGAAGACATTGACCAAAGTAGATTGTGCCAAGTAGATGGTATATTTGTATTTGCATTTTGAACAAAAAGTGATGGTATGTCTTCCTATCATATTAATTATTGCACTGGGTTCAATTTGTGATGTTTGCAAGTCAAAATAATTTTCATATGGGCAGCAAAATGACAAAATATAATGCAATCTAGACTTTTCACTGATCATACCAAAGATAAGCTGAAAAGGAAGGCAATGAAAAGAACTGGTTGGCTTATTACCTAGAGCTTATATTCGCAGGTGCTTATTTTCTTAGGATAACTCGTAATAACTGTCCCTAAGAAACTTGGCCAATAGAACTGACATACAAATAACATGTCACGATGATTGCAATGGAGGAGTGACCTACCATATCACACTGTATAGGCTCACCGCTGCCTCTCCTTTTTTTGCGATGTTCCATGAAATTGCCACATACATCTTGTACTTTTTCATTGCGTAACCCTATCTGCAAGTTGACACGGCTAATTTCAGACATCTCTACATGATAATACATTGCATATCCCTTGCGCATATTTAAACCACCAATTAACGATTGTGTGCGTAGCATAAACTAGCCATGACTCTGTGTGCTGGACTAGCAGGCACTCTAAGGGAGCCTAATGTAGTGCACTGTAATTCCTACATGCCACCTACGATTTTGTGTAATGTACTACCTCTGTTCCTAAATATATGTCTTTGTAGAGATTCCAGTATGGACCACATATAGATGTATATAGATGCATCTTCGAGTGTAGATTCACTCATTTTGCTCTGTATGTAGCATATATTGGAATCTCTATAAAGACTTATATTTAGGAACAGTGGTAGTATCATGTATGACATCTACATATCTAATTTCAGCCAGTAGTAGAAATCATTGTCTGCACAATGGGATTACTGGTCGAAAATCCTAGCAAAGCACGTTGGCATGCACACAACAATACAAGAGAGAGAGGCGCACTTACAAGATCATAGCAATGCCTCAGTCCAGGATCTTGGTTGGCCAAGCTGTTAGATCCAGAAAAAACATCGTACTTGTAGTTTTTGCTAGCTGCATAACATGTAAAAGTGACATGTTAGTATATTTGAAGTACATCGGGCAGGTGATGCTGGACGGGTTTAAAGGCGACAAGTACCTAGGCCGCGGCGGGTGCTTGGCATCTTGCTAGACGGTGGGAATCAGGTTAGAAACGTCAAGGGTGATGACGCTGCACTGGCTGTCGAGGTCCGGTAAGGAGATCTAGAACGGTCGAGTAGGGTGTTTGTGAAGCGGCTCCGGTAGGGTGGACTACGGTGTGGGCGAAGCGGATCTGAGGCCGTGGATGAGGGCGTCGGTGAAGCTGCTCCGGTGGTTAGGTTTAGGATGGTGTCGATGATCCGGATTTGCGACCGTGGATGGGGCGTCAGAAGCTGCTCCGGTAGGTTGGACGAGGGTGCGACGAAGCGGATCTGAGGCCGTGGACTTGTGAGTTGGCAAAGCGGCCCCGGTAGGGTTGAGAATGGTATAAGCAAAGCTACTTTGGTAGGGTTGATGATGGTGTCAGCGAAGCAGCTCCGGTAGGGTTGAGGAAGGTGTCGGCGAAGAGGATCAGAGGCCGTCAACGGGGGCGTCGGTGGGGCGGCTCCGAGGGGGTGTGGATGAAGCGTCTCCGGTGGGGAGTACGAAGGAGCCGCTGCAGATGCGCTGCGGTTGACAAGAGTACCGGCGAAGCAGATTTGGCGTCGTGGACAAGGCCGGCACTGAATGGGCTGTGGTACAGTGGTGGATGAGCAGTCTACTTGTTTCTAGGGGAGGTGGGAGGGGTAGATGCGGCCGCAAAAGCAGATCCGCCGAGGTGGACACCGCTGGCAGTGAATGGGCTCTGGTACGTCGGTGGATGAGCAGTCTAGGGTTTCGAGAGGGGTGGGGTAGAAAGGCCGATGAAGTACGGACGGCATGATGTAAGATGCTCTGGTGCTGTGGAGTTAGTCGTTTTTGCGGGAGGGGGAGAGGAAATGGGGGTGCCGTGTGGTGGGGGGAACCGGAAGTTACCAAAGCAGCCCTGGCCTATTATGTAGATGAGGGCGGTATTGTAACTATTGTTCTCCGTGCACCAAGGACACAAGGGGGGATTTTGCATGCTAAAGACTAGGTGGCGGAAATTTTAGAAGGAGGTGGGAGATTTTGTTGCCCGCGGGATCGTTCGTATCCAGTTTCAACTAATTTTGCACAGTGCTAGCGGGAAGGTCATGCGAGACTGTGTACACGGGGCACGCGTCAGCAGTTAATAACTGGTGTGAAGTCCACCCCAGAAAAAAGACAATAACTCGGGATGATGCACCAATAACTTGGACGTTCACACGGGCGCGGCCAATCGTATGGGTGTAGGGGCGCGTTCACAAAAAAAGGGATCAAACGCTCAACCTATGTATTTCTCGTGTAAATAGATAATTTAGTGCCATTGGTTATTTACTTTAAACATAATGCATTGACGTGTTATTGTAGAGGCACACAAAAAGAAATGGGATATTGTAGTCCCACAAAGAAATGGATAGTCCGCTACTTAAAAGTGTTACCTCATATGATTACATAGCCTCCATTTCATAAATTGCGACCTGTTGAATTCATATATGAATATTACATATATTACTTCATAATAGAACCTTAAATCATCAAGACTAATGAATTTGAATGCAAGACTAACAATGGTGCATGTACATGATAGCTACATTGGTTGTTTCAAGAAACATCACTGTAACTTTGGCGTATGCACAATTGAAAAGGATTATTTAGAAAGAAAAAAATGTGATATGTGAGTGTCCAATCTTTATAGCATTGAATCGATATTGTATCTTTGGCCACGATACGAAGTAGATATTGATTTATGTTCAAGCGATGCACGGCCACGATCGCTAGATAGTGATACGTGAATGAATTGTGCAATCTCTCTCACACGCATGCATATCTCATTTCTCCGTGGGCATCGGAATCACACACGTGCACTTCGTGTATTTCTCTCCCTCCGTCAAGGTTAGAATTCGTCTTTCTAACCCGTCCTACAAGTCTCTCACACAGAAACACACACGCTCTCTCTATCCACTACTGCAGGATGCTGCTAATGCGACACTACGATCAGAGACCCTTCAACGAAACTGTGTGCGATGCAATAATCACAAATGGTGGTGTAAAAAACCAGTCAAAAAGGTGCAAAACGTTTGCGAGGGAGGATGCATCAAACACGGTTTAGATTTTAGTTGCGTGTGCGATGCAGGGCATACGGTTCAGTTTAATTAACTGTTTGCGATGAGGAGGAACAAAAGAAATGGGCAGCTAGATGAAGGTGTGTGCGATATACAGCATACGTTTCACTCGGATGAATTGTTTGTGATTAGGCAACACAAAAGAAATGGTCAGCCAGATAAAGATGTGTGCGATATACGGCATGCGGTTCACTCGGATGAACTGTTTGCGTTGAGACAAGAGAACAGAAACGGTTCAATATAACAAGATGTGTGTGATACGCGACAAACAGGCCTGTAATCAGAAATGTGTGCATAGACCGATAATAACACAGACGATTGCTTCTAATAAGACGTATGTGATATGCTCTGTCTACACAACATCTATTGGCCATTGGGGGACGGGCGGTCATCCGGATACGCCATAAGGATGCGAAGAGGCATCCTATATCAGCAAGGACTAGCTGTTCCACCAGTAGCTCATGTAAGAGAACTTTCAAGTTAAGTGTGCTCAGGCTGGAGCAGCCACCAGATGGGTGACTAGATGGGAAGTTGTGTTGATGTTAAATTAACTGATAGGATGGGTCGTATTTGTCAAATTAAATGACTAATATGACCCATCCCATGAGTTAATTTAACCACGAGGTCCTTATTTTTTATTTTATTTTATTTTTTAACACATGTTAAAGAAGGTCTACCGCATTCCTTTTTGACAATGTGCGATACATGGCATACAGTTGATCCATGCGACCTGCTTGTGATGGAATAAGTCGTGTGTGTTGTGGGCAAACGCTTGCTAGTATTCAACCATTTGCGATTGATGAATTCATCACCGACGGGTTCCCTAGTGTGGTTCGTGTTCATCTGATCATCATCTACTTCTTGTGCTAGCTCGATGTTCCTTCTATGCTAAGTTTCCATTATTTGATGACGTTTTATGAACACGCCACCGTTTCCCGCCATTTCCTCACATGTTTCCCGCCACCCAGTGATATTGCGCATAAACCTAGGCGGCGCACGACGCACAGAGGTGACAAGCGCAACCTGTAGCACATCCACCTTTTCCAAGCATGCCAACCCACCAAAGCGTCGCCTCTGCCATCAACCTCGTCGACGAGGAAAACGAGTAGGCGCCACGGCCCGTCGAGGTCGAGGTGCTCCCCGACAACGTGATGGACGATGCCGTGATGCGCGTCATCACCAGGGTTGAGCAGACCTTTGGCGCATGGCGCTTGAGCGCCGCGGATCAAGATAGGCATGTCAGCACCGGCAGGCTGCAGCTCGCCGAACAACATGATCGATGGCGTGCCGCAGAGCAAGCTAGGCGCGTCCGCGCCGATAGGCTGCAGCTCGCCGCACGGCGAGACCGTTGGAGCGCCGCAGAGCGAGAGGCGCGGCGTGTCGCACAGCAAGAGCGGATCCATCAGCGCTTGCCTGCTGTCGACACGGCGTCGCAGCTGGGTACACGTCCCATTAGTACCCCATTCCTCGCCAGGAGTGGGCAGAGGCCCTAAGCGCCATACTTGTACCAGAGGCCGGCCGCATCGTACTTGCACCGGACGCCCGCCGCGCTGTTCGCATGGGTGGCGCTGTTCGCCTTGTCCGCCGCCCGCTGGATGCCAACGTGCTTGTCCGTAGGCTCAACCGCCTCCTTGGCCCATGTGTCCACCTGGGTGCAGTAGAAGAACATGGCCGTCAGATCCTCGAGCTGGTGATCTCCGATGAAATAGCCAACTTGGAGCTCGAGATCGCGCTCCCGATGTACCGCGAGCATGTCGAACGCTTGGACGAACGCCTGCACGAGTTCAAGCAGAGCCAAAAGCTACCGTAGGCAAGGGCTACTGGTCATGGTCTCATGGACGCATTTTATTTTGTTGAGTCATTTCGACGTGGATAGCTATGTATTCACAGCAATAGTGGTGTTGCTCTGTTTATTCCTCTGTTTCAATGTGTGTACTCTGTTTTCCTTTCTAATATGTTCTGTTTCAATATGTGTATATACGCTTCCCATTCTGTATATGTGGATGATAACGGCTAGATTCAAATTAGTATACAAAAACAGATAGAAAATGGAATTCATAATATATATATATATGGAAAATCCATCCTACCATCCGGTGGTAGTTACCCCATATGTCTCATATACTATAATATGGTACTATATATTACTTTATCATTTTAAATATATCCGTACACTATATCTAAGATATTTTAAAACAAGTTACATGAAAAAATTGCATATGAGCCCATAGTTTTTGTTATATTTGTGAAATACATACATATTTATATGTAAAAAAGAGCATACTCAAAACATGGTATATACTACCTAAAAATTAGTATATATACTACCTAATCATTGTTATATACTACATACTACACGTACATACTCTCGATTTCGACGAATACTACATACAACATACAAAACACAAGTGGTGGTAACTACCACTGCTTGTAGGAAACATTTGCCCTATATATATATATATATATATATATATATATATGACATCACTATTCTAATTCCAGGATTAGAATAACTATTTGGATCACACAGCGACTATATAGGGGCCGAGGGGATGCTCCCGAGATCCCGAACGGAGAAAAAAAAGCCCGACCAGCCCATTACCGCAGCCCACGACCTTCTCCTCCCCGTCCAAGCCACCGCGCTGCCCCTCCCCATCGGCGCTATGCCGCCCCTCCCCGTCGGCCTCGCGCGGCCCCTCCCTGCCGACCTCGCGCCGCCCCTCCCAGCCCGTCCAGCGCGCCGCCTGGATCTTGTTGCTACCGGACGCCCACGCCATCTGCCCTGACCACCTCCGCCGCCGCCGTCCTCCCGCCGACGACCTCCGCCGCCGTCCTCCCCCCGACCACCTCCGCCGCCACCGTCCTTGCCCCAATAACCTCCACCACCACCCTCCACCCCACCTTCGTGCCCACTCTTCGCCCCAGCCACCTCCGCCCTCGCCTCCAACCACCGCCCCGACCACCTCCACCACTGCCCTCTGCCATCGCCACCACCTGCAAATGGAGAAGGCATCGGCCTGCAGGTAGAGGAGGCCTTGACCTGCGTCTAGAGGAGGACTCGACCTGTAGTTCTACAGTAGACGCGTCCGGGTGACTCTGCCAGGTAGTTGCACCGGCTTCATACTGTTCGAAAGATGAGCAGCACGGGTCGGCATCAGCAGGTTTCCGTAGTGCAGTCCAAGTTGAGCCTCCCTTGGCTTCCTCCTTGCTTGCGTTGGTGATGCCTCCAATCAAACGACTGCTTGGCCGCAGGATCAGCACAGCAGCGTGCTGATGGCATCTCTTACCAAGTTCTCATGGAAAAAGCAGCTAGCTTGCCTTGAAGCAGCATCCAATACCCCCGCGTGCTCCTGGAACATGGTCTTATTTGATCGGATGCGATTCTCTAGTCGATGGAACCAAAATTTTGATGTTTATGTATTAAGAAATTTCATCATGTATTTGTATTTCTTGGGACAACATCCCTAATGTGCTTGAAGCATGTGCTATGTGTAGTCATGATAATGGTTATGTTGTATAGAAAAAAGGTTTTATTTGGTTAGAGAAAACCTCTAGTGTATAGATTTTTATTTTTACATTAGGTAGAAAATAAATTTCTATTAAGCATATCAAGATTAATTCACCATGGAAGCAAATTTAGTGATAAACGGAAGCAGGTTTAATTCCACATTACATTGGAGAAAAATGTCTTTGATGTTGAAACAAAGTCAGCCGACAATTATGGAAGCAAAATAAAGTAATAATGGAAGCAAGATCTGCTTCCCAAGGAAGCAAACAACCTGACGTGAAAATTAGGAAAAGAAACTCACGTGATTCTAGGAAGTGCTTGTTAGGAAACAAACTAGGGAAGCACTAGGTTCGGACTACCAACCACTGCTTCCTATCTTCCTACCGATCACATTCCATTTTCTGACGAGAGTCATGCAGCGAGAAAGCAATGTTTACGGAGCAGGAAATTACTCGAGAGAGAATTATGAATGGAGGGCGTGCATCACGGAAGATGTTAAGAATCAGCAAAAAATTAGGGACAAGGCCCACCTAATCTATGCGTCGCCTAGTTACAAAATCAAATATGCATATCAGGCTTCCAATCCGACGGCCTCGGACTGGTTCGATAGATGCAAATCATCAGTAGTCTGATGCCTAGCGGTGGCCTACTAGAGGGACTAGCGACGTATGTTTACTAGTTCCCAACATTGACTAAAAGTAAGACACCCATTAATGGTTGTAGTTTTGTTACCATATATCTAAACATTCATTACCATGGTTAATTAGGCGGTTGTAGGGCAGTGCATGCCATCCGATAAGCCAAACAATACCATTACCATATATGTCGATGTTTACTATCATTAGCATGTAGTGTTCTGGGGCGGGGATGGATAGCCTGGCTTGGGTAAATGTGTTACTATATTCTGTAGTGCTTTTACTATATTTCACAAACAATTACGAGCATGTAGACTAAAGAAAGGAGGGGCGGGGTGGTCAATGCATGTAGCGACCAGACCTCAAATGGCCTGTGCTGCTGTGCACCAGTGTCATCCCTGGATCAGTAATGCTGACACGCACAGTACAAATGGAGGATTTATAACAGAGTAGCAATCACACACTTATTACATCGAATATCTCCGAAGAGATTAAGAATGATAAACAAGGCTTAAGGCCATCTAATAACGATAACAGCGGAAGACTTGGAAGATAAGTGAGTCCATCAACTCCAGCGGCATCACTGAGTATAAGACCACGACCTAAGGCACCTTACTCGTCGTCTGAAAAGTCTGCAACATGAAACGTAGCAGCCCGAAAACGGGTCAGCACATAGAATATGCTGGCACTGTAACACATAGAGAATAATGAACAATGGTAAGGCTATACTACATGCATATATGGCTGGTGGAAAGGCTCTATGGTTATAGTTTTTGCGAAAAGCCAATTTTATCCTACTGCAAAGGAATAAATTTTATTTAACTATCATGGTGGTTGAAACATTGAGAAGGTACCTCCAACTCAATCCCAATTAAGTATCATCATTAACCCAACAAAATTAATTATAAGTATCATGGTGATGAGATTCAAACGATAATCCAGATACTAGATACTCAAGTTGTCCATAACCGGGGACACGGCTAATCATGATCAGTTTGTACACTCTGCAGAGGTTTGTGCACTTTTCCCCACAAGACTCGATCGCCTCCGCTTGATTCTCGCACTACATGATGTTTGAGAAACGGATGACCGAGACACAGTCTTTCAGAAACAATCACTCTTTACTCTGGATGGACCGGTACACCTACTTTCCCCTACATCTGCTAGTCCACCTCTTCAAGAGATCATGTAACCTACTCAGCTATGCTAGAGCCCATAATAGCTTGTGGCTGCACACGGAAGTTTCTAGCATGAATAATCTTATGATCCCTTTGAGCCTGGATGGCGGACCTTATACATACAGACAACACTGGGTTCTCCAGGTGCCTCAATCCACCCAGATGTGAGTTTTAGTTGCCACCTTAAGTTGAACCATTATTAACAATCTCACATCTGTCATGAATATCTCTCAAACCCAAACCACGTCTACGCATAGCATGGCATTGATAAAAGCAACGTAGAAGTAACTCCCAAGGGTTTGATAAAAGAACAGGTAATAGGTACTACCTCATCTACTTCCCAAATACCCACAATTTAATTAGATCCTAATCATGCAATGTGTTTGAGGAAAACAGATCTAATGCAATAAAACTGGGTATGAACGGGGTATGATCAAAGTGTTACTTGCCTTGCTGATGATCCGCAAAACCTAGCGAGTCGAAGTAACAAGCGGCACACTCCGGGTACTCTATCGCAAACAAACAAGCATACAATCAGTACTCATCTAATGCACAGGTAAAACTCGAATGAAAGATCCAACCAGAAAGTTCAACTTAAGAACTCCGGTTTGCAAAAGAATCAATTCGAAAGAAACAACGAAAGTCAAACGGCGAAAGAAAGAAACTTCGTTTGCTAATTTGGATCTAGGTCAAATTTTACTGTAGCAAAAACTTGTTTGAGTAGGTTAAACGGAAAGAGAATTTCGAGATGAAACTCTAGGCGCTTGAATCGCCTGATTCCGATAAACGAGCGAGAAGTTAAACAGATTCGAAAATTCGATCAGAAATCGAATCTGAGAAAATAACGAGAAATTCTGACGAAAAAGAAAAACGGACGAACGGTTAAATAACGGACGTTCGTTAACAGAGAAAAACCGACGAACGCGTTCGTTAAAACGAACGGTTCGGTGAACGCTCGCGAAATAAGAAAACGGAAAAAAAACCGATCTAGGGTTTTTTTTAAAACAAAAGGTTTTTTTTCTTCAGAAAACCGGTCAACACGAGACGGCCGGCGGCAGTACCTCGGCGGCGGGCTCGGCGAGGGGCTCCGGCGGGCGGGGCTCGGCGGCGAGGGGTGCGGGGCTCGGGGGGGTGCTCCGGCGGGCGGGGGCGGCGGCGAGGCAAAAATGCGGCGGCGGCGGGGCTCCTCCGGCGGCGGTGGTGAGGAAAACGGAGGGGGGTCTATTTATGGAAGGGGGGTGCGGGCGGCTTGGGGAAGGGGCATCCGAGGCGGCGGCGGCTCCCGTGCTCCCGGCGGACTCCTGCGGCGGCGAGGCGTGCGGGAAGAGGAGAGGGGCGACGGGGCGGGCCGTCGGCTGGGCTCGGCCCAGCCGGCGCGGGCGCGTTTTTTTTTAAATAAGTTCCGCGAAAAACAATTGCGTAGAAAAATAAATAAAAATCAGAAAAATATGAAATAAATTTTCCCCGTCTAGTTAGAAAATCTAGAATAGGGTGAACATTTTTAAAATCAATAATAAATATTTTGAAAACATGCGTATTTTTAAATGCAATAAAAATTGCAAATAAAATCCAAATAAATCCCAAATAATGTTTTTAACATTTTTCCTCCAGTATTTCAATGTTTTGGAGAAGTCATATTTTCTCCTCTCGTTTATTTAATATTGAAATATTTTTCCGGAGAGAAAAATAATTAAAAATCCCAATCCTCGTTTGAAAAATCAAATAAGACAATTCGAGAAAATCCCCAACTCTCTCCGAGGGTCCTTGAGTTGCTTAGGATTTATCGAGGATTTGTCAAAATGCAACAAAACATGATATGCAAATGATGATCTATGTATAACATTCCAAATTGAAAATTTGGGATTTTACAATGCAGTCACGTAATAATTATATGGTTGTTATGATGGTTTTCATCCTTTTTACGATCAAGCGGTGACAGGTTTCTCAGTTGGTTAATTTGGCAGCGGCGCGTGTGGATGTCTGGTCTGCCTAGCCTGGCCGGAGCGCACGATTAGCGATTCTACGCTCGGGCTTAGTTTAGCGCTACCGTGTCTATATATATATATATATATATATATATATATATATATATATATATATATATATATATATATATATATATATATATATATAAACGGGATACCACGCACGGGTTGACAAACTGAAATCAGAGAAAGACACGTGGGTAGGAGTACATACTCCTAGGAGTACTAACCTATTTTCCTATATATATATATATATATATATATATATATATAATTTTTAACTAAAATATAAACGGGATACCACGCATGGTTGACAAACCGAAATCAGAGAAAGACACATGGGTAGGAGTACATACTCCTAGGAGTATTAACATATTTTCCTATATATATATAGCCGGTCTATTATGCTAATATTAGCAGAATAGTTATTCTGCTAACACTTTTGAACTGCACGCTCAACGCGAGGGCACTACACTTTCTGTAGCTGCAATACAGAGACTAGTGAACTTCGTGTCGGAAAAAACTGCACGCGGTGTTTTTTTAGTACCTTTTTCGCTCTAATTTTTTTAACCATTTGTCGGAACGAGGCGTGTAATATACCGTTCAGAAGCTATGGATTAGGCGCAACTTCACCATGTTGAACACTTTTTGAGATTCCACGCGGTTAAAGAGCAGTTTCGAAAATTGTGCGTCTCACGACGAGTGGCAGCGAGTGTTTTTTCGTGTTTTCTTCTAAACCGCTCGTCAGAATGAAGCTAATGATACACCGTTGGAAAGGTATCATCGAGACACATCTTTCTCATATCTATTATTCTTTCTAATTCGCTAGGGTTTATTGTGCTTTTTGAATTTTTTGCAATTTTCGGTACTGCTTTAGCTCCAGTTTTTTAACCATTTGCTGAAACGAGGCGTATGATACGCCGTTGAAAAGCTACAAACGAGGCGCAACTTTCATATGTTGGAAAGTTTTTGGGATTCTTTACGGTTTTAAGTTAATTTTGAAAATGGTGCGACTGATGATGAGTGCGAGCTGCCTTTTTTGCGAAATTTTCACAAACCGCTAATCGGAATGATACAAATTATACGCCGTTGGAAAGATATCGATGAGGCATAGCTTTTTCATGTAGAACACTCTCTCTAATTTCTTACGTTTTAAGAGTAATTTTGATTTTAACAAAATGCGGACACTCTGTTTTTTCGCGACACCAAAATCGTCGTATGTACTGCATCAGACAGAAAACCACACTGCTTTAGGATGAAAACCGCACTGCGTCAGACGGTCAAGTGAACATCATAATTTCTTTTGTCAAACGTAATTTTTCTCAGATGAGATTTTGTTGGTTTTTTTAATTCTTTTATGAACTAGAGTGGACCGCAGAGAGGAGGCAAGTGAACCGCGACATATATTGAAGTGAACCTCATTACTATCTTTGTTGTTGCGCTAAATTTTTAGCACTTTCATTTTTGGTCAGAAGTGAACAACATCACTCTTAAAAGTGAACCACATCTGAGGACCAAATGCACCACAGGTGTTGATATAGTTGACTGATTTTTTTCAAACACACGAAAGAAATTGCACTTCATACAAAGGAGTAATGAAACATATTCTTTTTACACAAACTCATTGCACTTTCAAAAAACTTTCTCCAAAAAATGCAAAACATGAATAGAGTGAACTGCGTCGCCCAACTCTTCCATGGAAAAATGTACTACACACATTTGTGCGGCAAGAGGCAGACTACACACGCATCCAGCGCGGACTGCAAGCAGATGCGCTCGGCACTACCCGAGAGCATCGAGTAAACTGCACGGTGAGCCATCGAGGTAAACGGGATTGAAGCGAACTAGTACAATTTTTGTCAAAATTAACTGCAATCTATTTTTCAACACTTCTCCAATAGCGATTGCAATCCTCGTGCACCGAACTGCAACCAATGCACTGGAGAACCTCGCTGCAAAATAAAAAGGAGCGCAAGCAATGCTGCACCAAACTACATCACTGAAACTGCGTAGGTCACCATCACCCACCGGCGTGGAAGGTTGGGGCGGCGCTGCGGTGTGGGAGGTGAGGAGTGGAGCTAGATGCATGGTCGGGGGAGATATGCTCCATGCGTTGTAAGTCGCCGAAGATCCAACTTCCGCCGTTTCTATCAGTGCAGGAGATGAGGGTCCACACCCATCGCTCGTGCAGCGCCTGTACAACGGCATGCACACGCATCGTGAACCACCTATATCTCACCGACCATTGCACGCACACGAGCTCCGCACTGCACGAGCGCACCGGGCGAAGTGCACGGGGGCTGGGGTGTCTTCAGTCGGCACAGGTCACGGTGAGGCAGCAAAAGTCATTCGGGCAGCACACACGGTGGCGGATCTGGCTGAACGGCTGCTGCATCCTACGCGAGAACCACGGTGACGGCCGACGCGATGGGCAGAGCTGCACACCGCTGGGGCCATCTCAAGCCGCTCCGCTGTCGTGCTTTTTCCATGGGTGAAGGAGGTGGTCCTTGGGGGAGCACCGGGAGAGGGTCTGGCCGGCGAGGAGCCGTTCGATGTGGTGGTTGACAACGCTGGTCAGGGTTGGGGCATGGGTGGCGAGGAGAACTGCGCAGTTGCCGTGCCCGAGCCTGGTTGTGCGCCAGGGCCGGTAGCTCGATCCGGCCGCCTTGTTGCGTGAGAGGGCCTGATCCGTCGCCTGGTGGCGAGGCAGTGCCAAATCCACGCAAGTCCGTCACCTGGTGGCGCGGCAGGGCCGGCTCCGTCGACGGGGAGGTGCGGGAGGTGGAGGTGGGGGTAGGAGCGGCGCGGGGAGGGAGGTTGTGCTAGGAGGAAGTTGGTGCGACGGCGCGGAGAAGGAGAAGGTAGGGAGGCAGCGCGGCAGCACAGGGAGGGAGGTGGTGCGACGGTGGGCTGGGATGGGGAGGTAGCGAGATGGAGGAGCACGGGGAGAGAGATGAGTAGTGATGAGAGGATAAGGTGGGGGTGTTTTTTTTCTTTGGTGGTGTTAGTACTTCGGTTGGTTGGTGGGAGTGGTGGGCAGTTCAGTCGGGCGGGTCGTAGGTGTTAGCAGAATAAGCTCGGTGCCATGAGAATAAGACTCTTAAGGGTGTTATTAGAATAGACTCACCCTATATATATATATATATATATATATATATATATATATATATATATATATATACATAAACACTATTCTGATCACGGGATCAGAATAATATTCTGATCACAACCTGAACTGCCTAAGTAACACGCTTGAACTTCCCTCTGTACGAACCCGACCTTCGGGCTATCTTCGCAACCGTGCCTTCTACCGTGAGTTTTTCTGATCATTCATATTGTTTGTGATGTAAGTGTAATGTGGACACGTTTTTCAGAATCTAAATGTTTGTTTTGATTCGGAATTAGCTCGTTGGCGGATTTGCTCTCGGGCGGTGATGAACATGGGTCTGTTACAAGTTTGTTGCATGTACTGGATGTTCTAGAATCTCTAACATGATGAGAATTGGGTTTAGGTACGAGTTTACTGTATGTTTCGTTGTTATTTTCAAACGAATTCGATTTGGTGTTCCGCCGCCTCTGTTCTTCGTCCGCAGGAGTGGTTTCGACCGCTATTGTAGACTTGTAGTTTTGCTATTCAAATTGGCGGTGGATTTGTGTGCATTAGTGAGACTGAATCCTGCCCATGTTGTTAATTTGATTATGCGGGCTCATACAAATCGAATCCGACGATTGGATCTTCTGCCTCCCGCCGTGGTTTTCTGTTCGAGGAACAACATGATGAGAAATATTTTTCATGTTTATCTGGAGCATGATGATGTTCGAAATGGCGGTTGAATCCTCCCCGCGTTGTTATGATTGGACCTTCTGCCTCCCGCCGTGGTTCGTTGTTCGAGCGGACAGCTTGGTGGCGGATCATTTTTGATGTTTTATCTGGAGTATGATGACGTTCTAAATGGCCGTTGACGTGTTGGAATTGACCCAAACGATTAAATCTGGGAACCAAATTTGATCGGGGTTGTTTTTTCAATCATTTTACGTTCTGTTGTACAAGCTGGAATGCTATAACATTCATACTTGAACTTCTGTGCTCTTTACGCATGCTTTTAGGAGATGAGGCAATACGATCTAGTCTGTTGCTGATGTTATATAAAAAATCAAGTATGTTTTATGTTGTTGACTGTCGTCATGTGTGTAACTGTGAAGCTGGACCACAGGCCTCTTTTCCTTTAATCTATGTTTTGTGATAGTTTTTTGATCATCCACTATCTTCAGTAGAAGTTGGACTTCTTTTTTATTAATGGTCGAACTTCTGGTTTTCCACATTGCATTCCACATTTGCAAGACGAAGGTGCATTGTGCTCTATATTTTCTTTGTTTCGCTTTTTTTGTAATTTTAATTCTTGGGATGTTCTTTTTAGACTTTGTCTCGTGAGCAATCATGTGATTAGCCCAAGTATGCATGCACTTTTTCTAGATCATCTAAGTGTCGTTGTACAAGCTGGACTTCTGTGTTGTTCATACGTGAACTTCTGCTTTTGCTTCGTTGCAAGGTAATGCAGCAAGTCCTTTGTATTTCTTTCTTTTTTATGTTATTTTTCATTCTTTGCATTGGTTTGAATTGGCCGACGGATATGCGTATATTTTTTATTTTTTCTAGTATGTTTTTGTACTTATAATAGTTGTTGGTCTTCACTGAATAAATATCCTGAACTTCTGTATGATAATCCTTTTTAACATATTAATTTGAGGTTTTACAAAACCCCGAACTTCTATATCTTCACTATTGAACTTCTTATTTATAATTTTGTTTGTTATTTTTGGATTTAAATATTTGTAGACATTGAAATCGGCATTGCGCCTATTGACAAATGCGGTAGCACGAGGCCGAGTAGGGGGGAGGGAGGGTCGGGAACCCCTCCCCTCCCCCCGCGAGGCCGAGACAGGAACGAGCCGGAGCAGGCAACGACGCGGCGTGCCGCGTCGTCGCATACAGAGGCGAGTCTGTCACATCCGTGATCCCACTATCTATCTTAGGGGTGTGGCTCTGGGGTGCGTGCGGTGGGGGTGGAAACAGAATAACCGCATTGCGTCCTATCAAAACCTAGCACGCATCAATGCGGTAGCAAGAGGCCGAGCAGGGGGGAGGGGGGAGGGACCCCCCTCCCCTCCCCCTGCGAGGCCGAGACAAGAACGAGCCGGAGCAGGCGACGACGCGGCGTGCCGCGTCGTCGCCTGCGGAGGTGAGTCCGTCACATCCGTGACCCCACCACTATCTATCTTAGGGGTGTGGCTCTGGGGTGCGTGTAGTGGGGGTGGAAATAGAAAAACCGCATTGCATCCTGTCAAAACCTAGCGCGCAGCAATGCGGTAGCGCGAGGCCGAGCCGCATGTGTACTTTGTGTGTATTTGAATTTTGAACTTCTATATTGTTTTTAAGTTCTCATCCATTCGTTTGTAACCATTCGTATTGTTTTTAACCATTCGTTTGTATTGTTTTTAACCATCCATCCGCCCTTTGTATTGTTTTTAACCATTCGTTTGTAATGTTCTCATCCATTCGTGAGTGTTACACAAATGATATTCTTTTTGTACAAACCTCTCTCACAATAATTCTTTAGCTTTCTCCGACCGAGGACTTGAACTTATAACAACAACAAAATGGACCTTGCCTTTTAATTCATTTTCTCATATTAAACACACACCATGTAGCACATGAACTTTTTCGATTTTTACAGTCTGAATTTTTTATTTTCTTTTGGAAATCAATTGCTCCCAAGTAATAACTGAACTTCTTTGTGGATTGAGAGAATTATTTTAAAACGCAAAAAAAACAATTTTTTTGTGTTCTTGAACATGGAAAATACAAGGTGAACCTCTCTCGCAAGAATTTTTGAACTTCCCCTGACAGAGCACTTGAAGTTCTTTCAACAAACCTTTTAAGCTTTTATTTTTCTATACTTTTATTCTCACCTGAAATGCATTCCTTGCAGTACTTGAACTTCTCATTATTATCACTATGAACTTCTGTCACATTTTTGTGTATACGTTGAATTACGCGCAATTGACGGTCGGACGTCATTTTTTGCCATTTTAAAACATGTAATTGGAGGCCGGACGCCCCGCAATATAAATTTTGAACTGTGCACGGAGATGCACGTGAACTTCTTGCAACAAATCTGCGTTTTTTATATACTTCGAACTTCTCTGTTATTTTAGTTTCAACTTCTTAGTCATATTCTTAGAAAGGAAATCTGTTTTTAAATAAGCATCAAACATTTTATTTTGTAAATTGAACTTCATAGTTTATTTTTCTTAGAAACGGTAATAATTTGAGTTTCCCGTATACATCAAACTACTCCTCTATTTTAGTTTGAACTTCGTCATTTTTATTCTTTAGTAATAAGGAAAATCTAATTTTTTTTATAAATTTCTAACTTGTTTATTTTTGTAATTTTGACTTCTTAGTTTATTTCTTTCACTGACGGCAAAATCCTATTTTTGTAATAAATATTGAACAGGTCAGTTATTTAAATTTGAACATCTAGAGTTTTTCTAGAAATGGTGATAATGCCGTTTTTATGATTTTTTGAACTGCTCTATGTTTAAAATTCGAACTTCTTATTTTTTTAATTAGAAACGATGAAATATCCGTTTCAAAGTGCTCTCTTTATTTTTGTACTATTGTGTTATTTTTGTCTGAACTTCTTATGTTCTTTCCATCATTAGATTCGAATTTTCCATTTTTTTATACATCGAACTATTGCGTTACTTTATTTTTGAACTTCTTGTTTCCATTCTTAAATAACGAGGAAAATCATAGTTTCTATAATCATCAAATTTCTCCATCTTTTTAATTTGAACTTCTTGGTTTTATTTCTTAGTAGCAGACAAAATTCTAGTCTTGTAATAAACATCGAACCACTTTTTGGAAAATAGTATGCTTGTTGGCAATATCAATGAACATGTATAGATCAGAAGCACAATTGATTTAGCGAAACATTTCTCAGGATTTTCTAAATAGTAAACTACATTCCCTTTTTTTTTTGTTCGAGAACAAAGAGAACATTAATTTTTCCTGTTAATATTTTGAAGTGAATTTTATGGACTTAAATTTTGTTTATGCTCTTTTTCAATTTGATTGTCACTTCAAGTTCTAAAAAATCGCAAATCTCTCATGTTTTTCTTTTGCATGTTTAAATTATTTGAACTTGCTGAGATACACATAACACACTTGTCCTTCTCGAACACAACATTTTGACCTTCCCAAATGGAAATTTAAAGCGAAATTTTTGCACAATAGTACAAGACAAACAGAGCAACACCCCACAAACTGATGCTCACATGTTGTTTTCCCCTTCTTTTAGTATAGACATTGAACGGCACAAAAAATTGGTTTGTGTCTTTTAGTATCAAACTGCTCTATTTTTGTAATTTGGACTTCTTGGTTTATGTCTTTTAGTAACAGAAAAATCCTAGTTTTTTTATGAATATTTAACCGGTCCGTTATTTAAATTTGAACATCTAGAGTTTTTCCTTTAGAAATGGTGAAAACCTTTTTTTATGAATTTTGAACCGCTCTATTTTGTTTTTTTAACATCCTATTTTTATTCTTTAATAACGAGGAAAATTCTTTTTTATATAAATTTTGAATTACTCCACTTTTTAAATTTGAACATATTGCTTTTATTCATTAGAAGCGGTGAAAAATCCAAGTTTTTTATAAACGTTGAACCTCTTCGTTGGTTTAATTTGAACTTCATGGGGTCTTTTCAGAAACGGGAAAAAATCCATTTCTTTTTAAAAATTTGAACTACTCTGTTTTTAAAATGTGAACTTATTGTTTTTTTTCCTGTTTCCCGCTTCATTGGTTTAGCAACTGTTTTTCTTGCTGAAAAACTCTACAACCTTGTGAAACTCCCCATAAAAAAACTTCCCCGGTCGAGAATAAAACTCCGAGCGGGAAACTACCGTTCTGTCAGCTATTGGAAGCAACAAGTTTGCATGTCTGAGCAGGAGGATATACGTGTAGATCAGTACATGTTTACAACTTTAAAAACGCACCTAGTTGGAAAAAGTAGTGGTCAATACTCAATAGAATACGTGATGCTTTCTCCCTCTCACTGTTGCTATGCACTCTCTCTCTCTCTCTCCACACATTCCAATATTATCCTCTCACTGTTGCTATGCTCTCTCTCTCTCTCTACAAAACCTTCAGACCTGACACTTCTGCATAGATTTATCACACCAATCTGAAGAAATTAGGTAACTTCAGACTGTTCGTGACTGCCGAAGAAATTCAGTAACCATTAGACGATGAATATTGTATGTTGTATCCACCGGATCAAGCAGCTGGGGAAGTTCTATGAGAGGTGCGAGGGCAGGTCGAACGCGGTGAAATGTTGACCCTCAGGTGGCTGACCTGCGGTGACGCGGGATTTAACCTTTTTTCCTAGAACAAATTGAACCGAATTTCTTCTTCCTGAACTTGCAAGAAGATATAACCTTTTTTCCCACATCAGTATGGAAATTAAACAATCTGTACTAAGGGCAGAACCGAAAAGCTAAACTAATTTTAGTAGTGTTGAACATCTCCCTGGATTGAAAATGGTCCATGCTGAAATCTTGTACTGAACTTGAATTGTCCACTGATTACTAAGGTTTCTGCCAAAGCATACCACCAATTAAACATCCCCCCGTTGTTTTGTTGTTGAACTTCCTTTTTTATCAACTTTGTTAAAAGCAGTATATAGTTATCCTTTTATACATATTTGCAAACCGAAGCATACAGAAAGAATAGAGAGTAGCACTAACAGAGATGCACCTACTGCTACTTGTAGCTAGGAGAGATAGAAGGGAAGTCAACAAGAAGAGAGAGACAATGTACAAGAGCAGACGCAATGCCACTGCCATGCGATGAGCGTCTCCTTCCGGCTGCTCGTGCTCATGCTCTACCCAGATGCGTGGGGCGTCAAACTGATCAACCAGCAACATCTCCTCCATATGGACTGGCGGCTCCGGCGAGGTCGAACTGCGCAGAGTGGAGGACCGGGGCATGGCGTAGGTGACGGCCGACCTTGGCGAGGTAGGAGGTGGAACGCTGGGAGGGAAGGCGCTCGGCCGAGATCCAGGGGGAGGGCCAGTCTTGATCCAGGGAGAGGTGGTGGTCCGGCGGCGGAAGCGCAGGGTTGCAGGCAGCAACCGCCGTTAGGTGGTTACTAGCGATGGCGCACCTGGTGGCGGGGAGGTGCTTGGGGCGGAGGGCGATGGCCGTGGGGGAGGAGGCGCGCCGGCCGTGGAGGAGGTGGCGCGTGGCGGCGGGGACGGAGGCGCGCCGACTGTGGCGAAGGTGGCGCGCGGCGGGGATGGAGGCGCGCCGGCCGTAGCGGAGGTGGCACGCCAGCCGTAGAGGAGGAGACGCACGGTGGCGGGGTTGGCGGCGCGTGAGATGTTTCTGTGGATCCAGAGATGCGGAACGTGGGGTTCGGGGGTCGGGTCAGTTCGTTTTTCTTTTTCTGATTCTCGGGAACTCCTGATCGCGCATATATAGGGGGAGGGGAGAAAGATCAGAATAGATCCAGGATTAGAATAGCGCTACTGTATATATAGGATGGGTTTATTATAATAACACCCCTTAAAACCTTATTTTAATAACAACACCTCTTTATTCTGCTAACAGTTCGACACAGCAACAAAACCCGAACCGTACCTCTTAGGCAATAAAAAGAAAACCACCCCACCTCCCTACTACTACCACCTACCACCACCGCACTACCCCCTGGTCAAACGGGGCTTCCCCACCTCCCGACCCATCCACCACGCAGCGCCGCCCACCCCCGGCCACCAACCACCCGACGCCGCCCGCCACCGGCCACCACCCTGCGCCGCCGACTGCCGGCCACCACCCTGCGCCGCCCGCCGCCCGCCACCACCCTGAGCGGCCCGCCCTGGCCACAACCATGTGCCGCCCCGCCTCGGCCACCACCTGCCAGCACCGGATCCAGGCCACGGCGGGCCCCCCGCGACGTCCCGGCGCCGGATCCAGGCCATAGCGCCCCCCCCCCCCCCCCCCCCGCGACACCCTGCTACGAGAGCCAGGCTGCGCCGGCCTCCCGCGCCACCGCCCCACCTGCTCCCCCTGCGCCGCCATCGCCCGGATGCGCCTCCATCGCACACCGCACCGGTGTTGGAGGACACCGGCCGGGGGCAGCCCTGCACCGCCCTCCAAGCTCGCGAGGATGGGCGCGCGGCTGGATCGAATCGAGGCTGAAGGCCTCCTTCCTTGCACCGTGACTTGTGCGGCGACGGTGACCTCTGTTCCCCTCCTCCCTCAACTCCCCTTCTGGTCGCCCGACGAGCTGCCCCTCCATCCCTCGCAGTTCGCCGGCTCATGCGTGCAGTCCACTGTGGGCAACAGCTGACCACCATCACCGATGATGGAGTCCACACGCATGCCGTACACTTGTCATGGTCAAAGTGTGCGGCTTGCAGTTTGGCACAAGAGGGTATGCAGTGCAGTTCAGTTCTTCGCTGGGCCGATGTACCTCTCACTCCATCCTATGCGTTCATCTCTACTCCTTGCATGCAGTGCAATTTTTTGTTCATTTGCAGCTTCAGTTAGTTTCAGTGAGCTCTTGTGCGATTTGAATCTCCTGCAGGGAAAGAGCAGTAGCAAGCATGTGGTAATGTGGTTCAATCTGCCATGTATATATGACTTGATTGCAATTTACTTTTTGGCCAGATTCGCTATAACGCGCTGGCTGGCCACCTTCCGTAGCCTCGTCGCGTCCTGCACCGACCGGAGGAGCCGCGTCCTGCAACCGTGCTCCCATCTTCCTCCCCTAAACCAGCGTTGGTGTTTTGGCGCCTCCCCCGTGCAGCTCCGTTGTTGCCACCATGAAGTTCAGCTAGCTCACTACTGCAGCATGTCGCCGGCGGTGCACACTCTACACGCATGTCGTCCACTTTGCCGATTGTGAGGTTCGGTGTTTGCATGCAGGTCAGCGCGAGTAGACGTGCGGTTCAATTCACGGTTGTGTTTTTTCTTTTGAAATTTTTGTGTCACTATAATCAGGGATTACTCGCAGGTCATCAGTTTGGTGCGGCGAGCTCTTGCAGTTCGGGCGGCACCTTGTAGTTCGGGGTGGCACTGGCCGATGGAGCGCCACACTCCTGCGCCACCCCTTCGACCACTCTCTAGGGCCGGTGTGCCCTGATCCGCTCAGTTGCCTCTGTCCTACCTCGATCCAGATCAGGATCGAGCTCCTCGGTAGCTGCCAGCAGAGCTTCTTCTCCCTCGCCGTTGAGCTCCTTCTCCCTCTACCGGCAGATTGGGGAGTCGCTGGTCAACGCACCGGCTAGTGGTGTCCTACGGCAGCCGCGCTTGCAGTGCAGTTTGGCGGCGAGCACACTTGCAGTGCAATTCGACGGCGAGCCGTCTGCAGTACAGTCCGGCAGTGCTCGCAGGCTAGCAGTGTGCAGCTTGTTTCTTTTCTTTTCGCTTCATCTTATTGTAAAAAAAGTTGAATCGCCTGTGACCTTTCGATTGTGTGTCGCCTCCACCGCCAAAGTGTGCATGCATTTCAGTGTGTAGTGTTGTTGCGCGTTGAGCAACACTAAGGATGACGGCGAGCAAGCGGTGCAGTCCAGTGGCTTCGCCATACAATTTGCCTTGATTTGTCTTGCGGTTTAGTTATCTCTCTGATGTAGTTCAATAAGTGATTTTGGTTCCGACAAAAAATTATGTGGTTCGCTTTGTAAAAATGATTATGCAGTCCTCTCTCACATGAGGGGAAGCTGATGACGTGACCATGCAATCCACAACACGATGTGTAATGTGTTGCGTGCAAACAAAAAATGCAGTCCGCTTGCCTCGTTCCCGCAGTGTATATTTCATTACTAACCAAAAATATATATGAAGTGCACTAAGGGCAAACCAAAAACTCTATAGAGAAAAAAGAAAAAAGAAAATGCAGTGCACTCCGGCTTTTTATAAGGTCCCCACAAACTCTATAGAGAAAAAAGAAAAAGGAAAATGCAGTGCACTCCGGTTTTTTTTAAAGGTCCACTCTGAAGAACTTTGAAGTGCACTTCATTTGAAAAAAATGTATTTGCAGAAGTTTACGTTGTGTTCACTTGCCCGTCTAGCTGCAGTGCAGTTTTCAGTTTGAAGCAGTGCGGTCCTCTGTTTGATGAGGTTCACTCGTCGATTTGGGTGTCGCGAAAAACAGAGTGTTCGTGTTTCGGTATTTTTAAAGTTGCTCTTAAAATGTAATGAATCAAAGAGAGTGGTCTACATCAAAAAGTTGCGTATTGACGATATCTTTTCAACGGTGTATAATTTGCATCATTCCGACCAGCGATTTGTAAAAAATCCGCGAAAAACCACCGCTGCCACTCGTCGTCAGCCGCACGATTTTCAAAATTAACTAAAAACCGTAAGGAATCTCAAAAACATTTCAACATATGAAAGTTGCGCCCCGTCCATATATTTTCAATGGTATATTACACGCCTTGTTTCGACAAACGGTTAGAAAATTGGAGCGAAAACAGTAGCAAAAATTTCAAAAAAAATTGAAAAATAGAATTCCGCAATTTAGTAAATTTGTAACTACTCTTAAACCGTAACGAATTAGAGAAAATAATAGATATGAAAAAGATGTGCCTCGATGATATCTTTCCAACGGTGTATCATTTGCTTCATTCCGACGAGCGGTTTAGAAAAAACGTGAAAAAACGCTCGCTGCCACTCGTCATGGGCCGCACCATTTTCGAAACTGCTCTTAAACCGTGAAGAATCTTGAAAAGTATTCAACATGTCAAAGTAGCACCTAATACATAGCTTTTCAACGGTGTATTACACGCCTCTTTCCGACTAGTGGTTAAAAACTAGAGCAAAAAAGGTACCGAGAAAACACAACGTGCAGTTTTCTGTGACGGGAAGTTCACTCGTGTGAGCACTGCGGCACACTTGGTTCAAACAATGACGTGCACTTGCGTTGAGCGTGCAGTGTGGAAGTGTTATCAGAATAGTTTTTCTGCTAATATTAGCAGAATAGGCCAGCTATATATAAACACTATTCTGATTACGGGATCAGAATAATATTCTGATCACAACTTGAACTTCCCGAGTAACGCGCCTGACCTTCCCCGAGTACTAGGTTGAACTTCAGCTAAAAAGTGTCTAAATGGGGCTTGTGATATACAGTTGGAAAGCTATGGATACGACTATTATGACCTAAGTTGAATTTTTGGCAAAATGTAAGCGGTTTAAGAGCAGTTTTGAAAATCATTTTTCCTTCATACAAAAATCGTGAATCGTATTTTCGATCGCATTCCGCTCCTTCCACATGTTGATAGTTTTCTGTAATTCCTTATGGTTAAAGAGTAATTTGGAAAATCGTAAAAATTTGCAAACCGAACAGCCGAGTTCGTATTTTCGATGGCATTTCTAAACGGAAAATCCAATTGAGGCAAATGATATGGCGTTGGAAAGCTTATGAAAATGCGCTAATTTTTCATGTTGAAAGTTTTTTCTAATTTTGAACGGTTTAAAGGAAAGCTTGAAAAAATGCGAAGCTTTTTGGTATCTATTATTTCTCCCAATTCCTTATGGTTTTAAGTCAGTTTTTAAAATGGCTAAAAAAGTATTTTTGCCGTGATTTCTTTAAAATTTATCGGAATGGGGCAAATAATACACACTTGAAAAGCTACGGAAAATGCGAAACTTTTTCATGTTGATGGTTTTCTCTGATTCCTAGCCTTTTTCAAGTAATTTGAAAAATGGCGAGATCGTGCGTTCTGCCTTTGTCGCGAAGCAGATTCTCCGAAAATGCACCGCGTGAAGAACTTGAACTTCTCGGTATGTCTACCTGAACTTCACTCTGTTTTTCACGTGTTTTTTTCTCATAGCTCTCCATCCACTCACCGAAATTGAGCAAGTGATATCCAGATCAAAAGCTGATGTAAACACGCAACTTTCCCGTTTTGATCAATTTTTTTCATACCCGCGATGGTTTTAAAAGTTTTTTCATCACAAATTCATTCAGTGTAGTAGTTGAACTTCCTGCTGTTTTCACGTTGAACTTCTGTGATGTATTTTTGTTTGTAATTTTCTCATCCATTCGTCAGGGTTACACAAACGATATTCCTTTTGTACAAACCTCTCTCACAACAATTTTTTAAATTTTCTCCGGCTGAGAACTTGAACTTATAACAACAAAACTTTTAGTCTTTGATTTTTTTATTATTTTTTATATAAAATGCACACCGTGTAGTACGTGAACTTCTGGCAGTTATCAACCTGATCTTCTCTCGGTTACGTGAAAATATCTGAGTTTTTTTATGAATTTTTAATCTGATTTTCGTAATCTTTTTTTATGAATTTTGAAGCGCTCTATTTTTAAAAGTTGAACTTCTTATTATTTTATTTTTGAACTTCTTTTTCCATTCTTTAATAATGAGGAAAATCTGAGTTTTATATAATCATCGAACTTCTCGATCTTCTTAATATGGACTTCCTGGTTTTATTTCTTAATTTTTTTCTAAATTTTGGACCTTTTTTATAAACTATTTCTGAACTGCTCTATTTTTAAAAATTGACCTTCTTGGGGTATTTGAAAATGAAAATAATATGTTTTTGGGTCCAAATATTGAACGGCACTTTTATTTTAATTTGTACATTTTGGTTATCTCTTTTTGAATAACGGGAAACGATATTTGATTTTTTCCATACAAATGCACACTAGTAGTACATGCACTTTTAACAGTTATCAATCTGAACTTATCTTGGTTACATGAAAATATCTGAGTTTCTTCAGTATGTAGTACACTTGAACTTCGGAATTTCTGAAACATGAACTTCTCTGTGTAGTTATTTTCTGAAAGTTTCTGAAAAATGAAAGTGCCATGTGTCTACTCATACAACGACATGTTGTTATATTAGCGTGAACTTATCACAAAAATAAAACAGACACGCAAAAAGATAACAAAACCATCGCTGTTTGTACACAAGAAAAATACATTTTGACATGTTTTGGCCATATGATAAGATGTTTGGCATTAGAGTTGGACTATGTCAGGCGGGTTTGTTGGACGGCCGCACATGGCCAGAACAGAGAAACCCCGGGTTGAGGCGCCACACTGGCAGCGATGGCGGTTTGGGCCGCTGACGGGAGGAAGCTGATGCGGTGGCTGCGACGAGCTTGTGGAGAGAGGTGTGCATGAGCGTGAGCTCCATTTCCAGCTTTGTTTCCCTTGTTGTCGCTGCTCATCTAGAGCTTCACTCAGTCAAAAGGGCGGAGACCTGCAGTTCAGACCCAATAAGCCAATACAGAAACATTTTTTTGCAGTTAATTTTTTGGGCAAATTCAAAGAAGTTCAAATCCTAAAGAAGCGACAGAGATTATTGAAGACAGAGAGAGACCAGGGAGAGGGAGGGAGAGCAAATACCTACAACATCGGTGTTCGTCGTGGTGGTCAGAGTTCAGTGGGGCACCAGTGCGTGGTGGAGGCAGGCAGCGTCGGGATTGGTCCCGACGGCGGATCCACGGCCGGCGGTGCGGTTTGGCCAGACCCGTGGAGGGGCAGCGGATCCGGACGAGAAACAAGGGGGAGGAGAAGCCTTGCCGGCGGTGTAGGAGGGAGCGAGGTGGTTGGAGGCCGGTTGGAAGAGGGTCGACGGTTGCCGGCGATGCGGTTGGAGGTGGGGTGCGCCCGCGGCGGTGGTAGGGATAGCACGGGGAAGGGAAGGAGCGCTCGGGCGGCGACCGACGCGCATGGGGGTGGGGGGTGCTCGGGGGAAGCCGACCGGCCGGGATCCCGTGGTGGCGGAGCAGGGTAGGGTGGCGGCGGCAGCAGTAGCGCGCGGGGTAGGCGAGGTAGGAGGCGGCGCGGGGTGGGGCGGCGACGGCGGCCCGCGGTGCACGAGGTAGGAGGCGATGCGGGGTGGGGCTACGGCGGTGGCCCGCGGGGTGGGCGAGGTAGGAGGCGGCGCGGGGTAGGGCGGCTGGATCGGGGGAGGTTGAGGGAAACGTGGGGAGGGAGGGAGGTTGCGGGAGAGAGGACAGGATTTTCATTTTCCTTTTTTTTTCTCGGGAGTTCGGGAGGACCTCCGTCGCCCCTACATAGGCTTGACGTGATCCAAATAGTTATTCTGATCCAGGATCAGAATAGTGCCACTATATATATATATCCCTGAGCCCGCGTGGACGTTCATAATTTCAACTGACGACTAGAAAGGTTACCAGGGTGGATTCTTCTTCTTTGGTTCGTGTTACCGTATAGTAGGTCAATAATTCTAGGCCTAATTAAGTTTGAGCGCATGCATGGTACGCATCGTGAATTCTCGATCAGTGTGGGGATTTTACGGTTCCAAAGCATGGTGCCACATCAAATTTGTGCATTGCGTATTCAAACACCACACACACCACTTCCATATACATAATTGGGCCACATGCACAGAGTGGGTTTTGTCTTCAGACAGTACTCTCGCGCGTGTTTATCGGCGAGAAGCTAGCCCAATTTGCGGGGCCATGTGGACGTCCATCGCTTTGACCAACAACGAGCGAGAGAGGTTACACGATCAAGTTGGGATATGTTTGGTCCGTGTTACAGTACGTCTTGGTGAGATGCCCTCCCTCGACACGTGTGTGTGTGGGGGGGGGGGATACTTCGCTCTACCCGCAACCTCCGTGGGGTCGGGAAGTTCGGCTATTTTGCGAGGCACATGTGGCACATCAAAGTTGTGAATAGTAGTTAAATATCGCACCACACCCTTTTCATACATATAGTATAGGGCCACCCGCAGGTGGTTCGTATGTGGTCTCACCCATCCCCCGCCACAAACACACATTTGTGGATCGTCACACGGTCCACCTTTGTCCGGAAGCGAAAGGGGAAGTTTGACCAATAGGTTTTGTGTTACGGTATGGTGAGAGTTCACACCTAACTATCTGGGGGCATGCATTTGTAGCTAGGATTCCCTTACCGCCGACGCGATGTGGGGTTCGTAGGGGGTAGCTGACTAGCAATACTGTGCGCTTTGTGCGACAGGTGCCACATCAAAGTTGTGCATTGGGTATTCAAACATCAAACCACCCTTTTCATACATATATTTGGTCCACATGCAAGTGTGTTCGTGTTCTGACCCTTTCCCGTGTTATTCTTTTTGCCAAATTTGTAAACAGCACACAAGTTGGATGCAGAAACCGTCTGCGATTGGGTATGCAATAGACACGGTTCGGTCAGACCACCCGTGTGCCACGCCCATGCGCCTATAGTCAGTCACATCAGCACAGTAGATTGGGCTCCACGAGGCTTGCCTCCCGCTCTTGAAAATATCTACTGCCTCGTAATCTCGAAAATATCTACCGCTTGGAAGGTTTTTATGTTTGATAGCACACGATTAGTATGTGCAGACCGTGTGCGATGTCTGTTATTCCCGCTCTTCTTCAATCCCTTAATTCAAATTTTCAGTAGCCCCGCCTTGTTACTCCCGCCTCTGCATCCCTCGCAATCTCAAAAATATCTGCTCGCCCTTGATTCAAATTTTTTAATAGCCCTGCCTTGTTACTCCCGCCTCTGCATCCCTCGCAATCTCAAAAATATCTGCTCGCCCTTGATTCAAATTTTTAGTAGCCCCGCCTTGTTACTCCCGCCTCTGCATCCCTCGCAATCTCAAAAATATCTGCTCGCCCTTGATCCAAATTTTCAGTAGCCCGGCATTTTACTCCCGCCTAGTAAAATTTTCAGTTGCCGTAGGATTTCCTCAAGCACCACTTGCCCCCCCCGCCCTCCCTCCACACACACCACACACTCCGTAAAACCTCCGCTCACACAGACACACACCACCCCTCCCTCACTCAAAACCATCGGTAGTTCGCCGCCATCACCGCCGCCGCCTCCGTCCTCAACCTCTGCCTGTGTGCCGGGGAGCTCGAGGAGCCAATGGCCCAAAAGAGGTTTATCGCAGCGTCTTTGCGCGACGCCGGCGAGGTGGCCGCCAAGGTGTCCCCGTCGTCCTCCGCGGGCTCTTTATCGATCCGCCATCGTCGGTCGCCCGATCCGCCCGCTGTCGCACCCCTATGTCGGTTCAAGGACTTTCCCGTCGTCCCTCGCGCCCGGCCGCCGACGAGGTCCAACCTCGGGGTTCGGTAGTGGCGGTGGGGGATGTGGGTCGCCGAGATTATGGATCGGGAGACCCACACCTGCCGGTGGCTCGGTAGCTTCCACACGGCCGAGCTCGCAGCCATGGAGTACGACCACTGGCAGGTCCGCTACCACGACATGGCGACTAGGCTCAGTTTCCCCTTAGGCACACATCCGGTCGATCTCGTTTCGCCGGAGCCAGGGGTGGTGAGCTCGGCTATGGCGTGGGAGGACCACGAGGCTTGGGAGCGCCTCGAGACCGAGGCCGCCAATGAGGCCTACATGCAAGAGCTCCGCCGGCAGCACTCAGAGCTCGTGGAGGCGGAGCGGGTGATCTTTGCCAGCATGGAGAGGGCGGCGAGGTTATCGTGCTCTCCTCCGATGACGAGGTCGAAGGCGGCGAGGACGGTGGCGCGGAGGGCGTCAAGGTGGGCGACGAGGACGAGGAGATCGATGTCGACGAGTGGAGGAGTGTCTTCCCCAACGACCCCGACGACAGCATCGGCCCAAACCCGGCTTGCGGCACACCGTACCTAACGAGGAAGGATTGGCTCGACCTCCACTTCGACCGAAAGTAGTTTAGCTCAGTTTAAATTTATGTTTTTGTTTGGTTATGCAAAACTATCTATGTTTATGTTTGAATGCATGCTACTCTCGGTTGAACCTGCTTTGAACTTGATCAAATTGAAGTTTACAACGTTAAGTTTAGGGGATCGACTAGAAACTGCCAAAAATTGCTGGAGTATTTATATATCCACTAAGGGTTTTAGTCCGTTAACTTCTAAAGGATCGGCTAGAGATGAACTTATGCCTTATTTATTTCAGTTGTTAACAATGTGATGCTCTATATGAGAAACTATTTGCCGTGCAGTTCAATTTCATCAAAAACAGTTTCAAAAATACCACTATGAATTACGATATTTGGTTGTTGTGTTGCAGTTAACATGTCTTTTCTTTTTTCAACAATAACTAGTGTACTTTAGACCTGCATAATACCAGTTTGAATGACTATATCTGTCGGTTTTTAAATGTTATGCCTGTTGCAGTTAACACACCTTTCCACTTCTTGTTTTGCTTAACTAGCGTGCTTAAACCTGCACACCGAGGCTATCATTTGTAGATCATGCTATCTACCATGGATATATTTGGTTGATGTTTAGCCTGTTGTGCTTAACATGCCTTTATATGTACTCATACTGGACAATATCGAGAACAGCTATTGTTTACCATCGAGGTTTGTTTCATCGCATTGCTTATATATAGTCACTGTTCAGGATATCGGTAGCTGGTACCATATAGCCTGGGGGCTGATAAGGGATTAATCATCGAATTGGACATTTCACTGAATATATCTGTAACCCATTTATCAGTAGGTTTACTAGGGCCATATCTAATATAACTGAGGCCACATAGCAACGTGCATTGTACTGAATGACTAAATATGCAATCCCAGGCTATATAGCAACAAGGAAGAGTGTTACCTTAATGTTCTAATGATGTCTAGATATACATGTAATAAGATCTTATATAATGGGATGGAGGGAGTGTTGTACTACATCATTTTGCAATTGTTGTTTAGGTTCTAATATTAACTTGGTGCTTTTAGGTACATATGCCATTGCCAAAGATCCACACTTCGACCTTTCTGCATATGGGGCAATGAGATATTCATGAACCAGCATCAAGTGAGGAAACTGATAAAGATTGTTATTAAAATGGGTCAAAAGATTTCAATCGAACTATTTGTTTACACTTTATGCAAGACAATAGTGAACTGCAGGATGGTAAGTAAGAACTCTGTAGCCTTCTTTTTTACTTCCCGTAATGAGTTGCGTTAGATGACAATGTCTGAATCTTTTTCCTTTGTAGTGGATCCTGAAGCAGTTTACTCAAGATTACCTCTCAAACTACATGATTGGCTGCCGGCCATCACAAGGGGTTGGACTAGAGTCGTGCATGCCTTGTGCATCGAGGAGAGCACAATAGGGCCATTCTGCTTCACCTTGTTCAGCAACCAGAATGTCTCTCGCATCTTTCTTTACCATTTGTAATATTACAAGTATATATACAACTGTGGTTCATAATTCTTTATTTGGTTCTTACGTAATTCTTGAACATATGTACATGTGAATCGAATAATGCATTGGTTGTTTGAACCTGATGGATATGAATAAAGCTATAGCCTACTTTCAAATTCAAATCAGGTATAATTTTAAATAGAAGCAATTAAATTAGGGTGAAATTACGCTCTGCAGGTCATTACGGCGCACACGGTCTATAAAGCACTACGTCACTACTGGAATCAGGATCTTTGCCGCCAGCCAGCTGACGGCAAAGAAGGTCTTTGCCATCAGCTTACAGAAAACTGACGGCAAAGATCATGTTTGCCGTCAGCCAACTCATTGTCGTCTGCTAGCTAACGGCATAGAAGCTTTGCCGTCTACTAGCAGACGACAAAGTGGGTGAGTGGCCCACTAACGAGAACCACCTAACGGCCACTTTCTTTGTCGTCTGCTAGCAGACGACAAAGAAAGTGGCTGTTTTAACGGCCGTCACCTAGGTTCTTTGCCGTCTGCTAGTAGACGGCAAAGAGATGTGACCTAACTAAAAAGGGGCCAGCGCCCCCGCCCCCCTCTCTCTCACCTCACCTCACCCGCACCGCCGCCCCCATGCCCGAGCCGCCCCCGATCCCCACCGCCCCCGCCGTCGCCTCCACCACCGTCGGAGCCAAGGTGAACTTTTTTTGTTTTTTTCTACTGTTCTTTGTTGTTTAGGTTTAGGTGTTATTAATAGGTTTAGGTTAATAAGTGGTAGGATTAGGTTAGTGCTAGGTTTAGGTTTAGATAATTAGAAGAAGAAAGTTGAAAAAAAAAGAATAAGTAGAAGAAGAGGAAAAAGGAAAAAAAGGAAGAGGGTCATGGATCGCCGATCGCCGAGGGGATAGATGGTGGAGCCAGTGGGTCCCGCCGGTCCCGACCCCCTCGCCCATGCCGAGAATCCCCCGGTCCGAGTGCTGACCCGTCGACCGTGCATCGCCATACAAGAGGGCGCCCGGGGATGAGCGGGTTAGGGGGTTCCTCGACGTCGATGGAACCCTAAATAGCAAGTATCGTCGGTGCGAGATACATGTGACCGTCGGTGTCGATGATTCATCCATTTTGCATCATGTTTTCTTACTGTTATTTATAATGTTTTTATCCATAATAATGCTTTTTGGAGTAATTCTAATGCCTTTTCTCTCATAATTTGCAAGGAACACACCAAGAGGGGGAATTCCGGCAGCTGGAAATCTGGGCCTGGAAAAGCTACGTCAGGCCACCTATTCTGCACAACTCCAAACAAGCTGAAACTTCACGGAATTTTTTTATCAATTATTTAAGAATTATTGGAGCCAATAACTACCAGAGGGGGCCGACCAGGTGGGCACAACCCACCTAGGCGCGCCAGGGCCCCCTGGCGTGCCCTGGTAGGTTGTGGCCTCCTCGGCTCACCTCTGGTGCCCATCTTTTTGTATATAGGTCATTTTGACCTAGAAAAAATAAGGAGAAGGTTTTCAAGATGGAGCGCCGCCATCTCGAGGCGGAACTTGGGCAGGAGCACTTTTGCCCTCCGGTGGAGCGATTCCGCCGGGGGAACTTCCCTCCCGGAGGGGGAAATCATCGTCATCATCATCACCAACAACTCTCCCATCTTGGGGAGGGCCATCTCCATCAACATCTTCAACAGCACCATCTCATCTCAAACCCTAGTTCATCTCTTGTATTGAATCTTGTTACCGGAACTATAGATTGGTGCTTGTGGGTGACTAGTAGTGTTGATTACATCTTGTAGTTGATTACTATATGGTTTATTTGGTGGAAGATTATATGTTCAGATCCATTATGCTATTTAATACTCCTCTGATCATGAACATGTTTATCATTTGTGAGTATTTACTTTTGTTCTTGAGATCACGGGAGAAATCATGTTGCAAGTAATCATGTGAACTTGATATGTGTTCGATATTTTGGTAGTATGTATGTTGTGATTCCCTTAGTGGTGTCATGTGAACGTCGACTACATGACACTTCACCATATTTGGGCCTAACACTGGTGTGCATCGGTGCTAAACAAATGGTTTTTAACCCCTTTCTGCGACGGCACTTGGAACTGTCGCCAAGTGAGTGTGGGCGATAGGGGCCGGGGGTACTTCCCACACGACCCAAAAACCGTCGGGGGTAGGGCCCCTATAGTAATCCTACTCGTTTATGCTCGCATTGCCATCACAGTCGGTATTCTGTGGTGCTACGTTTATGATGCACGGCCCATCACAAACAGTTCACTATTATAGAATGTGTATGATGTGTGGCCCATCACAAACGGTTCACTATTAAGAAGATTAGCTAATCTCCGTACAAGTGTCAGACAGGATTACGAAACGTTGGACCATCGTAACATCGTCGTACACGACAACTATCGCACACGCTATTCTATGGTGCAATGTTTACGATGCATACTTCATCAGAAACAGTTCATGGTTGCGAATCATGTACGATAAGGCAACTAACACAAACGTTTAGTTTGCTCGCACCGTTTGTGATATTGTCTGACATCGCACATGCTTTGCAAATGGCAACTGTGTGCATGCTTGTACACGTTTCCTCTCTGTGAACTGTCTCGGATTATGGTGCATATCGCAAACGTTTGTGTTTTACCAACCGTGTGTGCCGTAACAACATGGAGAGTGTAATTTCATCGTAATTTAATTGCTGCTTTTTCAAATTGTACCGGATTTGGATTTGAATTTGAGTCTATGCTACAGCTTTATTCATATCCATCAGGTTCAAACAACCAATGCATTATTCGATTCATAGGTACATATGTTCAAGAATTACATAAGAACCAAATAAAGAATGATGAACCACAGTTGTATACTTGTACTATTAAGGACGGTAAAGAAAGAGGCGAAATATATTCTGGTTGCTGAACAAGGTGAAGCGGAATGCCCATATTGTGCCCTCCTCCATGCAGAAGGCACACACGACTCTAGTCCAACCCCTTGTGATGGCCGACCGCCCATCCTTCATGGTCTTCATGAAAACATCTAGATAATCACCGTGTTCTGGTAGAAATACTTTAACCTTTGCATGCCCACCAATCATGTAGTTTGAGAGGTAATCTTGAGTAAATTGCTTTGGCAACCACTGCAAAGGAAAAATATTCAGACATTGTCATCTAACACAACTCATTATGGGCAGTAAAAAGAAGGCTGCAGAGTTCTTACTTACCATCCTGATGTTCGCTATTGTCTTGGATAAAGTGTAAACAAATAGTTTAATTGCCATCTTTGGACCCATTTTACTAACAATCTTTATTAGCTTCCTCACTTGATGTTGGTTCATCGATATCTCATTGCCCCATACGCAGAAAGGGTCGAAGCGCCCAATGACATATGTACCTAAAAGCACCAAGTTAATATTAGAAGCTAAACAGCAATTGCACAATCATCTAGTACAACACTCTTTTATAATATGTCTATATACATCCGTATGTGGTAGTCCATTTGAAATCTCTAAAATGACAAATATTTAGGAACGAAGGGAGTATCTTATAACATCCAATATACTCACATATTAGATGAATTAACATCTTATATTATGGGCCGGAAGGAGTTTAGTGCATTCTTACAAATTATCGGCGGATTAACTATTGTTGTATCCATGGGTTACAGTTAGTTTGAGCTAGTTTGGGCTCAAATAGCCTTAAAGTATATCTAAACATGAGGGCTAGTTTGAGCTAGTTGCATCTATAACCCACAAAAAAACTATCCAACCCAAGAGGTGCTAATTGGAGCTAGTTCTGCTAGTGCATTTATTGTCAATCTAACCCTGCCATCCAAACAACTCTTTGGATGGAGTTAGTTCAGGGTTAGTCATGATCTAGAAACTAACTCTAACATCTAGCCAAGTTGAGTATCCAAACAGGGCTGTGTTGTTGTTGTTGTTGTTGCTCCTCGTCTACGTATATCTAGACATCATTAGAACATTAATGTAACACTCTTCCTTGTTGCTATGTAGCCTATGATTGCATATTTAGAATTAAGTACAGTGCTATGTAGCCTCAGATATATTACATATGGCCCTAGTTAACCTAATGATAAATGGGTTGCAGATATATTCAGTTAAAAGTCCGATTCACCGATTAGTCCCTTATCAATCGCCAGCCTATATGGTACCAGCTACCGATATCCTGAACAGTGAGCAGATATAAGCCATGGGATGAAACTAACCTCGATGGAAAACAACAGTCGTTCCCAAAATTGTCCTGTGTAGGTACATCGAGAAGCATGCTAAGCACAACAGGCTAAACATCAACCAAAATTATCCATGGCAGACAAAATAATCTCCAAAAGATAGCTTCAGTGTGCAGGTTTAAGCACGCTAGTAAAGCAAAACAAGTGGAAAGGTGTGCTAACTGCAACAGGCCTAACACTCAACAACAAGCAAACATAGTCATTCAAACTGGTATTGTGCCGGTCTAAGTACATTGGTTATTATTAAATAAAAATGGAAAGGCGTGTTAACTACAAGATGCAGCAACCAAATGTAGTCATTCATAGTGGTATTGTTGAAACTGGTACTGATGAAATTGAACTGCACAGTTCATACTTTCACATATAGAACATCACGTTGTGAATAACTAGAATAAACAAGGCATACTACAAACAACCAAAGATAGCATTTGAAACTAGACATATGCTAACTACAAACAACCAAACAATCAGAAAACTTTAAAAGACGCATATGCTAGCTATAACAGGCTTAACAACAAGCAAATATATGCATTCCTATCGGTATGTTTAAAACTGGATTGATGAAATGTACTACACATTAAATAATTGCACATATAGAGCATCACATTGTGAACAACTGAAATAAACAAGGCATACTGCAAACAACCAGATATAGCAATTAAAACTGGACATATTCTCACTACACTACAAAAGGGACTCGACAAAACAAATCATGGGTTCCCCCTGTGAAGAGGCACGGCAAAACAAATAAAGGGTTTCCTCACTTGTCACAGATGGACTCGTTCACGTGGGAAGAGCACGGACCCTGGATGCACTCCATGTTGTCGCAGATGGGCTCCTTCCCCTTGGAAGAGCATGGTTGTAGGTTCCATTACAAAAAAATACACTTCTGTGATGATACTGTTTGTCACAGTAGGTCGCGTTTTTTGTCATGCATGTACATCCATGACGATTTTATGACAGAATCAAGATAGTCATACCTGTGCTGTCGTAGAAGTGTTCCATGACATTACCAAAATTATCATCACGGAAGTGTCCACTTCCATGACGATAAATCGTGCGTCACAGAAGTGCTTTCGTCAAGGGTGACCGACACGTGGCATCCACCGTAACGGAACGCCGTTAAGCTATCGGGTCCGGTTTTGGATCCGATAACCCGTTAACAACCCCGACCAATGGGGATTTTCTACGTGTAAAATCATCATTGGCTGGAGGAAACACGTGTCGGCTCACCGTTGGGACATATGTCATCCACTCATTGGACCGAAGGCGCCTATGATACGGCAACACGTGGCACGGCCCAACAGAGGCCCATTCCTGTGAAAAGGTCGGCCCGTTTGACTTGGTCAAAAGGTGGCGGGCCGGCCCACGGAAAGCCTGTTAACGGCCTGTTCGCATATAGCCCATTTACAGCCCGCTAACCCAGGGCCCGTTACGACCTCTCCGAATTAGGCCCAGTAGCGTCATCTGGGTCGTCCAATATGATTCCAGCCCATTTTAACTTCCGGCCCATGTGTGGCCCATGACTTCTTTCGGCCCATATGAGGCCCTTTGTAACTCTTGGCCCATTAACGGCCCGTGGTGAAACTGGCCCGTAATGAACAGTGTATCACTTTATACCCATTAACGGCCCGTTATTCCATTGGGCCGTTTCCAGCCCAAGTTATCTTTCGGCCTTCTCAGGGCCCATTGATTCTTGGGCTCATTTGCAGCATTCGGTTACATACGGCCCGTTACTGTCATTTTCTGCTTGTGGGCCAAATTCAGCCCGTCGTTACAGTCGGCCCATTTGCGGACCGTTAATACGTTGGGCCGTTTTCTTGTCAAAAAACCCGTTGGGCTATTTTCATAGAGTTATCAAATACGTCCTATTAACGGCCCGTTATGGTCCACGAATAGTACGGCCCATGATTGGCGAAATGATGATACGCCCCGTAGAAGGCCCATGGATCCTACGGCCCGTATGAGGCCCATGGATAGTACGGCCCGTAGAAGGCCCATGGACCGTACGGCCCGTAGAAGGCCCATGGACCCTACGGCCCGTAGAAGGCCCATGAATCCTAAGGCCCGTATAGAAGGCTAATGGATCCTACGGCCCGTATAGAAGGCCAATGGATCCTACGGCCGGAAGAAGGCCCATGGATCATACGGCCTGCAGGAGGCCCATGGTTACAACAGTCCGTGTGTTTCCATGATTATTTTGGCCTAGTTACCAAAAATAGGCTATTGTGGCCACTAGAAAAACACAGAAAAAGAACTGCAGTGACTACAAGCAAACAACTAAACAAGACAATAAGGAAATAAATAAGCAAGCAATTAACGCTAGCCTATTACCGCTATTACACATATTACATCCACTGGGCATCAAAGTTCGTCACCAGTGCAAATATAGGGAACAAAGCAGCACATTACATACACTGGCTGTCAAAATTGGCCACCAGTGCAAGTAAACACGACAGCAAAACAAGAGCATAATTGAAACAACTTCAGAAGAGCTCAAGAAATGTTATCCTGGGTATCCACCATGCTGGCAATAAGCTTAACAAGCTTATTAGCTTTGTCCTGTTTGGCGCTAAAATCCTCCAACGGTTGCTGTTGCACCAGAAAGTATGCATCTGAATGCTCCAGGGACTTCCGCAGTCCTTCCGCTTCTTGTCGCAGCACAGCTGGTCGATGTCTTTCAGCTTGTAGTTGAGACTCAAGAAACCAAGCTGATTCAGACAGTGAGTTTGAATAGCTTGTGCAAGCGGTAGTGGCCAGTAACTCAAACACTAAACCAAGACAGGACTTTGGGGTTGTCTCGCTGTCTTCAAGATAGTCTTCCTTAGCTGTTTTATCAGCTTTGTTGGAGACCAACAAGGATGTGTCACTATCCTGAACCTTATCTGCATTACTTCCTTTACCATTGCTTAATAAGGCACTCTTCCCCAATATTCTGTCAGCATTCTAAAAGAAGAAACAAGCAGACACATAATAAGTTTAGCATGTACTAGTATATGAAACTCATTTTGGTGAACCAGTTCATTAGTAAGGTGGACAGGATTAAACTACCAAGTCTTCTATTGCCAAGTACTAGTACATAATAAAAGCATCAAACAAACATATATCTATGTCCTATGGTCACTGCATTGTCTTTCCAAATCAAAATAGAGACACGGTTCAAATCATATCAGTTCAAGAAAAAGCAGCAGTGAAAGAATACAAAGTGTGGGAAACTACACGGCACAACAAGATTTCAGATGTGTACCACGGGTCTACATGTACAACAACACTATTGGCTCTATTGTGATGCTAGTAATGTGCATGATATGAAAGTCAACTGTATACACAATTGAAATTGAAATCAACAGAGCTATTGATAAGAGCAAACCTGTTAAAGAAACATGCGTGAACATACCTGCTGTGCCATTGGAGTTTCGATTGGATCCTTCAATTTAAAAATAGGTTTGTATGAGTAAATACAGTGATACAAGAGCAAACCAATCATAGTTAAAAAAGGCGCGCCTAAGCGAGCGCTTAAGCGCGCCTAGGCTCTAGGCGTTGGCAAAACGCATTGCGCATAACTACGCTTAATCTGTGCATAACTGCGCATAAGCATGCGCTTTGGTCAGTAAAGCGCAAGGCGGTGGCAAAACGCACAATTAACGCCTAGCGCTTTTTTGAACTATGATAGCAATGGAATCTTAAATTAGAACAGTTGTTCTTCATGTTTAGGCACTTGTTCTACATGAACAGAGTACAGTAAGACGCAAGAATACAATACTTAAAATAGAAAATGAGCTCATAGACCTTACCACATTCTTGTTTCGGGACCAGTACAGAACAAGGCGTTCCCAGTCATCGTCCAGTAAATGTGTCTCAGGAGAACGTAAGGGAATTTGATGAGTTTCTTTGCCGGTGAAGTATGTTTTCTTCAGGTAATTCCGATACTGCCACCAAGCATTCTTGAAGATAGCAGAGGTATTAGCACAGGTTACCTCATCCTGAGTTTCTAAATCGGTCCTTCTCTATAGAGAAAAATGGGAAAATTTGCTATATTATAACCATCATGGAGGTAGGATGTATGGGACGAAGCAAAGTAATTGCCATGAATAAAATTACTTACACATAACTCCTGGACAAACACCTGCAACTGGCATTTTCCTTCATCTTCAGTATAATATTTCCAAGATGGGAAGATATGCACATACGATTTAACAACATCAACTGCGATAGATGCTAAACTACGACTAGCTGGTTGTGCTTCCTCCACAGGAATAGGCGTACTAACTGGTGGAGTTGGGGTTCGTCGTGATAGTACTGGCCCTTTGGGCACTGGAGTTGCCTTACTAACTGCTCTTGTTTGGGAGCTCTGTGGTGGAGATGGTGCTGTGTCAACAGGAACTGGGTTACTATCGGCTGGGGTTGGGGTTAGATTGGGTGAAGCTGGTTCTCTGTCCATCGCAGTAGGGGTACAATCTGCGAGAGTTGGGTTATGTGTGGTAGGGCTGGTTCTTGTGCATGTACAACCGGGGTGCTATCTCCACCAAGAGGTAGTACTGTTTTATTTGAAGACCGTGTTTTTAGTCCGCTAGATACTGGCATCACCCGCTCCAATTCAAATGGCTGATAAACAGGAAACATAGTTGAATGTACAGACATTGTATGAGAGACAGATGCAATAGATAGTGTGGAAAAAAGAGGGCATGAAATAGTTGACATGTATATTGTTTAACTAAAACGGATAGCATGACATAATTTCACATAGATGATGTCTATCTAAACTGGATAGCATAGCATAACATAATTCAAAGATATGATGAATAACTAAACAGGATCGCATGACACAATTCACCTACATGTTATCTAAGTAATCAGGATCGCATCATTTAATTCACATATGTGATTTATATGCTAAACAGAGGGCATTCGATATGATGTCTGAACTAAGAATATGGTGTTGAATATTGTGTATATGATGTCTAAACTATGCAATGCAAGACACCGTATGCATGATATGAGCAGTATAACCGTGCCAAGTTAGAGCATACACCTCGGTGGGGGAATAGGACTGGTCATCTGTCTCTGAATCCATCTCTGAGGAGCTATTGGGACCCAACAAGAGATCTGCTTCGACAGGTAGCACTGTCTGCTCTGAAGGCCTTGTTTTCACTCCAGATTTTTCCATCTCCCACCCAAATGGCTAATTCACAGGAAGAGTAGTTTAATGTACAAACATTGTCGACAAATGGAAATGTAATGAAGAAAAGGATGTGCAAGATATCATTCAAATATATGATGCCTGGTTAAACAGGATGGCATTGCACATTTCACATATATTATGGCTGGCTAAAAGACATGAGACTGCATAATTCCCATATATGATATAGAAACTAAACAGGTGGCATTACAGAACATGTCTAAACTAAGCAGATGACATATATGATGTCAAAAGTAGGCACTGCAAGGCAACATATGCATGATATGACTAACATCATCATGCCAAGGTAGAGCAAACACCTTGGGGGTAAATAGGAGTGGTCAGCGGCGTCTGAATCCGCCTTAGAATAGATATCTTCCTTTGGATTACAATCTGGAGAGGGGTGGGGAGGGTTTGCCATTGAACCCACCATGGAGCGATCTCTGCATGACATTGTATTGCCGCGCGAAACTCTTCTCTTTTTCTCTACATGTTCAGCATGACTGTGTACAATATCTGACATGCATACGAAAAAAATATGGTGAGATTATGTAAGGAGAGCATGCAGAAATTTAGAGTGATGGTAACAACCAGTGGATCGACGTTTTTCCGTTGAACCAAAATAGCCCTAATGGATCGACGTGTATGTATAGTAATAAGTGATGCAACAAGTGTACAACCTCTTTGTCGTAGCCGTGTCGACCTCAGCATCATTGGGTTGGTCGCTGAAGCAGTTGAGGCAGAGGTGGTTGTCGGAGGTGTGGAGGAAGATCTGAGGAATCTGTAGACGGCGTCCAGGGCACTGCTCTGTTGTGATGGATCGTTCTGTCGTTGGAGCAGCTCCGGTGAGCCGTAAGACGTCAAGGCTGAAGCAGCACAAGACAGACATCATCAATCTCAAGTGGGATTCTAATAGCATCTCCAATAGATGATGTAAAATGGATGTAAAATTTACGTCACCAAAAACCACCTGACTACAACAGATGAGGTAAAAACTGTTGACTCTGAACTTAACTGTCGAAACTGAAATTTACGATGGAATCTGAATGCTACTGTCGAAACTGAACGCAATGGTAGCAGAGAGGCACTTGACATGTAGTTTAGGGAGGGCCTGCGCCCTGCAGTTCATCTTCAACATGCACCCCCCTGAGCCGCCAGCCACCACCGGCCGAACCGTCGGCCCCAGCGCTGCCTCGCCGCCCCAAAACAACTCGCCACCGCCGCCCCGGCCAGCCCTCTAGGCCCCCCGCCCCCACCCTGAACCCTAAGATAGATAGTGGGGTACCTCTCTGGCGAGCCCCCGTCCCCGCTGCGGGTGGTTCTTCCTTAACTCCGGCGAGCCCCCCAACCCCTAACAATCGACTGACCCAAAAGTCGATTCAGTCGACTGAAGTGTGGCTTAATCAGAGCAGAGCAGCAACACGAGCGAGGGGGAGAGCAGCAGCAGCAGCTGGGCGAGAGAGCGATCGAGCGAGAGCCGGAGCAGCAGCAGCAGCGCGAGCGAGCGAGCGAGAGCCGGAGCAGCAGCAGCAGATCTGGCTGGTATGGACGTCGCCGCCGAAGGGGCCTCGCACTGGGGGAGAGCCGCCGTGGAGATGTCGCCCGCGGCGCCGGCTTCAAGGTAGCCGCTCCATGGGGGTGCGGGATGGAGCACCGTTGGCGCCGGGAGGTCGAGTTAAGGAGAAGGTGTGATGCGATGAGTGTACAACCTCTTTGGTGGCGCCGAGTAGGCCTCGGCTTCGTCCGAGGAGTCGGTGAGGATGCTGCAGTTCCGGTGGAGCAGGTTAAGGCGGCGCTGTGGGGATGGAGCAGCCGCGATAGACGAGGCGATTGTCGGAGCAGCTCCTTGGAGGTGGACGACGGGGCGGCTGAACCTGCGGGACGGCGAGATGGACGACGGATCCTCATCCGGGGAGGTGGACGAGGGACGTCGAGCTGTTGCGGTGGACGAAGTCATCGGGGAAGAGGCTCCGGCTGGGCAGCGGTGAGGTGGCGGACGGAGGAGGGTGGGGTTTCGCGGCTGGAGAGGAGAGGTTATGGCGGCCTAGGATTTCGAATGGCGAAAAGGGGGCGATGGGAGGGGTGAAGCATGACTTAGGGACGCGCTTTTCCAAAATGTAGGGTGTGTTACAAAAGTACCCCCCCACCGATTTGAACTAGTGGCCCTTTCGGCTCAGGGTTAGAAGGGGGATTTTGCGTGTCGGGATTTGGCAGCTGGAGGGAGTTTTCGCGTGCGTTGTAATTTCGGGATAGCAAGGCGCGGGTTGTGAAGGCGCCAGTTTTGGGAGCACGATATCTGAATTTTCGGGATATAACAAGACGCGGGTTGAATTTTAGGGACAAGCCTAACGTGTAGTAATATTGTACTTGTACGTACCAAATCAATTCGCACTTCCCTCAACCAAAAAGAAAATGAAAAAAATAAAACTATTCACACCACACAAAGAGAGAGTCTTGCCCCGTTTTACTATACAAATGCTATTCAAAGCTACTCCCCCCTTCCATCTATATAGGCCTAATGCGTTTTTCGATGCTAACTTTGACCAAATATTAGAGCAATGATATATGACATGCAACTTACACAAAGCACACCGTTAAATTCGTCTGTGAAAGGTTCTTTCAATGATATAATTTTCACATTGTGCATGTCATGTACTATTAATCTTGTCAATATTCAAAGGCGGTCTTAAAAATCTCATTACGCCCTATATAGATGGGAGGAGGGAGTATGAATCCATGTTATGTCCGATTAATTTTTTTCGCTTGTTGTATAATGCATGTAACCTACCCATACCAACATTTTAGTGCATTCCAAATGTCTATACTACCGCTGCAATTCGAACTAAATTTGAATTCGTTTCTCTATTTCAATAAGAATCTACAATCATGATTGTTGCCAACTTCAACCATCATAGTTTCCTTGCTATCCGCCAGATATAAATCGGACGGCCTATAATGCAGGATGGCGGGCACACCATCATCAACAACTCCATTTTTTTATAAGAGTAGAGATAAAATATATTAAATGTAGTATAACATGTTCATAGCCACACCATGTGTATCACCGTTATATATATTCACACATGCGTCGGTTTAAAACACTATGATAAATTCTTCAAATATCCGAATTCGCTTTTTATAATGAAGTATATATGATCTCTATTCGTCTTTTACACCCACACAACCCTCTTATCTTTGTAGCTAGCGCTAACTTTCTCTTGTGCATGCACACGCCCGCATCCCTCTCACCCTCCCTCAACATTCTCTAGCTCCATCGCGCAAATTCGTCTTTTCACTTTAGGTCGTTCACCCACGGTGTGTGTAGGCCCCCAGCTCCTTCTTTACGGCACACATCGATCGATATGCCTCTCTAGCCAGGTGTGCCTAGCACAAACACAAGCTTCCCCTCTTCTCTTGTCACCGTCCATGCCTCACTCCCACCACTCTTTTCATCGTTCTCGTACTCGCACACTCCTTGCCCCTCGATATAGTATGCCTCTCAAACCACCTCCTAGATGCATCCCTCTCTCTCTATCCTTCTCCTCGTGCCTCATTTGCTTCTAACACACACATGCATGTATACCGATCGATCTCCCAACATATACCTAGATTGACTTTAACTACCCCCCCATCGATCGACGTACCTCACAAGTTATGTCGCTCCTTTCTCTAACAAAGGGCGATTGATCTTCCTATGTAGTTACGTCTGCTTACCACAGCCACATCGTCCCCCCTCATCATTCGTGCATGCCTCTTGACCCGTCTCTCACACGCACGTGCACAGACAACAAGCAACCATCTCCTCTCTTATTGATATTGCGGGCGTGCCCTCCGTTTGTCTAGCAAGCCTATCCCACCATTTGTTAGAAGCAACTCCACTACCACCCCCTCCAACACTCTAGCTCTGTCTCTCTCCCAACCTTATTCCTCTCCTGCACATATGCATGGATGCCGATCGATCTCCCTTAATACATGAGGCAGATCGATCTCCTTAATACATGAGGTAGGCCTCTCTCCTCCTCCACACATATACCAGCCATTGTACCTCTATAGTTAATTGGGCCTCCCTCTTCCCCCACCACACACCGATAGTCGAGCGCTGCAGGTAGGTATCCATGCCACAGAGACAAACTGCACATGTCCCCTCTCACGTTCCAGTAGGCCAGCCACTCTATATCTTTGGCGTGGGCACACACAAATTCGATGGCACTCTTTATCGATCGCGCGCGCACACACACACACATCATCCCTCTCTTCGATTCTATGGACACCTCAAGCCGATGATACCTCCACTCTCTTCTCGTGGATTGCCCCCTCTATATATATATATTATATCCAGGACCCTATTTCACACACATTGCATATGTTACATTTTTTGATTGACCCCCCCCCCCAAAAAAAACTCTCAAGAACCCACACACTATATCTCTTTAGGTTTGTATCTCTCTCACACAACCCCATGTAGGTGGTGTACGTATACAAGAAGAGAATAGGTACACCGTGCACGTACTCACGCTTCGTGCCCAGCCACACCCGAGCGGGTACACGGTGGAGCTCATTTCTTTACGAAATGGCAACCCACGTGCTAATTTGAACGCCTGTAGCGGCTGTTTACCTAGGGAGGTCGTGTACCACGCGTGCACGAAACAAAGTTCGACTTGACGCGTTGTCGCGTTATTTTTAAATAAAGTTATAGCGCTCAATGGCACGTACACAGAATATAAAACGATTTTTATGGAGAAAAAGGTAGTCCGCTCACTATATACAATGGAGCCTGCCTGCCTGGTTAGTCGCTCTTCAGAGTATCTCACACAAGGCTGCGGTGGCCTCTCTCTCTCTCTCACCGTTGGTCACTGATCCGGCCGCATCCCATCCGCCGGGGGAAAGGGAGTGCGGTGGCCTCTCTCTCTCACCATTGGTCACTGATCCGGCCGCATCCCGTCCGCCGGGGGAAAGGGAGGAAGTGCATCATTTCTCCGTTCGACGGCGCCGAGGCAGCACGTCTCGATCTGCGGTACACACCGTTCTCTCTCACCAAGCTCCGGCGCGGCAGGGCCTACGCCACCTGCTCGGAGATTCCGCCCGCCGCCGCTCACCTAGTTACATCACGACGACCTCCAGGTATCCCCTCCGGCCTTGCTCCACTGCCCGTCTTCCCACGTTGCTGCATGTGGATCTTCCATAGTTCTTTGCCCAAAACATAGCTCGTCCGACGTACTTTCCATATTGCATTCTCGTCCTCACACCGTTTTAGACAAACACAACCGTTTTGTTATCTTCCCTTAGGACAAGGAATATGCTTCTTTTTTGTCGTCGCATGTGTCATCAACTGTTATTGGCCAGTAATTGTTTCCTTTCTACCTCTTTTTTGCAAACAGGGCTATCCATTTCACCTCGTTGCTATTGCGACCTTTTGGTGAACTGCACAAATCACTTTTTTCTTAAGAGTGTTTTGTGCAGTTGTACTAAAATGTCACACGGGCAACGTCTCTACATTTCAGTGCGACTGCACAAAGGGAGATTGGTTTTGCTCTATCCTCCTCATCCAACTCCGAGCCTAATCTTCTCCAACTAGTTAGTCTTAAGAGAGACTGCAAAGGTGACCGACTTCTATTTGTGTGTTTATTGTTTCATCAGCAGTCCTCTGTTATCGTAATCACACTTAATATCTTTGGAACAGGGACGCTCAGCTCTATTTTAGTGGAACTGCACAAAATGATCGGAATGTTGCATGCTCCAGACAGCTACTTTTTTCCCAACATGCCTTGTTGATTTAGACAGAGCTGGGGGGACGTTGCTGCCAATGAAAGCATGGATCAATTTTAATTTAACACCTTGTCACAACTCTGTCTTTAGTTGTGATGTAATTATTAGCTCTGATCTGCTAATAATTGACATGCATTAGCAAGGAAGTTAGTTTTTTATTGTTTCTGAAAGAGCGTCGATGTCAAGACACGCGAAACAAAAGCTGAAAGCTCACACCATTGTACAATTTCATGTCGCTGGAAAATTATTTGTATAGTACGTCAATTATGTAAACAAATGATGGAAGCTTGATAGCATTGCCAGAAGCCTCTTCATCATCCGGGTCCATGTGCCATGCACAATATACTCCTTCGTTCCTAAATATTTGTCTTTGTACAAATTTCAAACGGGCATATTTTAGAGTGTAGATTCACTCATTTTGCTTCATATGTGTACTCCCTCCGTTCCTAAATATTCTATTCATCTTTCTAGAGATTTCAACAAGTGACTACATACGGAGCAAAATGAGTGAATCTACACTCTAAAATATGTCTATATACATCCGTATATGCCAGTCCATTTGAAATCTCTAAAAAGACAAATATTTGAGTAGTCACTCGTTGAAATCTCTAGAAAGACAAATACTCCGGAGTATATTTAAGAACCGAGGGGGTAGTGCACAACCGCATGGGAGACTCACCTCGGTCGTTGCGCCGCATTAATAGTGAGTAATGAGCAGTCAAATCATAAGCCCCACCTTTCCCACTGTAAGTTGCTCGAAAGAAGCAACCATCAATATGCTCTTCTTTGAATCTGCTCATACTACTCCATCCGTCACTGTTTATAGAGCGCGCTTCAGAAAAAAGAAAAAAAATCTGTGGGACCAAGGCGACTAGCGATCGGCCTGAAAAATAGCATTGGTAGTTATAGCACGGCGTCTATTACTAGAGGGAATAATGCGTACACACATGCATGCAGTGCTTCCACCCCGGGTACACACATGCATGCACTTACTCCACTCCGTAGTAGTACTCCCTCCTTTCCGATTTATAGTGCTCAATTCAAAAATCTCACCAATCAAGGTACTCCCTCCTTCCATCTATATAGGGCCTAATGCGTTTTTCGATGCTAACTTTGACCAAATATTAGAGCAATGATATATGACATGCAACTTACACAAAGCACACCATTAAATTCGTCTGTGAAAGGTTCTTTCAATGATATAATTTTCACATTGGGCATGTCATGTACTATTAATCTTGTCAATAGTCAAAGGCGGTCTTAAAAATCTCATTACGCCCTATATAGATGGGAGGAGGGAGTAGATGGCGAGTGGTGGAATACTTTTTGTAGTTTTGCAAAAGCACCTAATTAATGCTCTTGTTATCCTCAAAAAATTATGTTTATCAATGCATTAATTGCAATGCATGCATGCATAAAGTAAATGCATTGGCCAATTTTCTCTTAATACTTGCATGCAATGATTTAATGCACCTTGGAATCTGAACATGTGATGGAAAACAACCAAATTGAGCCTTATAAAATGGAAAAACTAAAATTTTGAGATAAGCCCTATAAAACCGGAAAGGAGGGAGTACATGGAGAGAAAATTGTGGACTTGATTGCGGTTACCACGCCCTAATTAATTGAGCATTAAACCAAACGCATCTAAAGTCTCTCTGGTGGTGGAAATGCATTGAGAGAAATGCATCATAATGAAGCACGCCCTGTAAACTGTGACGGAGGGAGGAGTAGTATGAAGGTGCAAAACCAAGTACGCGTATGGCCAGTCGGTCAACACACCTCCTCTTGGCATATCACTGACATGTGGGACACGAGTGTGAGCAAACCGATCTCAATTGACGGCAAAGAGCCAACCCACCGTTCCTAGAGAGAGACAAGGAGCGAGAACACACAGACGGGCTCCCACGGAGGCCAAGATATATTCGAGCATGGTTGGTTGATCGATATCATTCATTACATGTTGGGCTGCCATTTTCCGCCCTTCTCCGGAATAAACGTGTACTTTATCAGAGATAAAAAAAATAAGAGTACAGACGCTCCACCATGCGGTTCTAGTAGTAGTACTACTCGTACTACTACGCTTGGCTCTTTGCCTCTTCGTGAAGTCGATCAATGATGGTACTCCGCATGTTGGGTACTACAGTGTATGCCTCTGACAATCTGACACCGAATGGACTGATGCATGTCCACCGAGGGTAGGTTGCATTAGTCAAAAGGCGTAAGCGAGCTTCACCTTGTCCTGCAAGCTTCTCCTCGTTCTGCGAGTTGACGAGACACACCAAAAAGTAGTGCTAGTCCATACTCCCTCCTTTCCGGTTAATATGGCTTAATCTTTTTTGCGGGTAAATGAGAGAGCTTTATTCATAGATAAGCATTCTTAGGACGATCAGCCAAGACACTGGTCACTAGGAAGCGAGGTACCCCGCAAAAAAGAAGTAGGAAGAGAGGTGTTTCATCAAGCCAGCTCTCGGCCACATTCAAAGTGCAGCAAGCACGGTTCGCACGAAGATGCGCCACAAGGTTTGCTGACCTGTTTACATGCTGAATAACAAAAAAAGAGGAAATATTACCGAGCGCTACTATTTGTAACAGGATATGATCCAGAATTAAGCTAGAATTGTGGCGAGTGTTCCATGCAATCAACTTCCATTATCACATGCGAGAACCCTCCAAGAGAACCAAATGTGTTGAAGATTGCTTTATCACATTTTAAAATTATAATAAGAGTGCAGACGCTCCTCCATCCGGTTCCTAGTACTAGTATAGTACATACCTTTATAGACTATAGTAGTAGTACTAGTACTACTAGTAAACTTTGCGCTTGGCTGTTCGCCTATTCGGGAAGTCGAACAATAATAGCACTAGTAGTATAGTGTATGCTTCTGGCAATCTGACACCGAATTAACTGTTGCACGTCCACCGCCTGAGCGAGGGAGAGCTTGCATTAGTCAAAAGTTTCTCCTTGTCCTGCGCGCCACCGCGCGCAAGCTTCTCCCGTCCTGCAACCTTCTCCTCGTTCGGCAAGTTGACGGGACACAGCAAAGTAATGCTAGTCCATACTGCCTCCTCTCCGGTTAATATGGATTAATTTCAAACGAGATAAATACACTGTCTGTCACTGTATATTTGTAACGGTCAGTGGACTTCATAATACGCTCATTGCGCTCAATATATATATTTTCCGGTGTTTATACGGTCACTAGCTCACCCTGACTTAGTATGTGTGTGCATGCACGTGTAGGTTGAGCACTTGAGCGTGACCGTGTGTGTTCCGTTGTGTGCTCGGACATGCATGCATTAGGGCATCGCGCGCGTTTTTGCGTCCATGTGTAGGTGTGACTGTTGCATACACGTAGGGGGAGTACGTGTAGGGGCCACTAAGGAGCAGTCAAATCACACAGTAAGTTAGTCGGAAGAAGCAACCATCATTTCACTCTTGAATGACACGTACGCAATATAAAATGGTTGATATGGAGAGAAAAAGAAAACCACTATATATACAGTAGCAGGAGCCTAAGCTACAAGCCTGCTTGCTTAGGTTGCTCTCTTCACAAGCATAGAACCACAGGCCTGATCCCGCAGCTGGGGGAAGGGAACAATGTTCTGCGTAGACGCGGTCGACATCGGCGAGGGAGAAAACCCACAGTCGGTGCGTCCCAATCGGGGGTCACCGCGGTATGGGCCGATGTCGCGTCCCAACCGCCCTTCTAGCTACAGCCCGACGTCCCAGGTAGTCCATCTTCCTTTTGGAGCCGGCTTGCTCCACTGCCGTAGCTCCATCTCCATGTCGATCTTTCTCTACTTCTACCGGCTTCTACTTGTGATGAGTTTATGTCTCATGAACTAGTGCCAATACTATTATTCTAATCACACTTCTTCAATATCTTTGCCATCAGGGATGCTCAGGTCAATTTTAGTGGAACTGCACAAAAGCATCGTATGATCCGAGGGTGCCAGCCGTCTTTCCTTCGACAGGTTCTACCTGGCCAGGAAATTAAATCATGTTTAGGGTTTAGGGTTTAAGTCGTAGTGACCCCATCAGTAGTTTTTCTTTTGTACACGCTCTCACAACTTTTTTCTTTAGTTGTGAAGTAAATATTGGCTATGACCTGTGAATCATTGAGATGCATCAGCATGCGTGTTAGTTTTCCTTTGTATTTGATGGAATGTTGTAATGGGGCAACCTTGGAATAGGAATGAAAATGGAGTGGAAAGTTTCCGTTTTTCCGGAGAAAAAATGGAAACGGAAAGAAACCAATGTTTCGTTTCATTGGATCGCGCCATCGAGCAAAACCAACATTTAAATCACGTCTGTCGTGTTCGTGTCTCACCCTCCTCCACGGCTCGACCCCACACGGTCGCTCGGCATGCCACTCACCGCAAACCGAGTATACGATAACTTTCCCGCCTGCTTGTAGATGGATCGCGCCATGGAGTACTAGCACTACTGGAAGAGATTGACGAGTTGGGGGAGGACAGCCAGCTGTAGCACGGACTCCCAAGAACTTTTTACATGCATGTTGTCGCCGGCTATTGCGACCTTTGAACGCGGAGCAGCCGCGTGAACCCAGAAGCGGTGCGGGCGACGCTCTCTCGGCCGGCGCGCCGCTTCAATGCCGGCGCCACTGAGAGGTCGCGTCCGCTCTGGCCGGGCATGAATGCAGCACCGACAGTTTCGGGCGGGAAGCACGCGCGGGTGATGAAGAGGGTTCGGGTTGGTCAGGACCGGCCGTGGCAGCGGTCCGGACGTCCGCAAACAAGAGATGATGTATGTTAATATTGCTGCGTATATAATTAACAACGTAAATAATGTGCCAGTTGGATAAATATGATTGGAGATGGAGATGGAAATGGAATTTTACGTAAACACGGATATGCATGTCTATGTCTATGTGTGTGTGTGCGCGACGACTCTCGCGACCTGGAAGCGGGGGCGTGTTTTTAATCGAGTTTTCTTTCTTGGTACGTTAGAAAATCAGTTTGTCTAATTCACATCTAGATGTTATTTAAGGATATCACATCTAAGCTCCCACAAGTATATAATGTAGCAACAAGAAACAAAAAAAACTAGGACAAAAAAATAGACCACAAACAGAGTGGACATCAACTTAGATGTGACATAACTATGTCACATCTAGATGTGTCCTAGACAGACCCTTAAAAAATTGTCCGCCAGTTTTCGTTTCTTTTTTCCGAGAACGCGCGTATTCTATTTAAAACCACTGCTATGGAGAGATTTTTCACTCCATTATAGCCTCTTGTTTGATAAAGTTTCTCGCGTCTCGCTCTCTCACCCTCTCCATATCGAAACAAGATGACAGTGTCCACTCTATCTCTCTCCTCACCGGTGGTCACAGATCCGGCCGAATCCCGTCCGCTGCAGGAGGTGAGGAGGTGCAGCGTTGACGTTGTCGCCGTCGGCGACGAAGGAAGCCGATGTGCACCGTCCTCTCGGAGCCGGCGCTGGCGCGGACGAAGATCCTCCGCGCCCTTATTCGCTGCCGTCGTGTGGGCAGATCCCGCCCGCCCGCCTAAACGATATCTCGCCCACCTGAGGTATAACTTCTTGTACTGGTCCAGCTCCCCAGGTCGCTGTGTGCAGGTTTTCTTCTATGCGACTACTCCCCAGCTCCTCATGCAAAGTAGCTAGGGTTCGTCGGCTGGTCCAACATCACCTACTAGTACTATTATAGAGGAAATGCCACTCGAAAAGTTGTCCTGATTTATGCCTCGGTGGAGGTATACATGTTGTTTCGACAAAAAGTGCATGGTGGTTGTGCGGTCATTGTCCATTGGTGGTAGTACTATCACTGGTTAAATGAAGAAATGCTTTTTTTCTCGGGTATCCTGGTTTAGTTCCCATCAAGATAATTATGATGCTTCTGTTTGTTGGTGTACTTTTCATTAATTCTTATTGACAATTGAGATGTCGTTGCTAACCCTTTTTTATATTTTTGGAAACAGCGATGTGTGTCTCCATACCCGGGCATGTCTTCCTCAATTTTAGTGGAACTGCACAAAATTGGATGGCCATTGTTGTTCCGCCTCACTGTCCTCTGCCACGTGGTTCTCCCTTCCTCGAGCTTGATTACTGAGAAGAAACAGACCACAGTGAGGATTTGTCGAACTTCATAGGTGCCTCACCCAAACTTGATGCCAAATGGATGATGCACCACCACGATGACCTATCGATGCTCATGGTTGCGCCTCATGGTTGCGTCGGCTGGTGAAGCTGATCGATTTTCAATGAAAAACAAGTTGTCTTCCATCAGTGCTCTTTGCTTGTTATGCACAAAGATGATATCCTTCGTCAATTCACCTTGGTTGCGTTGGAGACGCAGTCGTCTTTCACGTTGGTGCAATTTTATAACACAATTGGCTATGAACCAAATGTTTCCTCGAAGAAGGATCGACGTTGGTACTAAGAGCATAAGTTTTGTATTGATTTCTAAGCCTTCTCACAACTTTGTCTCCAGCTCCCCTGTAATTTTATTTGTCCAGCTATTAACTTTGATTTATAAAATGGTGTGGACTAAAAACCCGGATGGACGTAGTAGCCCTCCATTTTTATTTACTCCGCATATTAGATTTGACTGAAGTCAAACTTTGTAATACTCTCAAACCTTTCCGATAATTGAAATTAAAATTCTTTATTTGTACACACTCTCACACGTTTTCGATAATTTGGCTCATGTGTGGTTGTTCACTTAAGGGAGGGTAGTGTACCACACGTGAAGGACAGGAAGTGCGACCAGGATGCGTGGGCGTGGATCGTTAGTTCATCGGAAGTAGTAGTAGTTTTCTTCACTGTACATTAAATAAAGAGTTTTGTTTCGTACTTACACAATTTAAAACGATTGTTATGGAGAGAATAAGAAAACCACTCCACTATATATTAGTCGTATACACGAGAGTACTATATGGACGCAACTTCATTGACTTAGTGCACCTGCCTTTGGGTTTATGACAGGTGGGCCCAAAATGTGGCTGGCTCACCTGTCATACAGCCAAAAGCAGGTGCAGTGAAGGCACCGGAGCTCAGTCCGTACTACAGTAGTATATATATAAGCTGGAGCCTCAGCGCTTGTTCGCTAGGGTTTGCACTCTCCACACTCTCGCCGCACTACATATATGTATACACGCTGGAGGCTCATCGTTCATTTGCTAGGGTTTGCTATATTCACAGTCTCTCACCCTCTCTTCACCAGATCTAAACAAGACTGTGTTGGCCTCTTGTCTCTCTCTCCCCCCTCACAGCTGGCGAAGGAGGCGTCCGTATCCCGTCACACCGGGAAGGGGAGGAGGTGCAGCGTTCACTCTATCGCCTTGGGCGAGGGAGGCAATCCACTGCCGGCTGCGCTGTTCTCTTTCACCCAGCGCCTGTGCGGGAGGGCCACCGACCCCTTCTTCCTCGCTGTCGTACGTAGTGTGGGCAGATCCGGCCTCCCGCCGCACGCCTTGCCACATCCCGACGACCCTAAGGTATAAGTTTCTTTAAACCCGTCGTTGCTCTAGCTGCATGTGGATCTTTTTTGATCTGTAGTCGAATCTAGGTCTTGGTTCAAAGAGGAAAGAAAGGTGCGGTGGGCTGGAGCAAGAATCTAGGACGTGGTTCAATGAGGAAAGGAGGGGCGGAAAGTAGTATAGACTGGCTATCCAGCCGCTTTGTTGGTCGAAAATGGAAAAAGGGGGTAACCCAGTACACACATCTGTAAGGAACCGATCTCTTTGTTGAAAAGGGAAAGAAACTGGGGGGTCGGGTAGTTTGTGCAGGACTAGATTTGCTGCCCTCACATAGGAAAAAGGTTCAAAGAGAACAAATATGGGACCAACGCATATATGCTGCTTGGCTACATACTCTGCATCACCCATTTATACGTGTGGACGCACATGGTGCTGGCATGTCTCATACAACTATTTTGCTGTTGTTAATCTAAGAATGCCGCCGGAAAATTGAAGCAATGCCACTGTTAAAAGTAAATTACATTTTTTAACGAATGATGTTTCAAGAGAATGTCTCTATTAATATGAATCAATGCAACCGTTTTAGAAATGCTACTATCCTACTTTGTTTTCCATCCAAGATAAGTTAGATGCTTCTTTCTGTCACCGTTTGTTTCATCCTCCTTTATCGGCAAGTAATTGTTTCCTTTTTTGCCTCTGTTAAAACAGGGGTATCGATTCAACTTGTTGCTATTGCGACATTTTGCTTCGCTACTCGAAACACTTATGTTTTAAGAGTGTTTTGTGCAGTTCAACTTGAATGTCACACCGGTGACTTTGCTTAATTTTGATGGAACTGCACAAAAGGAGATCGAGATTTGTTTCCAGTCTTCGTGGCGAGTTGTTTCAAATCTTGGTCTCATCCACATGATGTGCAGTGTGCTTTGAGATGTTGTGCTACTTGTTTTGGTACTGTTTTAAATGTTGAATTGAAGCTATTGTATTGCTGTCTTTTCCCATTAAGTAGTGAACAAAAATGGGACCAACCCAGACATGATGCTTGTTGCTTTGTTACAAAATTCAGCATCACCCCCTTTATAAGCCAGTAATTGATGCCACTCTCAGAATTAACTACTGAATCTTATTTCAAAACTGCAACACTTGTTAGGGATTGGCGGGATTATCATTTTTGTGGCCGCATGTTTCATCCTCCTTTATTAGCCAGTAATTGATTCCTTTTTTGCCTCTGTTTAAACGGGGATATCTATTCAACTTGTTGCTATTGCGACATTTTGCTTCGCTACGCGAAACACTTTGCTTGATTTCAGTGCAACTGCACAAAACGAGATTGGATTTCCTATTCGTGTTGGCAGATTCGTATTTTATCATGGTGGTCTCATGAAAGGTCAGTACATGCCTTCATCCACATGATTGTGCAGTGTGCTTTGAGATGTTGTGCTACTTGTATTGGTCTGTTTTAAATAAATGTTGAATTGAAGCTATTGTATTGCTGTCTTTTCCCATTAAGTAGTGAACAAAAATGGGACCAACCCAGACATGATGCTTGTTGCTTTGTTACAACAAACTCTGCATCACCCCCTTTATAAGTAGATGGAAGCACATATTGTTGTTGCGCCCACTCTCCCCTAGAACTGTTTATGCTTTTCGTTAATCTAATGCCGCTGGTAAAATTAAGCAATGCCACTCTCAGAATTAATTAACTACTGAATCTTAGTTCAAAACTGCAACACTTGTTAGGAATGGTACTATCTTGCTTTGTAGTTGTTTCTACATGTTTAACCAAGGTATTGTTAAGATAATGTCTCTGTTAAAATGAATCAGTTGCATTGTTTTAGGAATGGTACTTTTGTGCTTTGTCATTATTTATACATGTTGAAACAGGGCATTGTTAAGATAATGTCTCAGTCAATATGAATGAATCACACTGATGGAGAATTGCTACTCTCCTTCTTTGTTTCCCATTAAGATAAAGTAGATCAGTAGATGCTTTTCTTCTGGGAGTACAAGTCATCAACCGTTATTTCTCAGTAGTTGTTTCCCTTATACCTACTGTTGCTTACAGGGATATCGAAATTAAAGCTCGGTTTTATTCCGACTTCAATTTTAGTTGAACTGCACAAAAGGAGCCAATGTGTTGTAACGCCCGGATAATCATGCCACAGTAATCTCACGTTAATGATGGCACGTCACCTCTGTCACTGTAATTAATCTCGGGTTAATTCAAAACCGTTTCAAATTTAAATCCTAAATAAGTCAAACGACAAAAGTTTTCAAATATTAAAATAAAAATGTTCGGGAGATGCCATATTTTGCATAAGTAAATATGGTGTGGTAAACACATTTTTATAAAATGCCTAAATAGTTTAAATTGAAATAAAACAGAAAAGCAAATAAATAAAAGAAAAGAAATTACAAAAAAGAAAACAGAACAAAAACAAAAAGAGGAGCCCCCCCACTGGACCCTGGCCAAACTGGGCCAAACCCCAGGCCCAGCCGGCCGGCCCACCGACGCCCCACTCCCTTATCCCCTCACCAACCCCCACCCACTCCACCGGCGGCCACCCACTCCCCCCCGAAATATCCCCTCCTCTGCCTCCCCTGATCTGGATCGAGGAGGAGGCCATCGCCGTCGCGCTCGACCCCGCCGCCGCCTGGACGTCGCCGAAGCACTCCCCCGCCGGCCTGCTTCCCCCTCCTCCCCTGCGCCGGTCGTCCCCGTCCCCCCACCCCGAGCCCCGCTGCCCAGACCCTACGCCCGCGGTGAGGCCCTCGGCCGTGCTCGTCCCCTCCCCTGCATCGCCGCGCTCCCCGCGTTCGGCCCGCGCCCGGGCCGCGCGTCGCCCCGCCCGGCGTGCCTACACACGCGCCGTGGCCGCGCCCTCTCCCCCGTGAGCAGCGCCCCTCCTCTTTCTCCCTCGCCCCCGCGCTCACCGTGGCCCTCGCGCCCGTTGGCCGCGCCTGGGCTCGCCCCTGGTCATGCCCACGACCGCGCTCACCGCGCCCCGCGACCACCGCCCCGCTCTCCGGCTCCCGACGCTTCTCCACCTCGGCCATGGCCTCGCCCTCCCCCGTCTCTCCCTCTGTCCCGTGGCCGCGCCACCGCGCCTGCCCCTCCGCGCCACTCCGACCGCACCGGCGCCACCCCTCGCCTCCACCCGCCGTGGCCCCTGGCCGCGCCGGCGAGCCCCGCCATCGGTGCCCTGGCGTCCTCGTCCCGCCCTGCGGGCGAGCGCTCGCTCGGGTGCGCCCGCACCCGTGGACCAAACCCGCTGTGCCCCCTGGGCCACTGCCAGGTGGGCCTCGCCCCCCCTGAGCCACTGCCCCTGGGCCCGAACCCCGTGGCCCTATGACATATGGGGCCCAGCCCACAGAACGAAAAAAAAGATAATAATAAAAAATGATTTAGAAAAAATAAATAAAATAATAAAAATATAATAATAAAAATAATAAATTAATTAATTAATATATAAATAAAACAAATAATAAAAATAAATTTAATTAATTAACTAAATTAATTAAGTTAATTAATCATGTTTAAATTAATCTAATTAGATAATTAATTTAACTAAACAGTAGTTAATTAGGTAACAGCCCCTGACAGGTGGGACCCACCTGTCAGGTTGACCAGGTCAACGGTCAACGTTGACTGCTGACGTCAGCATGACATCATGCTGATGTCATAAATCCATTTTCGAATTAAATTAAATAATTAATTAAATTCCAAAAATTAATAAAATCTTTAGAAAATCATATCTTTTAATCTATAACTCGGATTAAAATATTTTCAACATGAAAGTTGCTTAGAACGACGAGACGAATCCGGATACACAGTCCGTTCGTCCACCACACCTCCCTAACCTATCGAACTCGCAACTTTCCCCCTCCGGTCCATCTGTCCGAAAACGCAAAACATCGGGAATACTTTCCCGGATGTCCCCCCCTTCGCCGGTACCACCTACTGTCGCGTTAGGACACACCTCGCACTGCTCATTGTCATGTCACGCATCGTCATGTTTATGTTTGCATTGTATTTACTGTTTCTTCCCCCTCTTCTCTCCGGTAGACTACGAGACCGACACTGCTGCTGCCCAGTTCGACTACGGAGTTGACGACCCCTCCTACTTGCCAGAGCAACCAGGCAAGCCCCCCCCCCCTTGATCACCAGATATCGCCTATTCTCCTCTATACTGCTTGCATTAGAGTAGTGTAGCATGTTACTGTTTTCCGATATCCTATCCTGATGCATAGCCTATCCTTGCTACTACTGTTGTTACCTTTACCTGCAATCCTACATGCTTAGTATAGGATGCTAGTTTTCCATCAATGGCCCTACATTCTTGTCCGTCTGCTGTGCTATACTATCGGGCCGTGATCACCTGGGCGGTGATCACGGGTATATACTTATATACTATATACATGACACATGTGATGACTAAAGTCGGGTCGGCTCGTAGGAGTACCCGCAAGTGGATCTTTGTGGCGGAGCGACAGGGCAGGTTGAGACCGCCTAGGTGAGAGGTGGGCCTGGCCCTGGACGGCGTCCGCGGTTACTTCGACATAACATGCTTAACGAGTTCTTGGTATTTGATCTGAGTCTGGCCATTTGGTCTATACGCACTAACCATCTACGCGGGAGTAGTTATGGGTATCCCGGCGTCGTGGTATCAGCCGAAGCCTTCGTGACGTCAGCGACTGAGTGGCGCACGCCGGATTGGACTGGAACGCCACTAGGCTAGGTCTGCTTCCGGCCGCGTACGCAACATGCAGATGTGCATAGGGCGATGGGCCCAGACCCCTGCGCGCATAGGGTTAGACCGGCGTGCTGACCTCTCTGTTGTGCTTAGGTGGGGCTGCGACGTGTTGATCTTCCGAGGCCGGGCATGACCCAGAAAAGTGTGTCCGGCCAAATGGGATCGAGCGTGTTGGGTTATGTGGTGCACCCCTGCAGGGAAGTTTATCTATTCGAATAGCCGTGTCCCTCGGTAAAAGGACGACCCGGAGTTGTACCTTGACCTTATGACAACTAGAACCGGATACTGAATAAAATACACCCTTCCAAGTGCCAGATACAACCCGGTGATCGCTCTCTAACAGGGCGACGAGGAGGGGATCGCCGGGTAGGATTATGCGATGCGATGCTATTTGGAGGACTTCAATCTACTCTCTTCTACATGCTGCAAGATGGAGATGGCCAGAAGCGTAGTCTTCGACAGGGCTAGCTATCCCCCTTTTATTCTGGCATTCTGCAGTTCAGTCCACTGATATGCCCCTTTACACATATACCCATGCATATGTAGTGTAGCTCCTTGCTTGCGAGTACTTTGGATGAGTACTCATGGTTGCTTCTCTCCCTCTTTTCCCCCTTTCCTTTCTATCTGGTTGTCGCAACCAGATGCTGGAGTCCAGGAGCCAGACGCCACCGTCGACGACGACACCTACGACACTGGAGGTGCCTACTACTACGTGCAGGCCGCTGACGACGACCAGGAGTAGTTCGGAGGATCCACTACTAGGAAAAGGGCTATAGATGGAATGGCCACTAATGGCGCACTGTACATGTGGTGCGCCATTACTAAATACTAATGGCGCACCATGTGTCGGTGCGCCATTAGTGTGAAAATACTAATGGCGCACCACATCCACGGTGCGCCATTAGTAAAAAAAAATTAAATTTTTTCAAAACTACTAATGGCGCACCGTGGGATGGTGCGCCATTAGTAGTTCAACTAGTAATGGCGCACCACCCCACGGTGCGCCATTAGTTCCACCGAACGCACCCCCCCCCCCCGTGGACCGCCTTTTCAGTTTTAAAAAAATAAAAGAAAATGATGGAAATGTCAAAAAAAATAAAATAAAATAAGTTTCCCATGTGATATGTGGTCTAGTTGTTGGGAAAATTAACAAATATGAATTTCGACTTTATTTGCAAAATCTCTCTGGAATTTCTAAAAATGGGCATAACTTTTGCATACGAACTCGGATGAAAAAGTTTTTTATATGAAAAATCATCTACTCGAAAAGTTACATCCGAATTTAACTGGGGGAACCCCGTTAAACATTTTCAAAATCCTCAAAAATCTAACAGAAAAAAGATATGGGGCTTTTAAGATCTGGACAGGCAAAAAAAATCAAACTTACTAATGGCGCACCTGCCCATGGTGCGCCATTAGTATCTTCCCGCCTTCAAAATTCAAAATAAATCAAAAAAATAAAAAAAAGTTACTAATGGCGCACCTGCCCATGGTGCGCCATTAGTATCTTCCCGCCTTCAAAATTCAAAATAAATAAAAAAATAAAAAATAGTAATGGCGCACCTGCCCACGGTGCGCCATTACTATGCTGTATATATGGCTGGGCGTGTCCTCTCCTCCTTACCTCTTCATTCTTCTCCTCCACTCCACCTCTCCTCCACTTCATCTCCTTCTCCCTCCTCTCCGGTGAGCTCCTCCCCTCCTCTCCGGTGAGCTCCTCCTCCCTCCTCTCCGGTGAGCTCCTCCTCCCTCCTCTCCGGTGAGCTCCTCCTCCCTCCTCTCCGGTGAGCTCCTCCTCCCTCCTCTCCGGTGAGCTCCTACTCCCTCCTCTCCGGTGAGCTCCTCCTCCCTCCTCTCCGGTGAGCTCCTACTCCCTCCTCTCCGGTGAGCTCCTCCTCCCTCCTCTTCGGTGAGCTCCTCCTCCCTCCTCTTCGGTGAGCTCCCCTCATGGTTTCTCCTTCCTCCTCTCCGATGCTCCGGTGAACTCCTCTCCGGCGACCTCCTCCTCCTCTCCGGCGATGTAGGCAAGCACCTCTCCGGCGACCTCCTCCTCCTCCTCTCCGGCGAACTCCTCTCCGGCAAAAGAACACGGCAAAAGAACATACAAGATCCAAAAACAGGAACAAAATTTGAAATAATATCGTGCAAAAAAATGAGCCAAAAAAACGAGCAAAAAATGGGCAAAAAAAATCGCGATCCAGATCCAAATTCAAAAATAGCAAAGGATACTAATGGCGCATCACTAAACAGTGCGCCATTAGTATGCCGAAGTTACTAATGGCGCATCCTGTTGTTGTGCGCCATTAGTATGCCAAAGCACCTGGGTATAGATGGCCCCCTGGGAGGCATACTAATGGCGCACTGTTGTATATACTAATGGCGCATCTGGGGTGCGCCATTAGTATACCAGATACTAATGGCGCACCAGTGGTGCGCCATTAGTAAAATATACTAATGGCGTGCTACTAATGGCGCACCACTAATGCGCCATTAATGGCCAAATTAGGTGCGCCATTAGTAGGCCTTTTCCTAGTAGTGATCCCAGGCAGGAGGCCTGTGCCTCGTTCGATCTGTATCCCAGTTTGTGCTAGCCTTCTTAAGGCAACTTGTTTAACTTATGTCTGTACTCAGATATTGTTGCTTCCGCTGACTCGTCTGTGATCGAGCACTTGTATTCGAGCCCTCGAGGCCCCTGGCTTGTATTATGATGCTTGTATGACTTATTTATGTTGTAGAGTTGTGTTGTGATATCTTCCCGTGAGTCCCTGATCTTGATCGTACACATTTGCGTGCATGATTAGTGTACGGTCAAATCGGGGGCGTCACAAGTTGGTATCAGAGCCGACTGCCTGTAGGAACCCCCCTTTCCACACTCCTTGGCCGAAGTCGAGTCTAGACATTACAAAACTTTTACTAACATGGCTGTGTGTCTTACGGGCCCACGTCGCCATTGGGTGGTACTAGGATCTTTTACTCCTCGACCTTTACTCTGGGACTCTGAACTCTCTTCTACTCGGGTTAAACGAATTTACTAACTCTAACACTAGGATCCCGTGACCGCATTCACCCCAAAGTTGGATAAGCCATAGTTGTTTCTTAGAATAGTATTTTGAACAATTCACACACTGTCATTTGACTCCTTTGAAACGTCTTTGCTTTCAGATGGAACCCACGAGGCAGGTCGTGCGTCACACGACGGCCATTGGTGCCTCGGGATCACCGGCTGTGCTAGCTGAGATGATGACCTATCTGGGTTATCGCTGGCACCCTGAGTACACCGTCTACGAGGAGTACCAGGACTTTAACCAGGAGCAGTACCGTGCCATCGTCCACCTCTACTCGCGGGAGTATGACTCCACTACTGTGCTGCACACCGCACATGGTGTTGGTGTGACCATCGATATGGCTGTCCACGATGCTGCCTATGCTGCTCTGACACGTCTTCGTGGAGAGTATCGGGAGTTGGACACCTCCCCTTTCAGGCACATTGCTATCGCATCTGATGTTGGTGCGGAGGGATACTATACTGCTGCCTACTCCACTGTCACCCGAGAGCCCTTCTACCATCAGAACCTGGTTCTGCATGCTGATGGGCTGGATCGAGCTAACCGAGCTCTTCGCCACGAGATGTACACCACCCGTCAGCACCTTTACCGTGCTCTGACGCTGCTGCACCCCTTTGTCCGATCTGGACAGCTACCGCGTACTGCGATCTACCCAGCCAGGACCGTGATGCCCCACGGTGTCGGTTGGCCAGAGGTGGGAGGCTACTCTCCCGCACTTGGTCCTCTTCTGCCACCTGAGCGTCGGGCTCTACACCTGAGTATCCGCGGCCCCCAGTCTGCTGACGTGGAGGGCTATCCGTTGCCTCACTACCAGCTGTCGGGCTACGATTACCTCCACAGTACCTCTTGGGACTGATGTAGGCTTGCTTGTAGTGTTAGATGCATTCGCCGCGAGCCTGTGTGCCGCCTATGATGTTTTAGTCTGAACTCTTGTACTGAACTCTATGCATGACCCCTTTTGTAAGTTATGCCGACTACTATGTAGTAGCTATCGTGCTCCTTTCATTATGCATGTTTCATCATGAATGATTCTTGTCTTTGCAAATTTCTCAATGCTGAACTACCCCTGTTATATATTAGCAGGATGGTTAGACCAGGTGGTCGTGGTCGTGGTGGCAATGCCCCACCACCACCTGAGTACATGGCTGGTATGATCCAACAGTTTGAACTGAACCGCCAATTCATGGAAAATATGATGGCTCAGTTTCCTCGCCCCAATATGGACCAGCAACCAACCCCAGTAACTCTGCAGGATTTCATGCGCCTGAACCCAACTGTGTACCGCAGCTCAACTCAGCCTCTGGATGCTGATGACTGGCTCCGTGACATCACCTATGAGATGGAGTCTGCCAATGTAGCCCCTGCCAGCTATGTCAACTTTGCTTCCTTCTTTCTGAAGGGACCCGCAGCTCAATGGTGGGACAGCCACAGGCGTACTCTGCCAGCTGGAACAATCATCACCTGGCCAGACTTCCAAGCTGCTTTCCGTGCCCGCTTCATTCCTCAAGGAGTCATGGACCGGAAGAAGCGTGAGTTCCGCAACCTCACCCAAGGCAACAAAACTGTTGAAGCTTATCAGCGGGAGTTTCTGGACTTGTCTCGCTATGCTGAAGAGGACATTGCAACTGATGCACGCAGACAGGAGAAGTTCCGTGATGGCCTTCAAGCTGACATCAAGCTCGCACTTCTAGTGCATGACTTTGCTGATTTCGCCACCTTGGTGAACAAGGCCATCAATGTCGAAACTGGTCTGCAGGAATACCAGAGCTCTCACAGGCGCAACCGTGACACGGGCTCATCTTCGGGCTCGCCCTCACAGAAGCGTAAGATATGGATCCCGAACAGCATGTACCGTCCAAATGCATCTGCCCCAAGGCAGACCTATGCTGCACCTCGTCTGCCTCCACCACCATCTAGGCAGTAAAGACTTCCAACTCCACCATCCCAAGCTCCTGTTCCCACTCCCAATAATGTCTTGTGCTTCAGGTGTGGTCAACCAGGACACCGTGCTAGAGAATGCAACCAGAACCAGAATCAACTGGCCCTTCCAGCAACTGGCCGTGGTAACAACCAGCCCCGCAACAACAATGCTAAGTCTTATGGTCGTGCTCATGCCAACCACGTTGATCTCAACGAAGCTCAAGACCAGCCTGCTACTGTGATGGGTACACTCCTCGTAAATTCAGTACCAGCATCCGTTTTATTTGATACAGGTGCATCGCATTCATTCATGTCAGAAGATTTTGCATACAAGCACGACGTTAAATGTGAGGAGATGAACACCTCGGTACTGGTCAAAACCCCCGTGGGACAGTGTCAAACCTCCTTGGTTGGCATCGATGTCCCCGTGGAAATCGAAGGGCTGGAATTCTATGCCTCTCCCATTATCCTGAAGTCGTCTAACATCGACCTCATTTTGGGTATGGATTGGTTGAAAGCGCATACTGCTTCTATAGTTTGCGCCACTAAGACCGTCCATCTGCTACACCCTTCAGATGAAATAGTTGCTTACCAAGCTCATCTGGTGCAAAATGCCGAGGCCAGGCTCTATGCATTGAATGCATTGAACGCTGCACCACTCGAGGGCATTGAAAACATTCCCGTCGTGCGTGAATTCCTCGACGTGTTTCCTGAAGAACTTCCAGGGATTCCCCCTGCTAGAGCTGTCGAATTCATCATCGACTTGAAACCAGGCACCACTCCTATAGCCAAGCGACCCTACAAAATGCCGCCGCATGAACTCCTTGAGCTTAAGGAGGAAATCGACAAATCTCTTCGCAAAGGATTCATTCGCCCAAGTTGCTCTCCTTGGGGAGCACCTTCTCTCTTTGTCAAGAAGAAGGATGGGACAAACCGGTTAGTTCAAGACTACCGTCCTATAAACCAAGCTACCATTCAGAATAAATACCCTCTTCCTCGGATCAATGATCTGTATGATCAACTGGCGGGTTCGTCAGTGTTCTCTAAGCTCGACTTGAGGTTGGGTTACCACCAGATCCGTGTTCGCGAAGAGGATATCCCAAAGACCGCCTTCGTGACTCGCTATGGTTCATACGAGTACACCGTCATGTCTTTCGGTTTAACCAATGCTCCAGCCACCTTCTCTCGTCTGATGAACTATATATTCATGGATTACCTCGACAAGTTCGTCGTGGTTTATCTGGATGATATCCTGGTATTTTCCAAGAACGAAGAAGAACATGCTGAACATCTTCGACTTGTGCTGGAAAAGCTACGAGAGCATCAACTATATGCCAAGTTCTCCAAATGTGAATTCTGGCTACCGGAAGTAACCTATCTTGGGCATGTCATCTCTAAGGATGGTATTGCCGTCAACCCTGAACGAGTCCAGGCTATCCTTGATTGGACTCCTCCCAAGAACGTTAAGCAAGTCAGAAGTTTTCTCGGTCTCGCCAGCTATTGCCGTCGATTCGTCGAGAACTTCTCCAAGATCGCCAGGCCTCTGACTAACCTGTTGCATAAGGGCGTCAAGTTCCAATGGACAGACAAATGTCAGGAAAGTTTCCAGGCACTCAAAGACAAGTTGACTTCTGCCCCAGTTCTAGCTCCACCTGATACTAAGAAGGACTTCGTCATTTACTGCGACGCTTCCCGTCAAGGATTAGGCTGTGTCCTAATGCAAGACCGCAAAGTGATTGCTTATGCCTCTCGGCAATTGCGCCCTCACGAAGAGAACTACCCAGTTCACGACCTCGAACTTGCTGCTGTCATTCATGCGCTGAAGCAGTGGCGACATTACCTTCTCGGTAATCGTTGCGAGATCTTCACTGACCACCAAAGTCTGAAGTATCTGTTTACTCAGCCAGACCTGAACCTCCGTCAGCAGAGATGGATGGAGCTTGTTGCAGACTTTGACTTGGGTATTTCCTATACGCCAGGCAAGGCTAATGTAATGGCTGATGCCTTGAGCCGCAAGTCTTACTGCAACCACCTCCAGGTTCACAAAGTTCAGCCCTCGCTTGTTGAAGAATTCAGGAAGCTGAACCTCCATATTGTTCCTCCGGGTGCACTCGCTCCCCCTCCTAAGGAGTTTGGCAAGGTGAACCTCCACGTTGTTACCCAGGGTTCCCTCAATACCCTAGTTGCTAAACCAGATCTCGTGGACAGCATCAAAAGGCTACAGAAGTATGACTCTGAAGCCCACAAGATTAAGCGCTACCTCGCAGAAGGAAAGCCCTCATTCTTCACTATTGCTGAAGATGGCACCTTATACTTCAAGGGCCGCCTAGTGGTGCCATGTGCAGAGAAAAACCTGGATATGACACAGGAAGTTATGAAAGAAGCTCATGATACGCCTCTATGTATCCATCCTGGTAGTACAAAGATGTACCAAGACATCCGTCAGAGATTCTGGTGGTCTAATATGAAGCAAGACATTGCTCGTTATGTTGCTGAGTGTGACGTTTGCCGTCGTATCAAAGCAGAACATCAAAGGCCTGCTGGAACTCTGCAACCTATCTCTATTCCTGAATGGAAATGGGACCATGTTGAGATGGACTTCGTCACTGGATTTCCCAAATCACAGAAAGGTAATGATGCTATTCTTGTCGTCATTGACCGGCTTTCCAAAGTTGCACATTTTCTGGCGGTCAAAGAAACGATCACTGCTAGCCAGTTGGCAACGCTCTATATGTCCAGGATTGTTTCACTCCACGGTATTCCATTGGTTATCAGCTCAGACCGTGGCAGCTTATTCACTTCAAGATTCTGGGCAAGTTTCCAAGAAGCTATGGGAACTCATCTGTCATTCAGTACTGCGTTTCATCCTCAGTCGCAAGGGCAAGTTGAACGCGTCAACCAAGTTCTCGAAGACATGCTTCGAGCTTGTGTTATTTCCTTCGGCAAGAAATGGGAGGAATCTCTCCCGTATGCTGAGTTCTCTTATAATAATAGCTATCAAGCTAGTCTGAAGATGGCCCCCTTCGAAGTGTTATATGGACGAAAGTGCCGAACCCCTCTGAACTGGTCAGAAACTGGGGAACGTCCACTCTTCGGTCCGGATATTATCCAACATGCCGAAGAACAAGTCCGCATTATTCGTGAGAATCTCAAGACTGCTCAGTCACGTCAGAAGAGTCAGTATGACCGTCATCATAAAGACATGGTCTATCAACCTGGCGAAAAGGCTTATCTTCGAGTCACACCTATGAAGGGTGCTCACCGCTTCGGAATCAAGGGCAAACTAGCTCCTCGATATATTGGCCCATTCACTATTCTCGAAAGGCGTGGGAAAGTGGCATACCAACTGGAGCTACCGCCGAACCTTTCTCAGGTTCACGATGTGTTCCATGTGTCACAGCTCCGCCGTTGCTTCAAGGACCCAATCCGAGCTGTGGATCATGAAGTGCTCGAATTGCAGCAGGACCTCTCCTATAAGGAGCATCCGGTCCGCATTCTCGACCAAGCTGAACGCCGCACACGTCAGAAGGCGATCAAGTTTCTCAAGGTCCAGTGGTCGCGCCATTCTGAAGATGAGGCCACTTGGGAACGCGAGGATCGTCTGCGCGAAGAATACCCCGCACTGTTTCCTTCTACCTCCTAAATCTCGGGACGAGATTTCTTGTAGTGGAGGAGATTTGTAACGCCCGGATAATCATGCTACAGTAATCTCACGTTAATGATGGCACGTCACCTCTGTCACTGTAATTAATCTCGGGTTAATTCAAAACCGTTTCAAATTTAAATCCTAAATAAGTCAAACGACAAAAGTTTTCAAATATTAAAATAAAAATGTTCGGGAGATGCCATATTTTGCATAAGTAAATATGGTGTGGTAAACACATTTTTATAAAATGCCTAAATAGTTTAAATTGAAATAAAACAGAAAAGCAAATAAATAAAAGAAAAGAAATTACAAAAAAAGAAAACAGAACAAAAACAAAAAGAGGAGCCCCCCCCACTGGACCCTGGCCCAACTGGGCCAAACCCCAGGCCCAGCCGGCCGGCCCACTGACGCCCCACTCCCTTATCCCCTCACCAACCCAAACCCACTCCACCGATGGCCACCCACTCCCCCCCCCCGAAATATCCCCTCCTCTGCCTCCCCCGATCTGGATCGAGGAGGAGGCCATCGCCGTCGCGCTCGACCCCGCCGCCGCCTGGATGTCGCCGGAGCACTCCCCCGCCGGCCTGCTTCCCCCTCCTTCCCTGCGACGGTCGTCCCCGTCTTCCCACCCCAAGCCCCGCTGCCCAGACCCTACGCCCGCGGTGAGGCCCTCGGCCGTGCTCGTCCCCTCCCCTGCATCGCCGCGCTCCCCGCGTTTGGCCCGCGCCCGGGCCGCGCGTCGCCCCGCCCGGCGTGCCTACACACGCGCCGTGGCCGCGCCTTCTCCCCCGTGAGCAGCGCCCCTCCTCTCTCTCCCTCGCCCCCGCGCTCACCGTGGCCCTCGCGCCCGTTGGCCGCGCCTGGGCTCGCCCCTGGTCACGCCCACGACCGCGCTCACCGCGCCCCGCGACCACCGCCCCGCCCTCCGGCTCCCGAAGCTTCTCCACCTCGGCCATGGCCTCGCCCTCCCCCGTCTCTCCCTCTGTCCCGTGGCCGCGCCACCGCGCCTGCCCCTCCGCGCCACTCCGACCGCACCGGCGCCACCCCTCGCCTCCACCCGCCGTGGCCCCTGGCCGCGCCGGCGAGCCCCGCCATCGGTGCCGTGGCGTCCTCGTCCCGCCCTGCGGGCGAGCGCTCGCTCGGGTGCGCCCGCAACCGTGGACCAAACCCGCTGTGCCCCCTGGGCCACTGCCAGGTGGGCCTCGCCCCCCCTGGGCCACTGCCAGGTGGGCCTCGCCCCCCCTGAGCCACTGCCCCCTGGGCCCGAACCCCGTGGCCCTATGACATATGGGGCCCAGCCCACAGGAACGAAAAAAAGATAATAATAAAAAAATGATTTAGAAAAATAAATATAAAAATAATAAATTAATTAATTAATATATAAATAAAACAAATAATAAAAATAAATTTAATTAATTAATTAATTAACTAAATTAATTAAGTTAATTAATCCTGTTTAAATTAATCTAATTAGATAATTAATTTAACTAAACAGTAGATAATTAGGTAACAGCCCCTGACAGGTGGGACCCACCTGTCAGGTTGACCAGGTCAACGGTCAACGTTGACTGCTGACGTCAGCATGACATCATGTTGATGTCATAAATCCATTTTCGAATTAAATTAAATAATTAATTAAATTCCAGAAATTAATAAAATCTTTAGAAAATCATATCTTTTAATCCGTAACTCGGATTAAAATATTTTCAACATGAAAGTTGCTCAGAACGACCAGACGAATCCGGATACGCAGTCCGTTCATCCACCACACCTCCCTAACCTATCGAACTCGCAACTTTCCCCCTCCGGTCCATCTGTCCGAAAACGCAAAACATCGGGAATACTTTCCCGGATGTCCCCCCCTTCGCCGGTACCACCTACTGTCGCGTTAGGACACACCTCGCACTGCTCATTGTCATGTCACGCATCGTCATGTTTATGTTTGCATTGTATTTACTGTTTCTTCCCCGTCTTCTCTCCGGTAGACTACGAGACCGACACTGCTGCTGCCCAGTTCGACTACGGAGTTGACGACCCCTCCTACTTGCCAGAGCAACCAGGCAAGCCCCCCCCTTGATCACCAGATATCGCCTATTCTTCTCTATACTGCTTGCATTAGAGTAGTGTAGCATGTTACTGCTTTCCGATATCCTATCCTGATGCATAGCCTATCCTTGCTACTACTGTTGTTACCTTTACCTGCAATCCTACATGCTTAGTATAGGATGCTAGTTTTCCATCAGTGGCCCTACATTCTTGTCCGTCTGCTGTGCTATACTATCGGGCCGTGATCACCTGGGCGGTGATCACGGGTATATACTTATATACTATATACATGACACATGTGATGACTAAAGTCGGGTCGGCTCGTAGGAGTACCCGCAAGTGGATCTTTGTGGCGGAGCGACAGGGCAGGTTGAGACCGCCTAGGTGAGAGGTGGGCCTGGCCCTGGACGGCGTCCGCGGTTACTTCGACATAACACGCTTAACGAGTTCTTGGTATTTGATCTGAGTCTGGCCATTTGGTCTATACGCACTAACCATCTACGCGGGAGTAGTTATGGGTATCCCGGCGTCGTGGTATCAGCCGAAGCCTTCGTGACGTCAGCGACTGAGTGGCGCGCGCCGGATTGGACTGGAACGCCACTAGGCTAGGTCTGCTTCCGGCCGCGTACGCAACGTGCAGGTGTGCATAGGGCGATGGGCCCAGACCCCTGCGCGCATAGGGTTAGACCGGCGTGCTGACCTCTCTGTTGTGCTTAGGTGGGGCTGCGACGCGTTGATCTTACGAGGCCGGGCATGACCCAGAAAAGTGTGTCCGGCCAAATGGGATCGAGCGTGTTGGGTTATGTGGTGCACCCCTGCAGGGAAGTTTATCTATTCGAATAGCCGTGTCCCTCGGTAAAAGGACGACCCGGAGTTGTACCTTGACCTTATGACAACTAGAACCGGATACTGAATAAAATACACCCTTCCAAGTGCCAGATACAACCCGGTGATCGCTCTCTAACAGGGCGACGAGGAGGGGATCGCCGGGTAGGATTATGCTATGCGATGCTACTTGGAGGACTTCAATCTACTCTCTTCTACATGCTGCAAGATGGAGATGGCCAGAAGCGTAGTCTTCGACAGGACTAGCTATCCCCCTTTTATTCTGGCATTCTGCAGTTCAGTCCACTGATATGCCCCTTTACACATATACCCATGCATATGTAGTGTAGCTCCTTGCTTGCGAGTACTTTGGATGAGTACTCACGGTTGCTTCTCTCCCTCTTTTCCCCCTTTCCTTTCTATCTGGTTGTCGCAACCAGATGCTGGAGTCCAGGAGCCAGACGCCACCGTCGACGACGACACCTACGACACTGGAGGTGCCTACTACTACATGCAGCCCGCTGACGACGACCAGGAGTAGTTAGGAGGATCCCAGGCAGGAGGCCTGTGCCTCGTTCGATCTGTATCCCAGTTTGTGCTAGCCTTCTTAAGGAAACTTGTTTAACTTATGTCTGTACTCAGATATTGTTGCTTCCGCTGACTCGTCTGTGATCGAGCACTTGTATTCGAGCCCTCGAGGCCCCTGGCTTGTATTATGATGCTTGTATGACTTATTTATGTTGTAGAGTTGTGTTGTGATATCTTCCCGTGAGTCCCTGATCTTGATCGTACACATTTGCGTGCATGATTAGTGTACGGTCAAAATCGGGGGCGTCACAAGTGTCCAAGGCAAACTGCTGCATTACTGGGTCCAGTTGGTCGTTCCACTTTGCAGAAAGAAGCAGTCACTGTTTGCGCTACATTACAGAAGGAATGACCGAGAAGCTTTACAGAGTATTATTAGACGCTGGTGACATGACTAGTCTGCAGAGAGCATTGGCAATTTAACAACACGTGGAGTGCCCTGGGCAAAAAGTGCCCAAACAAGTACAAGAAGCTACGACAGGACTCCACGATCATAGGCATTACATATTTTGAATGGGAAAAGCTTGTCAAAGTTTAATCATTGATGTTAGCAAGAAGACGTTAGTTTAACATATTGGAATTGGAAAACCTTGTCAAAATTTGCTCATTGATGTTAGCGTCGAGTGTTTTTTCCTATTCATGTGTTCAGTTTAGAAGTAAATAGTTACGCTGCTGAGATATTCCTGTGTTAAGAGTTTGTTCTGAATATTGTCTATGTAATGCCAGGCCTTGTGTTTGATTGCAAAGTTGAGCTTGGAATGTTGTGGCATGCGGCATCACGAGCTGTTCACCGTGCCTCCTGAGAACAATGCTTCGTATTGTTTTGCATGTCGATCTAATGCCAGTGATTTGCTTGTTAAGAAGATCATCCTCTTCTGTTGTTTCCGTGCTTAAGAAGTTCATCGTATGATGTTTCATTCATAGCCTATACGACAAGTCGGGTAGGTTAGACATGAAACCATATGATCTTCCGACCAACTCATGATACTAGGCCATGATTGGATCGTCGTTTTCCAACCAAAACCGCTTGTAAAACTAACGCTTGTAAATAAAAGCAGATGGTCTCGGGCGAAGCGCTTGGTTGGTCGATTTCGACTAGTAAAATATCGGAAGTACTTGACACACGATAAAAACGCTGAACGACACTCGGACGATTGCTAATCTAGCCGTTAGCTGCTGTTTCAGCCTTGCCCATGGATGGCATGATACGCACATCGTGCATGTATTGTCTGCTAATTTCGTCCATATAGCAGTGCTCGTAAAATATACACTGGTCTCTCAAATTACACGCGTAACCCGCCGGTTTTACTTACAGACCTCGGGCCCTCGGTTTCATTACGCCTGTATTTTACGCGTTGTTTCCGATGACGAGTAAATTATACTTGTATGTTAATACAGGTTTGAAATAAACCAGAGCTCCCAAGCGCGGCCTTACCGTTTCATGCCGTCTCAGTTTCTCGAAGGTGCTCATAGGTGTCCGATGATCCTGGCTTCCTGAATGAGCAGCGGGCGCTGTATCAGACCATCCGTAGGGCCCGTGAGGCCCTCTCCGTTGTCCTTCGAGTTGTTGCGCTCGCCGTGGCGCCGAGCATTGTTAACATCGTCAACGAACATGAGGATTCAGGAGATGACTTTATTTTGACTGGATGACACTAGGGACCCACTAGGGCCATAGCCGTATGTACGCAAGTGCCTCCTTATTATGTACAGCTATATTTTTTTTGCTTTCTCTTGGTTTCCTGACATCATGGTCCCACACCATTGTCAACCTATGTAGTCAATATAAACGAGAGAATTGCACAAGGTGCTGCCGACAGCTGGGACCAAGCAGCTCGAGCAGTATTTGTGTTTTTGAGGCGTGAGCACTGCAGAGTTTTTCTTGGTGATGATTTCGTTGTTGTTCAGAGGAGAGCAGGGTATTAACTTGGCGGGCTGTGGCCCGTCTAGCCCAGGCCAGATATCCAGGCCAGATACTAATTTTTTCAAGATGAAAATGGCTAGCCCAGCTATACGTTTTTTTGAGGAATACCCAGGCAAGGTCAACTTGTTATTCTCCGCCCCGCTGGGCTGCAAATCTTTCCTAGGAGGGATGCATTAGGCTTAACAGGAAAATGGGCTTTAAAAAATAATATATGGGATGTAATTATAAAAACTGGGCAGTAACTAAAAAATGCACCAAACACGAAATTAGTTTATAAAATATTATTTATGGATTTTGAAAATCTTAAATTTTCATTGTTGTGCGCGCAATGTTTCGTTGGATTTTTACGTAATACAAATTTATATTTAATCTGACTAGAAATTTCGGGATAAAAATATCTCGGATCCCATCAAAATGTGGGAAATTTTATTGAATTCTGTCTTCAACGGTTGGTTGAAATTATTAATCATTGTCCTAGCTAGAAAATGGGCTGTACTTTTAACAAACTATAAATGGGCTGTTGTAAATTCCATTAGAATTCAAAAATGGGCTGTACATTCTTACAAAACGCAAATGGGCTATAAGTTCTCTGCCACACACTTGTGGGCCTACTAAGTGACGCGTCCCCTAAAAAAATAAGTTGACGCGTATGCAAGGCTTTGTCAACTTATTATAGTCAACACACAGTTCTAGCAGCAGTGGCCGTTGGATGTCTATCCAACGGATGTCGTGCTTCTTCTTCAATCTCGGATATTCTTAGCTTCGGCCACCCAAAAAATGATTCCTCCCCCTGACATCTGGGGTGCACCGTTTCGGAAGCTGACCTGTGGGCCTACTAAGTTGGAGCGTACCAAGGGCTTTGTCAACTTAGTCAATATAAACGATTCTAGCTTCAGTGATCGTACGATGTCCATCCAACGGCCGTAGTGCTTCTTTAACCTCTGGTCTTCTTGCTCCAGCCGCCCAAAGCAGCGCCGGTCGTGCCGCCTGCTCCTGCCTCCCGTGGCCGGTTGTGCTGCCGCGGAGGCCTCACCACCCCCATACTACTCCCACCGCTGGCCAGGCCATCCCTCCACTCACCCACACCCCCTGTTATTCTGCGGCGACGGTAGCCTCACACCACAGCCGAACCAGTGAACCCTCGTACTCCTCTCCGCGCGGGCTTCCACTGCTGCGTCTTCCCCGGCTCCGCGTCGTCCCCTTCCTAGGCCTCGCCGTCGTCCACCGCCCTGGTGCTCTCGGCGGGGCGTGGTCAACGTGGTCAACGACCGACTTCCATCGGAAGAGTAATCTACGTGGAGAGGCTGACAGATGGGTCCACGGCGGCCGCAAGGAAGTGCCTCCTTATTACGCGCAAAATAATTATTCCTCCACCTGACAGCAGGGACCCACCGGACGGGCCACCTTATTTCGCGAAAAAAACGTTTCCCCCCTGACTGCTGGGACCCACTGGACGGGCCATCGTATTTCGTGAAAAACATGTTCTCCCCGCTGTCAGATCGGACCCACCGGAAGTGCCTCCTTATTACGCACAAAAAAATGAATACTTCCCCTGCTAGCTGGGACCCACCTTGGTGGGAGGCTGACTTGTGGGCCTACTAAGTTGACGGGGACGGAGGGCTTTGTCAACTTGGTTAATATGAACGATTCTAGCTCCAGTGACCGTACGATGTCCATCCAACGGCCGTAGTGCTTCTTCAACCTCTGGTCTTCTTGCTCCAGCCACCCAAAGCAGCGCCGGTCGTGCCGCCTGCTCCTGCCTCCCGTGGCCGGCTGTGCTACCGCGGAGGCCTCACCGCCCCCTACTATTCCCACCGCTGGCCAGGCCCTGCGACGACAACAGCCTCACACTGCAGCCGAACGAGTGAACCCTCATACTCCTCTCCGCGTGGGCATCCACTGCCGCGTCTTCCCCGGCTCCGCGTCGTCCCCTTCCTAGGCCTCGCCGTCGTCCACCGCCCTGGTGCTCTCGGCGCGGCGTGGTCAACGTGGTGAAGGAACGACTTCCATCGGACGTGGACTGTACGTGGAGAGGCTGACAGCTGGGTCCACGGCCGCAGCAAGGAAGTGCCTCCTTATTACGTGGAAAATAATGATTCCTCCACCTGACAGCAGGGACCCACCGGACGGGCCACCGTATTTCATGAAAAAAACGTTTCCCCCCTAACTGTTGGGACCCACCAGCTACACCTTCGCACGCAAGGAAGTGCGTCCGGGCAAAAAAACGATTCGCCCCCTGACTGCTGGGACCCACCAGCTACATCTTCGCACGCAAGGAAGTGCGTGACAGTCGGGACTCACCTGGTCGAAGCGTACGTAGCGTTCTCATTCTGGTCGCGAACGTGTACGTACATACTGGTCGTTGTAGAGGCGCGCACGTAGCATGTACACGTACGTACAGCGGCCAGGGTGCAAGAAAGAAAATGCGGCCACGTACGTACATACGGGCAGGGTCTCGAACGCCTACTCGCGCATATGTACGGCCAGGGCTCGTGTACATGGCTGGGTCGGAACGGAGAAACAGCGTCGTCGTCGTGTTCATGGGGAGGCAACGGAATGCGTCGTGTTCATGGGAAGGCAACGGAATGCATCGTGTTCATCGGGAGGCAACGGAACGCGTGGGAGCCAACCGGCTGGGTCGGAACGGAATGCGTGGTCGTGTTCATCGGGAGGGCTTGGACGGAACAGGCGATGGAAACGAGGCCTGGCGTACCGCAGAACGGAGGAAACGGCCTTGTGTTCGACCGGCCACGTTCGAAACGGGATCCTGTTCATCGGGAGGGGTCTGGCGTACCGCAAAATGGAGGAAACGGACCTCCTACGGTCGAGATGGGGGTCCTGTTGATCGGGAGGGGTGTGGCATACCGCAAAACGGAGGAAACGGACCTCCTACGGTCAAAACGGGGGTCCTGTTGATCGGGAGGGGTGTGGCGTACCGCAAAACGAACGAAACGGACTTGTGTTGGAGCGCTACGGTCGAAACAGGGGTCCTGTTCATCGGGAGGGGTGTGGCGTACCGCAAAATGGGACTCCACGGGATACTGTTCATCTCCACCGTCGACCTCCTCCAGCCTCCACGGGCTACCGTCGACCTCCTCCAGCCTCCACGGGCTCCTGTTCATCCAGCCTCCAACGCGCGCTACTCCACCGGCTACTGTTCAACCACCCCTCCACAGGCACCCCTCCACCGTCTAATGTTCATCCAGCCCTCCACACCACGGGGTCCTGTTCATCCAGAGGCAATGCCACCGCTCACTGTTCATCCACCCCCCCCCCCCCGCAACGCTCACTGTTCATCCAATCGATCGGCTTCAGTTAGCTGCAGTAGCGAAGTAATCGCTCGATCGGGTTCAGTTAACAACCATCGATCGATCGCTCGGGTTCAGTAACGCATAGCCTGCAGTGCAATCGCTCGGGTTCAGTTAGAGCCCAACGCCTCGCACACACGCGCGTACGTGTACGAGAGAAACGCGCATCGCTCGGCCCCTGACCTCCCACCGTAACCGGGAACTCCCCGAAATTTTCCTTGCCCTCGCTTCTACCACGGTTTTTTCCGTCATGGACGGCCCAAAGAATGTCATGCAGCTCCGACTCCGGCCCGCCCAGGACGAAAAGCCCATTTTCTGTCATGATTTTTTGTCATAGAAGTAGGAGCCCACCACATCTATGATGATACCGGGTTTTGTCACAATTATCGTCATAGAAGTGTCATATGTATGACAGAAAAAAATTCGTTCGGCCCAAAATGTCACGGATGTGTCTTTTTTTTGTAGTGTTCCCTTCCCTGATTCGCAGACAGGCGCTTTCCCCTTGGAAGAGCAGATGGGCTCTTTCCCCTTGGAAGAGCTGGAGAGGGTGCCCTCCTCGTGGTCGCCGTCGATGAGGTCTGACCTGGAAGCTGTGGATCCCAAGCCAGCGTCGCATAACGTGTCCTTCATAAATGACAAAAGGGGCTCGATGGCGATGTAGAATGGCAAATTGTTGACAACGAGCCAGAGGAGATCAGCGGCGGGGCCATGGATGAGATCGACGGCGGTTGAACCCGAGGGGTTGGGGGTGGGCCACTTAACCTGTGATAGAGCCTACCTCAGGTCGTCGTTGTCGATGACCTCGATGTCGTAGCCGGCGGCCAAGACATGCCCGCATACTCTAGCCCGCTGCTTTAGTGCCTGCCGCCAGTAAGGGTCATTAGCTTCCTCGGCGACATCGGGCGAAGAGACTGCTATACACCTCTTTTGGGCCAGTCGCTCCTCGAGCTCCATGGGAAGCGTAGCCGGGCTTAGGCTGCGACGCTCTGGAGTGGGGGATGAGGATGGGGATGGGGATCTGTGGGAAAGGAGGCATTTGGCAGGCATCATCTAAGAAACTCAGGGCGGCCTGGGTATGGAGATCGGTGGGTAAGCTGCATGGGCAAACCGACAGATGTTGACAATGGAGGCCTTGCGGCAGCGGCGGTAGCGGTGGCGGGGACCTTGCTAGGGTTTCGAGCAAGGGAGGGTGTCTGTGTGTGTGCGCACGCCCGAGGAGGTTTTGGGGGGTGTGTGTGTGTTGTGTGTGCGGAGGGGGCGCGGGGTGTTTGAGGAAATGACACGGGTACTGAAAATTTTACTACACGGGAGTCAAATGCGGGAGTGAAATGTCAGGCTATTGAAAATTTTGATGATAGTGCATCGCACACGGTCCGGAGATAACAACTGTGTGTTATGAAACAGAAAAACCCTCGAGGCGGGAAGATATTTTCTAGGGATACAGGCGGGATTGGGAACAAGAAACATCGCACACGGTCCGGAGATAACAACCGTGTGTTATGAAACAGAAAAACCCTCGAGGCGGTAGATGTTTTCTAGGGATGCAGGCGGGATTGGGAAAAAGAAACATCGCACACGGTCTGGAGATAACAACCGTGTGTTACGAAACAGGAAAACCCTCGAGGCGGGTAGATATTTTTGAGAGGGGGAGCCTCGTGGAGCCCAATGTACTGTGCGGATGTGTGCGTGACAGGGGGCACCAGCGTGGCACACGGTTAGTTTGAGTGAACCGTGTCTGTTGCGTCATCCGACTTGTCTAATGTTCATAAATTTGGCGAAAAATGACGCGGGAGAGGGTCAGAACACAAACACACTTGCATGTGGACCAAATTTATGTATCAAAAGGGTGGTTTGATTTTCAAATACCAAATGCAACTTCGATGTGGCACCTCTCTTGCAAAGCACACGGTATTGCTTGCCCCCCCCCCTCGTGTCAGCACGAAGGGAATCCTAAGCTATGAATGCATGCCCCCTCCCCCCAACCGAGGTTTACCTAGCAAAGTGCAAAGTAGCTAGCAGCCCCCCTCCTCCCTCGTGTCGGCACGAAGGGAATCCTAAGCTATGAATGCATGCCCCCCAACTGAGGTTCATTCACCTAGCAAAGTGTGAAGTAGCTAGCAGCCCCCTCCCTTGTGTCGGCACAAAGGGAATCCTAAGCTATGAATGCATGCCCCCGCAACTGAGGTTCACCCTAGCAAAGTGCGAATTAGCTAGCAGCCTCCCTCCCTCGTGTCGGCACGAAGGGAATCCTAAGCTATGAATGCATGCCCCACCCCCCAACTGAGGTTCACCCTAGCAAAGTGCAAAGTAGCTAGCAGCCCCCCTCCCTCGTGTCGGCACAAAGGGAATCCTAAGCTATGAATGCATGCCCCCCAACCAAGGTTCACCTAGCAAAGTGCGAAGTAGCTAGCAGCCCCCCTCCATCGTGTCGGCACGAAGGGAATCCTAAGCTATGAATGCATGCCCCCCAACCGAGGTTCACCTAGCAAAGTGCGAAGTACCTAGCAGCCCCCCCCCTCGTGTCGGCATAAAGGGAATCCTAAGCTATGAATGCATGCCCCCTCCACCCCAACCGAGGTTCATCTAGCAAAGTGAGAAGTAGCTAGCAGCCCCCCTCGTGTCACCACGAAGGGAATCCTAAGCTATGAATGCATGCCCCCCCAGCCGAGGTTCACCTAGCAAAGTGCGAAGTAGCAACCCCCCCCCCCCCACACACACACACACTTTCAGTCGGCGGGCCAGAGAGGCATATCTCACCAAGATGGATCGTAAAACGGACCAAGAATAATACACCTTGGTCGTACAACCTCTCTCTTGTTGTTGGTCAAAGTGATGGTCGTCCATGCGATCTCGGAGATGGGCTAGCTCGCCAATAATCACGCAAGTAGCTAGTCCCCGAAGACAAGCACTGCATGCGTGTGGCCCAAACATATGTATGGAGAGGTGTGTTTTTGAGTAACAATGGAACAACTTTGATGTGGCACCGTGATTTCGAACTAGAAATCCCCACACTGAGTGAGGGTTAGGTTGACGATGCATATGTATGTTACACCACATTTCAAGCCAACGACAGGGATTCATGCATGCATGCGTGCATAGTATATGCGCTCAAACTTAAGGTCTGAATCTCACCATGACCTATACTACGATAACACGGACCAAATGAAGAATCCGCCATGGTAACCTATCTTGTTGTTGGTCAAGGTGATCATGGATGTCCACGCGGGCCCACGAATATATAGGCTTTTCGTCGATAACCACGCGAGGGAGTGTACCGTTCGAAGGCAACCACTACAAGCATATGTATGGAGGTGATGCGTGCATGCATGTTTGAATAGACAACATTGATGTGGCGCGTGCGTCAAAAATCGTATACTAGCTCCCCACACAGAGCAAGATCGGTTCATGATGTGTCGTTGTACTAGCCACTTCGACTCGATGGGAGGGATTCATGCGTACACATGCATGTGTGTGGGCTCAACTGTATCATGCATGTCATCCCAGAGCAAAAATAATAATCCCCTCCTAAGTCAAATTAACCTCTCTTGTTGTCAGGCAAAAAGTAGTGATGGACCAAGCGGGCCCACAGATGGAAAGCATCGATATCGCTGATAACCGCTTAAGTGGGTGCGAGAGGACAACCACCACCGCTTTGCATGTGGGACAAACATATATATATTGAATACCCAAAATGCACAACTTTGATGTGGCACGTGCCTCGGAAACCAAGAAGTCCCGACACTGAGTGTGGTGTACTTGTTCACGGACGCGTATGTATAGTATATATGCTAGTCCCCTCTCACCTCTTCGACGTGTACTATATACCACCATAACACAAACAAAAAAGATTCTACCTTGCTGGTCAAATTAACCTCACTGCCGGATGTTCGTCAAAGTGATGGACGACGACCTCACAGGCCCACAGAAAGCATCACACGCGAGTATCGAGTGTCGTGTAGGACAACCATTGACTGCATGTGGCCAAAACATGTATGTATGAAAGGGTTGTGTAATGTTTTAAATAACGATTTCACTACTCTGATGTGGCACCGGCCTGCCTAACAAAACGGTCAACCCACACGGTGGCTCACAACTCGTAGTGTACTACAAGCCACCCGCCACCCCCAGGCGCACACACCCACACACACACCGCGAATCCACCGCAACTACGATGCATGTTAAATTAATTATCCCATGGTGAACATATATGTTACCAAAGGAGGGACATTGTAATTTAAAAAAATCACAGAGATCATTAAGACGTTTTAGTACATTAATTGATTGATTTTCTACGGGTATAATGTGCAAAAATCAAATTTGAGCTACATGCACACGTGACAGTGCACCTAAATGGATTGCAAAAACACATGTGTCTCACTGGGTGCAGTTTTACTCCCCGTACAACAAATTTCAAACATTGAGAATCTTGATTTTTAAATTCTAGTACATCCAAAACTTATTTGAAGTTCATGAAACTTATCGTGTTGTCATATGGACACCAATACAAAGTGGCATTGTACTTTTTTGTCAAATTTGAGACCAGTTTTGATGTAATATTTATCTAATTGCAGACGGGAGATTATTAATAATTGGGAACCAATATCCCAAACGGATTATTTATTTGAACCGTGATTGTTAGACCAACAATGGATACGTACCATGCTTGGGTTAAGCAATAAAGCGGCAGCATTAATCATCCAAATAGAAAAACAATATACGTGCCGCCGCGCGACCCGTGTGCCGTGGGAGCAGGCGTGAGTTGACGGGACGCATGCGAGCAGTCCGCCGCGCAGGCAGACGGGGAGGCGTGCGTGCAGGTGTGTGAATTGACGGAGGCGTGCTCGCTGCACAGTGTCATCGGGAGGCGTGCGAGTAGCTGTTGAAACTTTGGTAGGCATGCCAGTAGTCCGGTGCGCAGGCTCACCGGGAGGCGAGCCATCGGTTTGACCGCCGCCCGCCTCTCTCCCACAACTCCCACTACTCCATATTAATTGTGCTCCCGAGCGGCCGCACCCCCATCCTCGCCACACACACACAATCCTCTCTCTCCGCTTGCATCCTCGACGCCGCTCTCAGTCCTCAAAGCCGTCAGTGTATGAGGATGCCGCCAAAGCGCCCCATTGGAGGGAGTGGCGACGCCGGGGCTGCTAAAGCACCGGAGCACGGCGTGGACATGGAGACAGAGGTTGCCGTCATCGCCGGCGAGTTATCGCTGCACACTGACATTGTCGACGGCATCGAGCTTCCACAGTCGGAGGCGGAGTTCCACACCGACTCTGACGACCAATCCGGCGATGACTTTGACAACCACTCTGGCGACGACTCCGACGATGACGGACAGCTAGTTAGTCATCTATACCCGTTTATGTGTCAAATAGATCATAGGATTTCTCTGGTTACTCCTGCCTCCCCCCTTTTGCAATAAAAATCCTATGGTTATGTTCTCCCAATCCATGAAATCTGAGTAAGTTTCGTTAGATCCGTGTACTGTATTGATTGTTTGAATGGTACAGGTGATAAGTGATTAGTTGTTTCATCTGTGCAAATGATTTCTGCTAGTAATCCGACTAGGGTTAGTGTTCGTGCTAATAATTCCTAGCCAGGACTTGACAATTGATTTTGAATGACCTACATATGTTTGTGCCATTATTTTCTTCAAGATTGGTCTGTACATAGACGACTGTGCTTAAAAATCGAACCATAATCTCTGGATATGTATAAATAAATAGCCATAAATTCCTAATCCTACTTCACGGCATGTAATCATTGATTTGATGCCAAATTTGTTTTACTATTTGTATAAGTGTTGTCTGACGATGTGGACAGCGACGATGAAGATGGCCAGAGGAGGTACAAGAGGCAAATCCTGAGGGAGCTTTATGTGGGAATGCATAACAAGCGTATTAGGACCTGGAACGGTGGCTATGGATGCCCATTTTGCAACAAGAAGCTTCATGATGCGTATCTAAGTGTTCTGGCGCATGTAGGAGGACGGGTCATTGGCTCCTTCAAGCAGAAGTATTCTCGCAGGGTGGCGCACGACGCGTACGCTGAGTACCTGGAGAAACTTCAGGATCGTGCCGGCATGTGAGATGAGATGTGGGATGGATCGAACTATGTATGCTTGAGTATGCTTAATGACGGTTGAACTATGTACTTATGGTTGAACTATGCTTATGTATGTGTACGCTTATTATCTATGTCTGAGTATGTTAAATATTTGGTCAAAATTTGGTAAAAATTACAAAGGGGGACCGATAAACCAGGACGGAGGTAGTACGACAATCACACACGGTTCCCAAAATTGGAATCGTGTGCAATGAATTTCATCTTGCCTGTTGCATCAATCACACACGGTTTGCTCTAGCAAACTGTTGCCCCCAAAATTCTTTGTGGGACAGAAAACCCTCACCACCCAATTCAAAAAAAAACCTCACCATCCCCACGTCACAAAAACCCTCACCCCGCCCGCCACCCCCTCCGGTACGGTCCCCATTCACACCTGCACAAGCTCCTCCGCGTATGTGCCATGGCACCGCCTATCGCGGCGGTAAAGACTTAGCTCGACACCTGCCGCCGCCAGGATGCCGGCAAAGGCCACCGCGTTTCGCCACTTCCGCTTGTCGCCACCTATCGCCATTGACTTTCTCGACGCTGCTCGCGGTCGACCCAGCTACGCTCGGTTGGGGAATCTGCCGTACCGAGGGTTCTTTCTCATGGACGACAAGGTAACTAATTTAATGAGATATTATCTCATCTCTTATCCCAGTTCATCTGCCTCCTTTAGTTGCCTTTTTCCACATCGATTGCTATAGGAGTTCCATCCTCAACCTATGTATGCTCAAAGAACTGGATCACGGAACTCTCAGCCCTTCGCCCCAAGGCTACGAAAACGTTTCTACTCCCAGCCCAGTCCTCTCATACTAGGGCTGGCTCCTCGCACCCGGCGGAAATCGCCGTGGATTCATTTTTATTCAAGCTGATTTGAGGGTTTTATTTCATTCATAGAATGTACAGTGCGCTGACACTTCAGGACTTTGTGACCTCCGCCACAGATTCCATCTCACCGTACCAGATAACTTGAGGATGCGCGCGGTATGTTCAATCTCACCCTAAATCGGTTGGCATGGCCTACTTTCCTGAACATATTCTAAATATTGGTACATTTGGATAAAAGGTGCCACATGCGCCATATACGTCAAAGGGGATTTTCCCCTCTTCTTTCAATATTTGGCAAATTAATGATGTATTGTTCTTTCGATTACTCTCATATTTCCATGACATCATGTTTACCCTCTCTGTTTAATTATAGATTTTTGTCCTTCGATTTCAACTATTGTACAGTTCTTTTAATTTGGGCCCACATTTGCATGTTACCATATTTTCTTTAACAATCTTACCATTTTCTGCAGCACATCCCTTGCTATGCAATAGATTATGTAGTGCACAATTTTCCCTTTACATACATCAAGGCTCCACGAATGTCATACTGCACACAAACCATGGATTTACAGTTGTTGCTACTGTAAGACTTGATGACCATTGTGACTCCTATTTTGGCACTGGATTTTGGAAAGAAATTGCAAAGTTTTATGTACTGAAAGCTGGCACTAAAATTGCACTGCACATAAAAGGGCCTGGTCATGAGATATATGACTTCCCCGACAAAATCATCCGTCCAGACTTTGTTTGAAGTAAGTTTTCTTTTCAACTATCTGCATGTTGACTTACCCAACAATGTCAAATGAATTGTGTAGTATTTAAGCAACCAATTGTTATTCCTACCTAATAACTTCTAGTTACCAATACACTTTTCTATTGCCCTGTTTTAACTAAATATTCCCTGTACTCCCATTTCTATCAGAAAGCGCCGCTGACAAGGAGACTCCGGAGGTGGAGAAAGGGGCTGCCAACAAGCAGAGGCAGGGCGAGCTAGAACCGCAAGCGACTCCAGCAGGCCTAGACTTCGTCAGCAGCCTCCCCGATGATATGTTGAGAGTCATCATCTCCCTCCTCCCAATCAAATATGGGGCGCGGACCATCCTTTCTCGGCGGTGGTGCCCCCTATGGAACTCCAGCCCTCTCGACCTCATCGACACCCACGAGCTCTGCCATGGCTATCGCAAAAGCTTGGATGCATTCTCCAAGATCCTCGGCAGTCACCTTGGCCCAACCAAAGGCCTTAGAATGGGCAAGTTCCATTCCAACGGCAAGGACCGAGCCAACCTTGACGACTGGTTCCGATCCCCCGCCCTAGATCAGGTCGAGGAGCTCACTTTTGATGATGGGAATATGTGGTCGCTGCCAACGTCCGCACTCCGCCTCGCGCCCACGCTGCACGTCGCCAAGTTCAGGAACTACCATCCCCCCTTAGTGACGCGCCCTCTCTTATTGTACCACGACTGAAGCACCTCGAGCTCGTCGCTGTCTGCCTCTCAAACGGTGACATGGAGCGCCTGCTCCGCGGCTGTACTGCACTCGAGTACCTTCGTCTTCAGGTGATCAATGGGTTGAGTACCTTCCACATCACCTCCATGACTCTCCAGACTATTTATGTGTGTTGCTGGTGCAGCAGGAAGACATCACAAGATGTGTACCACGGTATGGTCATTGAGGACACACCTGCACTTGAGAGATTACTTGTAGTTGATCAAGAAGGTCCAACAAGAATCAATGTCATTTCTGCGCCAAAATTGACAGTGGTGGGCTACTCGTCTCACAAATACTCCGAACTTGTTATTGGATCCACACCCATTCAGGTACAACATCCGCCTTCTACCTCTCCTTCTACAAATTAACAGTATTTCTAATTTTGAAGATGTTTGTTCGTCTGTCATTCAGAAAATGATTCTGACAACCTTGACCCCGAAACTGCGCACTGTGAAGGTCTTGGCACTAGAATCTATCGGCCCCGACCTGGAGCAAGTTTTCAGTTTCCTGAGATGCTTTCCTTGCCTGGAGAAGCTATATATCGAGGTGATGTTCCTTTCCTGTTAAATGTTAACCATAAGGGAGTTCAATTTGTGACACCTTTTTCCAAGTTTAGAATGACAATGTACTACGATTTCTGAAGGTTCTTTTGGAGGATTTTAGTACATACATGTCCCCCCCCCATATTGGTTGCTTGATCCATATGGTCACAATCAATAAGCATTTCTCCTTTGGATTCATCTGTACTAGTTTTCTTAGGGAACTTTTCATCCACTCCAACCTCTTGTGAAGAAGGCTACATTTTTCTAGAATGTAATCAAATGCCCATGTTAATCATGTCAGATCGAACATGGCATGTTAGTACATTTTACAAATCCTGCAAACCAAATAGGCATGTAGTAATGTTCAAAACTGCATGTAGGCACTAACACGTTTTCTTCTTTTGCAGATAAGATTAGGCCCGGTGGTGGATAATGTGATAAATATAACAATCACGTCGAATGCCTAGATCTGCATCTCTCAGAAATTACTTTGAAGAACTACCGAGGGACCTTACCAGAGCTTATATTCTCTAGGTTCTTTGTTCTCAGAGCAAGGGTGCTGAAGGAAATGAGGTTTGCCCTACATTTATTTCAAAAAAAATGAATGGTTTGTTGATCAGCGCCAGCGCCTGCGGCAGAATGGAGTAGGCTCAAAAAATGCTGAATTTCATTTTGGAACTTCATATGACAGAGTAATCAGAAGTCATTGTGTCAACCCCGTGCATGACTTCTCAGTGGCTGGCCCCTTTGCAAAATTGTGAGGTTCCGAAACTAGACTTAGAAGCGGTGATATTAGTTTGAACCTCTCTGATATCCATGTTCAGCGGATCAGCGCGAGCGTTTGCAGCTGATGAGCTGAATTTCATTTCTAATATCAGTTTGCACCTTGTAATCTTTGAATTTGAGCCATATAACTCTGGAATTTGAAACTTGTAATATTTCGAGCTTTTGTGGTACAATCGTTGAAATGGCATGGTATGAGACTCGTATATTGCTAGCACTATTTTGACCTTAATATGCAATGGTCTTAGATTTTATTAACCATTCTCGAATCTGTTTACCTTGTCGATCTCACAGCACACGATCTGTATAGCTAACTCGACTGCGATCTTCAACATTATTACACACAGTTGGTTTCTTCCACCGTGTGCACTGTAGAGCGTAGAATTAATTATCGCACTCGAGTGTCCATCATCACCCTTCTGTGTAACTTTGACCTCATCACCCAAGGGTAAACTTATGACCGAAGTCATTCCACACACTTTGTTTCTACAAAGCTTTTTGCCAATAAACGCCCACGATTTGTCCCTCTTCTAGCCGACGCGTGGCCAAACTAGCCGGGCAGGAAGCTTGCGCGGTAAACAGCGCGGGAATAGGCTTATCGACGATACATTTGGCGCCTCTTCGAGCCCACGCGTGCGATGCGGTGTTGTCAAGCGTGCACTAGATTCTAGAATCCTCCACTATGAACGTCGTGACAAGACATGACGATTACAGGCCGGCCGGCCCCCATTTATTACAGTGGCCATTTAACCCTTATGTCTCTTCAACCTTTCGATCGTGCCCCACCATTGCAACAAGCACACCCACCACGAGAAATTCTTAGAGGGTATCCTGCGCGGCTCCAATGGCGCTCCGAGCAGCTGCCGACGACGAGCAGCAGTTCACCATGCGTGTCATGGTGGACACCCATAGAAGATTCATGGACCTCTCGGTGGTGTACACCAACGATCCGGTCTGGGTGGAGCACTCCATCCACATCATGGAGCTGTTGCTTGCCGAGGAGAAGTACAAGGTGGTCGGGTTCGACCTCGAGTACACCCGCGCTCGTGCCGGGTCTCGTCCCAAGGTCACCGTCGCCCAGATGTGCGTGCGCCACCACGTCCTCGTCTACCACTACTGCCTGGCCACAAGGCCTTGCGAGCGTTACGCTAGGTTTGTCAATATCCCCCACTACATGTTCGCTACGGTGGACATCACCAACGATGTAAAGGCGCTCGAGAATTCTGGCATCGCCTGCCAGTATCTTGTCGACATCCAGCGCCAATACAAGATCTGGGGCAGCAAGGAGCATGAGAAGGACTCACTGGTTCACCTCGACGAGGCCATCATCAACCCCTACTACAGAGACATGAAGGATTCGTGCAACAAGGACAAGTGTGCCTGGCACTCAGCCTGGATAGAGAAACTCGACAAAGCTCACGTCGTGTACGCGACCAAGGAGGCATACACGAGCTACAACATGTACAGGCGGATCATTGACATGAGGAAGTGCCTCCTTCCCCAAAACGGCCAGGGATCCAGCCGGAAGCAGAGCAATGGCAAGCATCATCGCAACAATAAGTAGATGATTAGATCCTCATTTCTCCTACTTTAGTATGCATGTAATTGCTTACTTTGGTGTGTGGAAATGTTATGTGTGTAGTCACTTGTGTAATTGTATGCTTAATTTGGTTATGCAATGCTGTCTTTTTAAGTATATATGTTGATGCTCTATAGACAGAGCGTAGATGTTGTGCGGACAAAGAAAATCACATCGCACACGGACTAAACAATGGAACCCGTCGGTGATGTTTCCATCAATCACTCACAATTGTATACCAGCAATCGTTTGCTCACAACACACATGGCTTATTAGCAGTAATCGTCTCTGTTGTTATTGGTCTTCGCACACGTTTCCGATTACATACCTGTTTGCCACGTATCACACACATCTTGTTCATTTGAACCGTTTCTGCTCTCATGTCTCAATGCAAACAGTTCATCCGAGTGAACCGCATGCCGTATATCGCACACACCTTTGATCTGGCTGACCGTTTCTTTTGTGTTGCCTAATCACAAACAGTTCATCCGAGTGAACCGTATGCTGTACATCGCACACACCTTCATCTGGCTGCCCGTTTCTTTTGTTCCTCCTCATCGCAAACAGTTAATTGAGCTGAACTGTATGCCATGCATCGCACACGCATCCTAAAATCTTAACCGTGTTTGATGCTCCTCCATGGCAAACGTTTTGCACCTTTTTGACAGGTTTTTTACACCATCATTTGCGATTATGGCATCGCACAGAGTTCCGTTGAAGGGTCTCTGATCGTAGTGTTGCGTTAGCAGCATTCTGTAGTAGTGTAAGGGAATGCATTGTGGAGTAGCAATTAGATGGTGGGTTGCAAGAGTGACAGAAGCTTAAACCCCAGTTTATGCGCTATTTCATAAGGGACCGATTGGACCCAAAAGTGTAATGCTATGGTTAGAATTTATTGTTAATACTTTTCTCATAGTTGCGGATGCTTGCAGGAGGGTTAATCATAAGTAGGAGGTTTGTTCAATTAAGAACAGCACCTAAGCACCGGTCCACCCACATATCAAATTATCAAAGTAGCGAACACAAATCAAACCAACATGATGAAAGTGACTAGATGAAATTCTCGTGTACCCTCAAGAACGCTTTGCTTATCATAAGAGACCGTTTTGGCCTGTCCTTTGCCTCAAAAGGATTGGGCTACCTTGCTGCATACTTGTTACTATTATCGTTACTTGCTCGTTACAAATTATCTTGCTATCAAACTATCCGCTACTTACAATTTCAGCACCTGCAGACATTACCTTACTGAAAACTACTTGTCATTTCCTTCTGCTCCTCGTTGGGTTCGACACTCTTACTTATCGAAAAGAGCTACAATTGATCCCCTATACGTGTGCGTCATCAAGGCTATTTTCTGGCGCCGTTGCCGGGGAGTGAAGCGCCTTTGGTAAGGAAACATTTATATAGTGTGCGGAAATTTATTGTCACTTGTTACTATGGAAAACAATCCTTTGAGGGGTTTGTTCGGGGTATCTTCACCTCATACGGAACCACAATTAGATACCCTCAACCTACTGCACCTACTGAAAATATTAAATATGAAATTCCTTTGGGTATGATAGAACAACTACTAGCTAATCCTTACGCAGGAGATGGAAATGAACATCCTGATATGCACTTGATATACGTGGAACAAATTTGTGGATTGTTTAAGCTTGAAGGTTTACCCGGAGATGAGGTGATGAAAAAGGTTTTCCCTTTATCTTTGAAGGGAAAAGCATTGGCATGGTATAGGCTATGCGATGATATTGGATCATGGAATTGGAATCGTTTGAAATTGGAGTTCCACCAGAAATTTTATCCTATGCATCTAGTTCTTCGTGATCGGAATTATATATATAATTTTTGGCCTCATGAAGGAGAAAGTATCGCTCTATCTCGGGGGAGGCTTAAGTCAATGTTATATTCATGCCCCAATCATGAGCTCTCAAGAGAAATTATTATCCAGAACTTTTATGCTCGGCTTTCTCGTAATGATCAAACCATGCTTGATACTTCTTGTGTCGGTTCTGTTATGAAGAAGACTATTGAATTTCGGTGGGATCTTTTGGAAAGGATTAAACGCAACTCTGAAGATTCGGAACTCAACGAAGGTAAAGAGTCAGGTATTAAACTTAAGTATGATTGTGTTAAATCTTTTATGGATACCGATGCTTTTCAAAAGTTTAGCACTAAATATGGGCTTGACTCTGAGATAGTAGCCTCCTTTTGTGAATCATTTGCTACTCATGTTGAACTCCCTAAGGATAAGTGGTTTAAATATCACCCACCTGTTAAAGAAGAAATTAAAGAACCACTACCAGTTAAACAAGAAACTACACTTTATAATGTTGATCCAATTGTTCCTTCTGCTTATATAGAGAAACCACCTTTTCCTGTTAGGATAAAGGAACATGCTAAAGTTTCAACTGTGGTTAACAAAAGCTATATTAGAACACCTAAACCTGATGAACAAATCGAAGTAGAACCTAGCATTGCTATGGTTAAAGGTCTCTTGGAAGAAGATATGGATGGGCATGTTATTTACTTCTGTGAAGAAGCTGCTAGAATTGCCAAAACTGATAAAAAAAGATAAAAATAGACCTGTTGTTGGCATGCCTGTTATTTCAGCTAAATAGGAGATCACTGTTATCATGGTTTATGTGACATGGGTGCTAGTGTGAGTGCTATTCCTTACACCCTTTATCAAGAAATTATGGAAGACATAGCACGTGCTAAGATAGAAGAAATAGATATTACTATTAAACTTGCTAATAGAGACACTATATTACCATTTGGGATTGTTAGAGATGTTGAAGTCTTGTGTGGGAAAATAAAATACCCTACTGATTTTCTTGTTCTTGGTTCCCCACAAGATGACTTTTGTCCCATTATCTTTGGTAGACCTTTCTTGAACACAGTTAATGCTAAGATAGATTGTAAGAAACAAACTATTGGTGTTAGCTTTGGTGATGAGTCTCATGAGTTTAATTTTTCCAAGTTTAGTAGAAATCTTCGTGAGAAAGAATTGCCTAGTAAGGATGAATTAATTGGTCTTGCTTCTATTGATGTACCACCTACTTATCCTTTAGAACAATATCTGCTAGACCATGAAAATGATTTACATATGCATGAAAGAAATGAAATAGATAAGATTTTCTTTGAACAACGTCCTCTACTTACACACAATTTGCCTATTGAAACTCTAGGAGGTCCTCCTCCACCTAAAGGTGATCCTGTGTTTGAATTAAAACAATTGCCAGACACTTTGAAATATGCTTATCTTGATGAAAAGAAGATATATCCCCCTATTATTAGTGCCAACCTTTCAGAACATGAAGAAGAAAGATTATTAAAGGTTCTAAGGAAGCACTGAGCTGCTATTGGATATACTCTTGATGATTTAAAGGGCATTAGTCCCACTCTATGTCAGCACAAAATTAATATGGAACCTGATGCTAAACCCTTTGTTGATCACAAACGTCGGTTAAATCTGAAGATGAAAGAGGTGGTAAAAATGGAAATATTAAAACTTCTGGAAGCAGGTATAATCTATCCCATAGCTGATAGTAGATGGGTAAGTCCTGTTCATTGTGTCCCTAAGAAAGGAGGTATAACTGTCGTTCCTAATGATAAGAATGAGCTTATTCCACAAAGAATTGTTACAGGCTATAGAATGATAATTGATTACAGAAAATTAAATAAAGCAACTAGAAAAGATCATTGCCCTTTGCCTTTTATTGATCAAATGATTGAAAGATTATCTAAGCACACACACTTTTGCTTCCTTGATGGATATTCTGGCTTTTCACAAATACCTGTTTCTCAACCTGATCAAGAAAAGACCACTTTTACTTGTCCTTTTGGAACCTATGCTTATAGATGTATGCCTTTTGGTTTATGTAATGCACCTGCTACCTTTCAAAGATGTATGACTGCTATATTCTCTGGCTTTTGTGAAAATATTGTTGAGGTTTTCATGGATGACTTTTCTATTTATGGGAAGTCTTTTGATGATTGTTTAAGCAATCTTGAGCGAGTTTTGCAGAGATGTGAACAAACAAATCTTGTCTTGAATTGGGAGAAGTGTCACTTTAGGGTCAATGAAGGCATTGTCTTGGGTCATAAAATTTCTGAAAGAGGTATTGAAGTGGACCAAGCTAAGGTTGATGCAATTGAGAAAATGCCATGTCCTAAGGACATCAACGGTATTCGTAGTTTCCTAGGTCATGCTGGTTTCTATAGGAGATTTATTAAAAAAAATTCTAAAATTTCTAGGCCTCTTACCAATCTTTTGCAAAAGGATATTCCTTTTATTTTTTATGATGATTGTCTTGAAGCCTTTGAAACACTCAAGAAAGCCTTAATTCATGCACCTATTGTTCAACCACCTGATTGGAACTTGCCTTTTGAAATTATGTGTGATGCTAGTGATTATGTTGTTGGTGCTGTTCTAGGACAAAGAGTTGATAAGAAATTGAATGTTATTCATTATGCTAGCAAAACTCTAGACAGTGCTCAAAGAAATTATGCTACTACTGAAAAAGAATTCTTAGCAGTGGTGTTTGCTTGTGATAAATTTAGACCTTATATTGTTGATTCCAAAGTAACTGTTCACACAGACCATGCTGCTATTAAATATCTTATGGAAAAGAAAGATGCTAAACCTAGACTTATTCGATGGGTTCTCCTGTTACAAGAATTTGATTTACATATCATTGATAGAAAAGGAGCTGAGAACACCGTAGCTGATAACTTCTCTAGGCTTGAAAATGTGCTTGATGACCCACTTCCTATTAATGATAGTTTTCCTCATGAGCAGTTAGCTGCAATAAATGTTTCTCATAATACTCCTTGGTATGCTGATTATCCTAATTACATTGTTGCTAAATATTTTCCACCTAGCTTTACATATCAACAAAAGAAAAATTCTTCTATGATTTAAGACATTACTTTTGGGATGACCCACATCTTTATAAAGAAGGAGTAGATGGTATTATTAGACGTTGTGTACCTGAGCGTGAACAGGGACAAATCCTATGGAAATGTCACTCCGAGGCTTATGGTGGGCATCATGCTGGAGATAGAACTACTCACAAGGCATTGCAATCTGGATTTTATTGGCCTACTCTCTTCAAGGATGCCCGTAAGTTTGTCTCATCTTGTGATGAATGTCAAAAAATAGGTAATATCGGTAAGCGTCAATAAATGCCTATGAATTATTCACTTGTTGTTGAACCATTTGATGTTTGGGGATTTGATTACATGGGACCTTTTCCTTCCTCTAATGGGTATACACATATTTTGGTTATTGTTGATTATGTTACTAAATGAGTAGAAGCTATTCCAACCAGTAGTGCTGATCACAACACTTCTATTAAAATGCTTAAGGAAGTTATTTTCCCAAGGTTTGGAGTCCCTAGATATTTAATGACTGATGGTGGTTCACACTTTATTCATGGTGCTTTTCGTAAAATGCTTGCCAAGTATGATGTTAACCATAGAATTGCATCACCCTATCATCCTCAATCTAGTGGTCAAGTTGAACTTAGCAATAGAGAAATAAAACTAATTTTGCAAAAGACTGTCAATAGGTCCAGGAAGAATTGGTGTAAGAAATTAGATGATGCACTTTGGGCTTATAGAACAACATAAAAATCCTATGGGTATGTCTCCTTATAAAATGATTTATGGAAAAGCTTGTCATTTGCCTCTTGAGTTAGAACATAAAGCATATTGGGCAGTCAAAGAACTCAAATATGATTTCAAACTTGCTGGTGAAAAGAGGTTGTTTTATATTAGCTTATTAGATGAATGGAGAACCCAAGCTTATGAAAATGCAAAGTTATTCAAAGAAAAAGTTAAAAGATGGCATGACAAAAGAATCCAAAAGCGTGAGTTCAAGGTCGGAGAATATGTTCTTTTGTACAACTCTTGTTTTAGATTTTTTTGCAGGAAAGCTCCTGTCAAACTCGGAAGGCCCATATGTCATTGAGGAGGTTTACCGGTCTGGAGCCATCAGAATAAATAATTCCAAAGGTACTAACCCGAAGGTTGTCAATGGGCAACGAATAAAGCATTATATCTCAGGTATGCCTATTAATGTTGAAAGTAATATTATCCAAACTTTGACACCGGAAGAACACATAAAAGAGTCCTTCCGGAACGCTCCAGAATCGTGAAAATAAGGAGGTACATGATACGGTAAGTAAACGGACTCCGAAAAATCCGCCAAAATATTTTTATCAGTTTTGGAATATTTTAGAAATTTGGAAATAAAGAAACACCAGGAAGCGTCCCCTGGTGGGCACAAGACACCAGGGCGCGCCAGGCAAGCCTGGCGCGCCCAGGTGGGTTGTGCCCACTTGGGACACCTTCCGTACTCCATTTTTCTTCCATGTACTTGTCCTCCAAGATAAAAAATCTATATATACTTCCCAAACCTGTTAACCACCGTATCGCAAAGAAATCCTGTGTTCTCTTTTCTTGATGTTTTCTGACAGATTCAACTAGACCAACGTCATGTCTTCCTCGCCCTTCAACAATCAAGAAGGAGACATAAGGTTGGTTCACGAAGATCTAAGGAGGGATGAGGCTGAAGAGGTTGCTATGGAGGAAGAAGAGGAAAGTCCCTTCGGGATTCACGCTCCGGCCTCCGAGAGGGGTATACTAGCTGGCATCTCCGCTCACCCTAATCCTCATCAAGCCATGGGATCATCGAACAATCAAGCAAGCCTGGAAGTGCAAGAAGATCTCCCACCAAGGAGGCCCTTACACAGGTTACATCGTAACAATTTTCATAATTTTATTCACAATTATGGGTTCGAGAACACTCCTCGTAGGCACATACCATCCAATTGGGACATATATTGGCCAAGAGAAAACAATACAGGAACCAAACCTTGGGGCCCTGAGAATAAACACATAATGGCTGAGGTGAAGAAAGACAATGAATTAATTCATCAAGACCTTCGGGAGATTCAACGGTTGAAGGATCTACTCATGGTTATATTGGAGAATACTTCTTCATCACCACCACCATCTTCTTCACCACCAAAGGAGAACTGAGTATCGGGTATGGGCACTCACCTTGGCTTCCGCCAAGCTTAGGGGAGGTGCCCCGGTATCGTATCATCCCATTATCTTTTCGCTTTCACTTATTTTAGTTTGATCTTTTGCTTTAGATGAAATAAACTTTAGTTCGATCCTTTCTTATTCGAAAGTTTGCATAGTGATCTATCATTGTAATTGTGTGCAAGTTATATAATAAAGTTTAGTTTGAGTTTTTGCTTTCTTTATTTTCATGTTGCAAATAAAGAAAAGAAATAAGAAGGAAAGAAAAAGAGGAAGGAAATGAATAGAAGAAAGGAAATAAATCAATAAGATTATATACTAATCCTATGGTAGGTGATAGCACCACATAAGGAAAAGTATAAGTAGAAAATTTTATTAGAGATTGACAAACATAGCATTAGTCAATGATGCAACTCATGAAAGAATTAATAAGGGAAGAGAAGATTCACATATAAATATACTATCCTAGAAATCTTTTGTGATTGTGAGCCCTCATCAAAATATTATATGCCAAATTGTTGACGTTGGACAAGGAAAACAACTTAATGGTCTATGTTTGTTTATATTCACATAGAAGTCATATTGTCATAGATCCTTTAACATGTGATGCTTGCCCCCTATCTTTGCTAGCCAAAAATTCCGCACCAAGTAGAGACACTACTTGTGCATCCAAAACCCCTAAACCCAAATCTTACTTTAGAGTGTCCACCATACCTACCTAGGGATTGAGCAAAATCCCTCAAGTAATTTGTCATCGGTGCAAAAAGGCAATAAAAATTGCTTCTAAATGTGTGAGATCATTTAGTGTAAGAGAAAATTGAGCGCTGTACAATATTGTGATGGTGAAGAATAAAAGCGACAAACTGCATAATAAAGGTCGCTATCACAAGGGGCAATGCAATGTGACGTTCTTTTGCACTAAGGGGTTGAGCATACAAACAAATAAGCGCATGGCAACCTCTGGTTCCCTCTACGAAGGGCCTATCTTTTACTTTTATGCAAAGAGTCAAAGTTTTCCTTCTATTCCTTTTTTATTTTTCTCCTCAGGCAAGCATCAAGTGGTGAGGAAAGATCTAGGCACATATTTCCAGTTGAATATAGATAGCATGAGTTATTATTGTTGACATCACCCTTGAGGTGAATATGTTGGGAGGCGAAACCATAAGCCCCTATCTTTCTATGTGTCCGGTTGAAATGTTTTGCTCATGTGTACGCAGTGAGGGTTAGCAATCATAGAAGACTATATGATGGTTGAGTATGTGGACTTGCCTAAAGGCTCCGATACGTGACCCTTCCTGAAAAGATGATGAATTGTAGTTGCAAAGTTGACTGAGAACATAGTTTCTTGGTTTCTAATAGAGTTTTTGCTTTATACTTCGATTGTGTGATGAACTGTTACTTATTCATGAGAAGTACATGATAAAAGTTTTATGACAAAAGTCTCACGTTTAAATTTGTTGCTATTATAATAATCTACATGATGCTTCTCTGTCCGTATTTTGTTTTCATCGACACCTCTCTCTCAAAGTATGTGGACATGTTTTTCGATTTTGTTTTTCGCTCGAGGACAAGTGAGGTCTAAGCTTGGGGGAGTTGATACGTCCATTTTGCATCATGTTTTCTTACTGTTATTTATAATGTTTTTATCCATAATAATGCTTTTCAGAGTAATTCTAATGCCTTTTCTCTCATAATTTGCAAGGTACACACCAAGAGGGGGAATTCCGGCAGCTGGAAATCTGGACCTGGAACAGCTACTTCAGGCTACCTATTCCGCACAACTCCAAACAAGCTGAAACTTCACGGAGATTTTTATGGAATATTTAAGAATTCTTGGAGCAAATAACTACCATAGGGGGCCCACCAGGTGGGCACAACCCACCTGGGAGCGCCAGGGAGCCCAGGCGCGCCCTGGTGGGTTGTGCTCACCCAGGCCCACCTCCGGTGCCCATCTTCTGGTATATAGGTCATTTTGACCTAGAAAAAATAAGGAGAGGACTTTCGGGACGGAGCGCTGCCGTCTCGAGGCGGAACTTGGGCAGGAGCACTTTTGCCCTTGGGCGGAGTGATTCCGCCGGGGGAACTTCCCTCCTGGAGGGGGGAAATCATCGTCATCATCATCACCAACAACTCTTCCATCTTGGGGAGGGCAATCTCCATCAACATCTTCAACAGCACCATCTCATCTCAAACCCTAATTCATCTCTTGTGTTCAATCTTGTTACCGGAACTATAGATTGGTGCTTGTGGGTGACTAGTAGTGTTGATTACATCTTGTAGTTGATTACTATATGTTTTATTTGGTGGAAGATTATATGTTCATATCCATTATGATATTTAATACTCCTCTGATCATGAGCATGATTATTATTTGTGCGTAGTTACTTTTGTTCTTCAGGTCATGGGAGAAATCATGTTGCAAGTAATCATGTGAACTTTATATGTGTTCAATATTTTGATAGTATGTATGTTGTGATTCCCTTAGTGGTGTCATGTGAATGTCGACTACATGACACTTGACCATATTTGGGCCTAAGGAAATGCATTGTGGAGTAGCAATTAGATGATGGGTTGCGAGAGTGACAGAAGCTTAAACCTCAGTTTATGCGCTATTCCGTAAGGGACCGATTGGATCCAAAAGTTTAATGCTATGGTTAGAATTTATTCTTAACACTTTTCTCGTAGTTGCGGATGCTTGCGGGATGGTTAATCATAAGTAGGAGCTTTGTTCAAGTAAGAACAACACCTAAGCACCGGTCCACCCACATATCAAATTATCAAAGTAGCAAACACGAATTAAACCAACATGATGAAAGTGACTAGATGAAATTCCCGTGTACCCTCAAGAACACTTTGCTTATCATAAGAGACCGTTTTGGACTGTCCTTTGCCTCAAAAGGATTGGGCTACCTTGCTGCACTTTTGTTACTACTATCGTTACTTGCTCGTTACAAATTATCTCGCTATCAAACTACTCCGCTACTTACAATTTTAGCACTTGTAGATATTACCTTACTGAAAACTACTTGCCATTTCCTTCTGCTCCTCGTTGGGTTCGATACTCTTACTTATCAAAAAGAGCTACAATTGATCCCCTACAGTTGTGGTTCATCAGCCAAACACTACATCCATGTCCCACAAGTGACGCCGGCGTCCGGCATCCCGCAGCAACAGTTCTCGGGGTCGATGGCAGTTGAACACCTATGTGAATTTGTCTTGCAGCCTCTGCGATGACGATTAAAAGCCAAGTGATGAAACTTGAAACACCCAAACTGACTCAAGTCAGTTTTGTTGCTTGAAGTTTCAAATCTTGTCTTTAATCCTCATCGCAGAGGCTGCCAAAAAAATTCGCCAAGGTGTTCCACCATCATCGGCCCCCGGAACTATTGCTGCGCGCGGGACGCCGGGCGCCGGCATCACTTGTGGGATGTGGACCTAGTGTTCAACGCCGAGCGCCACATGTATCTCGTACCTATGATACTTGCTATTTAGGGTTCCATCGACACCGAGGAACCCCCTAACCTGCTCGTCCTGTTGTAAATATTTAGTTAGGTCGATGGAAAAAACAATATTGCTATGTTACTCATCTTTTGATTTAAATGTGCAGTTTTTTCGTCGCTGCGAGGGTCTAGTGTTCGACGAGCTCCGCCCCTGCGTTCGTGGATGAGCACAAATGTCATCTCCTCCTCCCCCTTCATTTGCTCTATTCCGGTCTTCGTGCCGATGAAACTTGCTAGCTATAGGTGTCTTCAATCATCAGTATGCGTGACCACTATGCGTCTCCTGTTCGAAAGGGTTACATCTATAAATATGCATGCATTTGCATATTTATAACCATGATTCTTTCGAATTGTCCAACATTATCCATGGACAGCTCGAGTATGTGTAGATTGGGTTCGTTTTCCCATATGCTCTGCTCCGGATCTGATGCAGAATTTCGTCAGTGCCTCCCTGTTGTTCTTCGGGTACACATCCTCTCTACTTATTACCGAGACGTGTATCAGGAGAATAGCGGGGAGGTGCTGCCGAAATTTTGCGTCGGATCCGGAGCAGAGCATGGGAAAACGAACACAATCTACACATACTCGGGTGGGATTAGGACCTATCTTTACCTATTAGCGTCTAGGTTGCATGGACGTAATAAAAGTGACAAACTCCATTAACTGATGAATATATACATGCTGATTTATATATTTCTTATGTGTCTAGTAGATAGGCAAGATGAGTGATCGTGTGTGGATGTACACCGGACACACTAGTCAGAAAGACATGACCATTGAATGGTTAACAAAAACCAAGGGGTTTCTGAGAGCCGCATTTGCAAATGGCCAGAGGACAACCTGGTGCCCCTGCGCCGGGTGCAACAATTGGCACAAGAGGACAGAGGATAAAATGGGCAAACACCTGTAGAAGAGGGGTTTTATGCGAGGTTATACGGTGTGGACATTTCATGGCGAATCTGCCCAACGTGCCAGAGCTGAGGTGCTTCGTCGTTGCACCGACGAGCATGGTACCGGGATGGAAGACATGGTGCAAGAATTTGATGATGCTCGGGACTCGGACGATGAGATGGAGGAATCTGCAAAGGCCTTCAATGAAATGTTGGAGTCTTCAAAACGTCCTCTCCACGAGCACACTGAGCTTTGTCAGCTGGATGCCATCTCACAAATAATGGCTCTGAAGGCTCAATTCAACTTGGGCAGAGAATGCTACGACGCAATGATGACAGTATTTGGAAGTTTTCTACCCAAAGGCCATGTACTTCCTGCAAACCTGTACATGGACTTAGGTCAAAAATGGCATGATAATCTTTATTACCTCCAAAATGACATAGACTTAGCTTATTTTCCTCGAAAATGACATAATAACCTTACTAAGCTCCAAAATGACCTATTTACCTAGCTTAGCTCTAAAATGACCTACACTTAGCATGTTTACCTGGCTTAGCTAAAACATGGCATTTTTACCTACCTTAGTTAGAAGAAGAAGAAGAAGAAGAAGATAAAGAAGAGGAGAGGAGAAAAAGAAAGAGAAGAAAAGTTCTTCTTCTTCTTCTTCTAGCTAGTCTTCTTCTCCTAGTCTTCTTCTTCTTCTAACTTTCTTCTTTCCCAATTTGCAGATTTGCTTTAGATGAGGAAGCTTGCGTTGATGGAGTCTACTCTTCTCCTTGTGATTCCTTTTTGTTTTGATTTTGTAGGATGAACAATGTGAAACTTGCTACCTATATATGTATGTATGGATGAAACCATTGTATGATTGTTGTTGGATATGTTGGCTAGCTATATATGTTGCATATGGACTTTTGATTTGGTATGTATATGTGTTGTTATGCTTGTTGAAAGTATTTTCAAATGTGTGTGTATATATATATCTGTGAAATTGAATGAATTTAAGAAAAAACAGAGAAACAAGGGCTCTACAGTCTCTTTGCCGTCTGCTGGCAGACGGCAAAGAGCTTTGCCATCAGCCGGCAGACGGCAAAGCTGCCACGTGGAAGCTACCTGTACAACCTGGGGGGCACTGGGCTGGCCTATATGGTTGATTTGTCGTCTGCTGGCAGACGGCGAATACTATTGCATCTTTGTCGTCCGCCAGCAGATGGCATCACATGCCACGTGGCAGCTACCTGGGGTGGCATCTAGGCTAGAATATTTGGGTACTTTGTTGTCTTCTGGCAGACAGCAAAGATGCAAAGGTCTTTGCTGTCAGCCAGCAGACGACAAAGCACGTCGTTAACCCCTTAACGGCCCTAAGCTGCCACGTGTGCCGTCCAGGTCCTTTGCTGTCTGCTGGCAGATGACAAAGACCATTGCATCTTTGACGTCCGCCAACAGAAGGCAAAGTGCCATTTGCCATAGTTTTTTCAGCAAAACGGTTTGTCATCTGCTGGCTGACGGCAAAGGCCTTTGCCGTCCGCCAGGCATGCCTTTGCCATGAGCCATGGCCGACGGCAAAGTTCCTGATTCCTGTAGTGTGTGTGTGTGATATACATCGTAATCCGACGCGGTTCACGGAGTGGAAACGTGTGTAACCATGCACACAATTGCCGTTTGCAAACTCTGTGTGATGTCAGACAATATCACAAACGGTGCGGGAAACTAAATGTGTGTGATTGTCGCCCTATTGTACACGGTTTACAATGATGAATTGTTTGTGATGTGCCAGGCATCGTAAACGTAGAGCCAGTTTGGTACGTGCCTAGAATGTGCCTGGAAAAATCCCGTGCCTGGAATGTGCCTGGTTTTAGGTAAAACCACAGAACTCCGACTGCGATGGCAATGCGAGCACGAACGAGTAGCCAGGATGAAGCGTTTGGGATATTCGAGATATCAGAAACAATTTTATAGGGACAACTGCATGCATCATGGCTCCCTATCCTCGACGGTTTCTGGGTCGTGTGGGAAGGACCCCCCTATCACAGTCACTCACTAGGCGACGGTTCAGAACGCCGTCGCGGAAAGGGGTTAAAAATCGTTTGTATAGCACCTCGCCATACCAGTGTGTGTTGCTGGTGCTGCAACGAGAGATCACAAAAGGTGGATGATGACCCACAAGTATAGGGTATCAATTGTAGCTCTTTTTGATAAGTAAGAGTGTCGAACCCAACGAGGAGCAGAAGGAAATGACAAGTAGTTTTTAGTAAGGTAATGTCTGCAAGTGCTGAAATTGTATGTAGCGGAGTAGTTTGATAGCGAGATAATTTGTAATGAGCAAGTAACGATAGTAGTAACAAAAGTGCAGCAAGGTAGCCCAATCCTTTTGAGGCAAAGGACAGGCCAAAACGGTCTCTTATGATAAGCAAAATGTTCTTGAGGGTACACGGGAATTTCATCTAGTCACTTTCATCATGTTGGTTTAATTCGTGTTCGCTACTTTGATAATTTGATATGTGAGTGGACCGGTGCTTAGGTGTTGTTCTTACTTGAACAAACCTCCTACTTATAATTAACCCTCCTGCAAGCATCCGCAACTACGAGAAAAGTATTAAGAATAAATTCTAACCATAGCATTAAACATTAAACTTTTGGATCCAATCGGTCCCTTACGGAATAGCGCATAAACTGGGGTTTAAGCTTCTATCACTCTTGCAACCCATCATCTAATTGATACTCCACAATGCATTCCCTTAGGCCCAAATATGGTGAAGTGTCATGTAGTCGACGTTCACATGACACCACTAAGGGAATCACAACATACATACTATCAAAATATCGAACACATATCAAATTCACATGATTACTTGCAACATGATTTCTCTCGTGACCTCAAGAACAAAAGTAACTACTCACAAATAATAATCATGCTCATGATCAGAGGAGTATTAAATAGCATAATGGATCTGAACATATAATCTTCCACCAAATAAACCATATAGTAATCAACTACAAGATGTAATCAACACTACTTTTTTTGAGCAAACACAGTGGGGAAGGCCCCCACTGTAACTCTGATTTTCATTCATATGATAGAACAATTTACATCACTGTACAGGATTTAACAAGGCAAATGAATATAATCTACAAGTAGTCTAGCTAGCTCTACATCCCTTCCTTCGAACTAGGTTTGGCTTTTTTGATAATCATCTCAAAGTGCTCCTTGAATGTACTGATGCAGTACTGCATATTCTTGGGTTTGTGATCAAAGATGATGTTGTTCCTATGCTTCCAAATGCTCCAACATCCTGCAATGAGGCACTCCTTGTAGCATACAACATGGTTGTGTTTCTTGCCCTCCATGAGTAAATCCAAAAGCTCATAGTGAGTATTCCATTGAAATCCAATGGCCATCCAGAAGTTCTGGCTGAAATCACAACTGAAGAACAGATGAGAAAGGTATTCCTTAGGTTCATCATCACAAAGCACACATCTGGCAGATTCAACATGGAATTTTTTTCTTGTGAGCAAGTCTCTAGTATTTAGTCTGTCCTGTAATAGCAGCCAGAAGAAAAAAAATTGCTTAGCTAGAGTACATGATTTCCATATCCACTAAAAAGGTTTGGGGGCATCAGCAGGGTTCCCAATATATTCTAGATATATCCTTTTGTTAGAATAGTTGGAGCCACCCCAATGAAATTTCCATGATTCCATCAGTGTATGGTTCCCTCTGTCATTAATCATGGTTCTAAGCTGAGTACTCTGTTGAACAGCAATGCTGGACATAGGTAAATGAAACATGTCATAAAAATTAGTGTCATCCAGGTTGGTGGCAGCCTCCAGAGTAATGTGTTCATTTTTTGTGTATGAGAAAAGCTGAGCCATCATGCTCATTATTGGCTGAGAGCACCAATTATCATACCATAGGCTAACAGTGTTACCAATACCTGCAGAGCAATTTGTCATTTTTTTGAAATCTTGGAGAATAGAGCAGCAGTCCCTCCACCAAAAGGATCCCACATTTGTGGGGAATTTTGGTAGCTCCCTATTATGATAGTAATTGTTCCATATCAATTTGACCTAGGGAACATCATTTTTGTTGAAGAATTTGTATAGGTACTTGGTAAGCAAAGCCCTGTTTTGCATTCTAAGATCAAGAACACCCAAACCACCTGCTTTTTTGGGTAGGCATACTTTTTCTCATTTAACCAAACAATTCACATGTTTGTTGATCCCCTTAGGAAGCTTCACCCAGATTTCTCAAAATGATCCAGGATACTGAAGGGCACTCTGATACAACACATTGCAAATATGGGCAAAGCAGAAACAATGGCTTTAAGATGTGTGAGTCTACCTGAGTAAGTCATCAAATTTGCAATGCCAGATAATCTGTGGTCCAACTTAGATACCATTGGCATGAGATCAACAAATTTTGGTCTTGTAGTACCCATGGGCAACCCTAGGTAAGTGAAAGGCATGGATTCCTTCTTGCATCTAAGAATGTCAGCTAATTTTTGAGCTCTGTTATCAGAGATGTTGATAGGCACAAGAGATGATTTGCTATAATTAACAATGAGCCCAGTAAACCTAGAGAAGCTATTTAGTATCTCAGTGAAATTACCAATTTGATCCTCCTGAGCAGGCAGAATGATAAGAGTATCATCAGCATACTGGATGATGGGGCAACTTTCAGTGTTGTTGGTATCAATAGGTAAATTAAGAGTGCCATTTCTCCAAGCTTCATTAACTAATATTTGCAACAATTCACCAACCAGCACATATAACAGTGGGGAAAATGGATCTCCTTGCCTGACACCACATTTGCAATGGATGTTTTTCCCAGGAACACCATTAAGAATAACAGAAGTGGAAGCAGTGGATAAAATCATGTTGACCCACCTGATCCATTTGTCACTAAATCCAAAATGCCTCATCATGAAAATGATAGCATTGTAGTTTACTTTGTCAAATGCTTTCACAAAGTCAATTCTTGAAGATGATGATCTCTTTTTTGGATTTGTGACACATATGTATATATTCAAAACTCCAAGCTAGACAATCCTGAATGTTCCTGGTTTTAATAAATCCATACTGGTTTTTGCTGACCCTTGCTAATATGACTGGCTGAGCTCTGTTTGCCGGTAATTTTGTGACAATTTTGATAGGCATACTCACCAGGGAGATGGGCCTAAAGTCATTGGGAGTTTTAGGGTTGTCCTTTTTAGGAATAAGTGCAATGTAAGCAGTATTGATAGGCAGCAAAGAGACAGATTCTTGATGAAAATCATTGATGAATTTGTAGAAACTATTCTTGATGATGTCCCAACATTTTTTCATAAATATTCCATTAAAACCATGAGGACCAGGAGACTTGTCATTGGGCATGTGCTTAATAACCTCATCAATTTCCTCAGTTGAAAAGGGTCTGTCAAGATCTGATGTGATATTATCCATTCTCAAATGAGATATATCAAAATCCCTATTATTGTCAGCCTGAGTGCCAATTCTGTCCTGAAAGATGCCCATATTATGGCAGCGTTTTGGTCATGATCATAACTACATTGGCCATCAGAGGATATCAGATAATAATCAACACTACTAGTCACCCACAAGCACCAATCTATAGTTCTGGTAACAAGATTGAACACAAGAGATGAATTAGGGTTTGAGATGAGATGGTTTTATTGAAGGTGTTGATGGAGATTGCCCTCCCAAGATGGGAGAGTTGTTGGTGATGATGATGACGATGATTTCCCCCTCCGTGAGGGAAGTTTCCCCGGCGGAATCACTCCGCCGGAGGGAAAAAGTGCTCCTGCCCAAGTTCCACCTCGAGACGGCGGTGCTCCATCCCGAAAGTCCTCTCCTTATTTTTTTCTAGGTCAAAATGACCTATATACCAGAAGATGGGCACCGGAGGTGGGCCTGGGTGAGCACAACCCACCAGGGCGCGCCTAGGCTCCCTGGCGCGCCCAGGTGGGTTGTCCCACCTGGTGGGCCCCCTCTGGTAGTTATTTGCTCCAATAATTCTTAAATATTCCATAAAAAATCTCTGTGAAGTTTCAGCTTGTTTGGAGTTGTGCAGAATAGGTATCCCGAAGTAGCTTTTCCAAGTCCAGATTTCCAGTTGCCGGAATTCCCCCTCTTGGTGTGTACCTTGCAAATTATGAGAGAAAAGGCATTGGAATTACTCCGAAAAACATTATTATGGATAAAAACATTATAAATAACAGTAAGAAAACATGATGCAAAATGGACGTATCAACTCCCCCAAGCTTAGACCTCGCTTGTCCTCAAGCAAAAACAGAAATCGAAAAACATGTCCACATGCTTTGAGAGAGAGGTGTCTATAAAAACAAAATACGGACATAGAAGCATCATGTAGATTATTATAACAGCAACAAATTTAAACATGAGACTTTTTTCATAAAACTTTTATCATATACTTCTCACGAATAAGTAACAGTTCATCACACAATCGAAGTATAAAGCAAAAACTCTATTAGAAACCAATAAACTATTTTCTCAGTCAACTTTGCAATTACAATTCATCATCTTTTCAGGAAGGGTCACGTCGGAGCCTTTAGGCAAGTCCACATACTCAACCATCATATAGTCTTCTATGATTGCTAACACTCACCGCGTACACATGAGCAAAACGTTTCAGCCGGACACATAGAAAGATAGGGGCTTATGGTTTCGCCTCCCAACATACTCACCTCAAGGGTGATGTCAACAATAATAACTCATGCTATCTATATTCAACTGGACATATGTGCCTAGATCTTTCCTCACCACATGATGCTTGCCAGAGGAGAAAAATAAAAAAGGAATAGAAGGAAAACTTTGACTCTTTGCATAAAAGTAAAACATAGGCCCTTCGTAGAGGGAACCAGAGGTTGCCATGCGCTTATTTGTTTGTATGCTCAACCCCTTAGTGCAAAAGAATGTCACGTTGCATTGCCCCTTGTGATAGCGACCTTTATTATGCAGTCTGTCGCTTTTATTCTTCACCATCACAAATTCATGCAACGCTCAATTTTCTCTTACACTAAATGATCTCACACATTTAGAAGCAATTTTTATTGCCTTTTTGCACCGATGACAACTTACTTGAGGGATCTTGCTCAATCCCTAGGTAGGTATGGTGGACACTTGAAAGTAAGATTTGGGTTTAGGGGTTTTGGATGCACAAGTAGTATCTCTACTTGGTGCGGAATTTTTGGCTAGCAAAGATAGGGGGCAAGGATCACATGTTAAAGGATCTATGACAATATGACTTCTATGTGAATATAAACAAACATAAACCATTAAGTTGTCTTCCTTGTCCAACGTCAACAGTTTTGGCATATAATATTTTGATGAGGGCTCACAATCACAAAAGATTTCTAGGATAGTATATTTATATGTGAATCTTCTCTTCCCTTATTAATTCTTTCATGAGTTGCATCATTGACTAATGCTATGTTTGTCAATCTCTAATAAATTTTCTACTTATACTTTCCCTTACGTGGTGCTATCACCTACCGTAGGATTAGTGTATGATCTTATTGATTTATTTCCTTTATCTTTATTTATTTCCTTTTTCTTTTTCCTTTCTTATTTCTTTTCTTTATTTGCAACATGAAAGTAAAGAAAGCAAAAACTCAAACTAAACTTTATTATATAACTTGCACATGATTACAAGGATAAATCACTAAGCAAACTCTCAAAGAAGAAAGGATCGAACTAAACTTTTATTCATCTAAAGAAAAAGATCAAACTAAAATAAGTAAAAGCAAAAGATAGTGGGATGGTACGATACCGGGGCACCTCCCCCAATCTTGGCAGAAGCCAAGGGGAGTGCCCATACCCGATACTCAATTCTCCTTTGGTGGTGAAGAAGATGATGTTGGAGATGAAGAAGGGATCTTGTCCTCGGATTTCCATGGCAGTGGTCCACCATCATAAGAGGAGGAATGAGTCTCACGGGTCCTGCAACTAGCAGCCAAACTCATACCTTTAAACCTTGCCTCATATTCAAAGACTTGATTTTGAAGATCATAGATCTGGCTTTGGAGAAATTTGATTTGCTCGTTGAGGGTGAAGACGATGTCCTTCATGGGCTTGCCATCCACCTTGAGATCACGGGATAGGTCCATGATCATGAGGTGATTGGAATTGAGCCCACGCTCCACCATCCCCTTGCACCGGAAGACTTCCTGCTCCATAGCTTCAAGCCTGGCCTCCACGGTTCCTGTGCCCTTGGGACCTTGCTCATAGCGGATGTACAACACCCCCTCATGCATCTGGATGGTTTGAGGGTGCCGCACCACCTCTCACAGATATGGGTTGATGACGTTCTTGAAGAACTTGTCCTTGGAGGAGCTTGAAGCGGTCATGGTAGATGGGATCTGAGAACAGAGGATTTCTTCGCGATACGGTGGTTAACAGGTTCGGGAAGTATATACAGATTTTTTATCTTGGAGGACAAGCATAGGGAAGAAAAACAGAGTCCGGAAGGTGTCCCAGGTGGGCACAACCCACCTGGGCGTGCCAGGAAAGCCTGGCGCGCCCTGGTGTCTTGTGCCCACCAGGGTATGCTTCCTAGAAGTTTCTTTATTTCCTAAATTCTTAAATATTCCAAAACTGATAAAAAATATTTTTGCGGATTTTTCAGAGTTCGTTTACTTACCGTATCACGTACCTCCTTATTTTCACGATTCTGGGGTGTTCCAGAAGGACTCTTTTATGTGTTCTTCCAGTGTCAAAGTTTGGATAATATTACTTTCAACATTAATGGGTGTACCTGAGATATAATGTTTTATTTGTTGCCCATTAACAACCTTCGGGTTAGTACCTTCTGCATTATTTATTTTGATGGCTCCAGACCGATAAACCTCCTCGATAACATAGGGGCCTTCCCATTTTGAGACGAGTTTTCCTGCAAAGAATCTAAAACAAGAGTTGTACAAAAGAACATATTATCCAACTTTAAACTCATGCTTTTGGATTCTTTTGTCATGCCATCTTTTAACTTTTTCTTTGAATAATTGCATTTTCATAAGCTTGGGTTCTCCATTCATCTAATGAGCTAATATCAAATAACCTCTTTTCACCAGCAAGTTTGAAATCATAGTTGAGCTCTTTGACCGCCCAATATGCTTTATGTTCTAACTCAAGAGGCAAATGACAAGCTTTTCCATAAACCATTTTATAAGGAGACATACCCATTGGATTTTTATATGCTGTTCTATAAGCCCAAAGTACATCATCTAATTTCTTAGACCAATTCTTCCTGGACCTATTGACAGTATTTTGCAAAATTAATTTTCTTTCTCTATTGCTAACTTCAACTTGACCACTAGACTGAGGATGATAGGGTGATGCAATTCTATGGTTAACATCATACTTGGCAATCATTTTACAGAAAGCACCATGAATAAAGTGTGAACCACCATCAGTCATTGAATATCTAGGGACTCCAAACCTTGGGAAAAATAACTTCCTTAAGCATTTTAATAGAGGTGTTGTGATCAGCACTACTGGTTGGAATAGCTTCTACCCATTTAGTAACATAATCAACAGCAACCAAAATATGTGTATACCCATTAGAGGAAGAAAAAGGTCCCATGTAATCAAATCCCCAAACATCGAATGGTTCAACAGCAAGCGAATAATTCATAGGCATTTCTTGAAGCTTACCGATATTACCTATTCTTTGACATTCATCACAAGATGAGACGAACTTACGGGCATCCTTGAAGAGAGTAGGCCAATAAAATCCAGATTGCAATACCTTGTGAGCAGACGTATCTCCAGCATGATGCCCTCCATAAGCTTCGGAGTGACATTTCTGTAGGATTTATCCCTATTGATGCTCAGGTACACAACGTCTAATAATACCATCTACTCCCTCTTTATAAAGATGTGGGTCATCCCAAAAGTAATGTCTTAAATCATAGAAGAATTTTTCTTTTGTTGGTATGTAAAGCTAGGTGGTAAATATTTAGCAACAATGTAATTAGCATAGTTAGCATACCAAGGAGTACTATGAGAAACATTTATTGCAGCTAACTATTCATCACGAAAACTATCATCAATAGGTAGTGGGTCATCAGGCACATTTTCAAGCCTAGATAAATTATCAACTACGGGGTTCTCAGCTCCTTTTCTATCAATGATATGTAAATCAAATTCTTGTAATAAGAGAACCCATCGAATAAGTCTAGGTTTAGCATCTTTCTTTTCCATAAGATATTTAATAGCAGCATGGTTCGTGTGAACAGTTATTTTGGAATCAACAATATAAGGTCTAAATTTATCAAAAGCAAACACCACTGCTAAGAATTCTTTTCAGTAGTAGCATAATTTCTTTGAGCACTATCTAGAGTTTTACTAGCATAATGAATAACATTCAATTTCTTATCAACTCTTTGTCCTAGAATAGCACCAACAACATAATCACTAACATCACACATAATTTCAAAAGGCAAGTTCCAATCAGGTCGTTGAACAATAGGTGCAGAAATTAAGGCTTTCTTGAGTGTTTCAAAGGCTTCTAAACAATCATCATCAAAAACAAAAGGAATATCCTTTTGCAAAAGACTCGTAAGATGCCTTGAAATTTTAGAGAAGTCTTTGATAAATCTCCTACAGAAACCAGCATGCCCTAGGAAACTATGAATACCTTTTATATCTTTAGGACATGGCATTTTCTCAATCGCATCAACCTTAGCTTGGTCCACTTCGATACCTCTTTCAGAAATTTTACGACCCAAGAAAATGCCTTCATTAACCATAAAGTGGCACTTCTCCCAATTCAAGACAAGATTTGTTTGTTCATGTCTCTGCAAAACTCGATCAAGATTGCTTAAACAATCATCAAAATACTTCCCATAAACAGAGAAATCGTCCATGAAAACCTCAACAATCTTTTCACAAAAGTCAGAGAATATAGCAGTCATACATCTTTGAAAGGTAGCAGGTGCATTACATAAACCAAAAGGCATGCGTCTATAAGCATAGGTTCCAAAAGGACAAGTAAAAGTAGTCTTTTCTTGATCAGGTTGAGAAACAGGTATTTGTGAAAAGCCAAAATATCCATCAAGGAAGCAAAAGTGTGTATGCTTAGATAATCTTTCAAGCATTTGATCAATAAAAGGCAAAGGGTAATGATCTTTTCTAGTTTCTTTGTTTAATTTTCTAAAATCAATTACCATCCTATAGCCTGTAACAATTTTTTGTGTAATAAGTTCATTCTTATCATTCAGAACAACAGTTATACCTCCTTTCTTAGGGACACAATGAACATGACTTACCCATCTACTATCAGCTATAGGATAGATTATACCTGCTTCCAGAAGTTTTAATATTTCTAGAAGTGATCAACAACGGGTTTAGCATCAGGTTCCATATTAATTTTGTGCTAACATAGAGTGGGACTAATGCCCTTTAAATCATCAAGAGTGTATCCAATAGCAGCTCGGTGCTTCCTTAGATCTTTCAATAATCTTTCTTCTTCATGTCCTGAAAGGTTAGCACTAATAATAACAGGATATATCTTCTTTTCATCAAGATCAGCATATTTCAAAGTGTCTGGCAATTGTTTTAATTCAAACACAAGATCACCTTTAGGTGGAGCAGGACCTCCTAGAGGTTCAATAGGCAAATTGTGTTTAAGTAGAGGACGTTGTTCAAAGAAAATCTTATCTATTTCCATTCCTTTCATGTATATGTAAATCATTTTCATGGTCTAGCAAATATTGTTCTAAAGGATCAGTAGGTGGTACAGCAATAGAAGTAAGACCAATTAATTCATCCTTACTAGGCAATTCTTTTTCATGAAGCTTTCTACTAAACTTGGAAAAATTAAACTCATGAGACTCATTACCAAAACTAACACCGACAGTTTGTTTCTCATAGTCTATTCTAGAATTAACGGTGTTCAAGAAAGGTCTACCAAAAATAATGGGACAAAAGTCATCTTGTGGGGAACCAAGAACAAGAAAATCAGTAGGGTATTTTATTTTCTGACACAAGACTTCAACATCTCTAACAATCCCAATTGGTGATATAGTATCTCTATTAGCAAGTTTAATAGTAACATATATGTCTTCTATCTCTGCGGGTGCTATGTCATTCATAATTTCTTGATATAAGGTCACTACTGTAGGATGCTGCTAACGCGACACTACGATCAGAGACCCTTTCACGAAACTGTGTGCGATGCACTAATAGCAAATGGGGATGTAAAAAACCCATCAAAAAATGTGCAAAACATTTGCGATGGAGGATGCATCAAACATGGTTCAGATTTTAGTTGCGTGTGCGATGCAGGGCATACGGTTCAGTTCAATGAACTGTTTGTGATGATGAGGAACAAAAGAAACGGGCAACCAGATGAAGGTGTGTGCGATATACAGCATACGGTTCACTCGGATGAACTGTTTGTGATTAGGCAACACAAAAGAAATGGTCAGCCAAATGAAGGTGTGTCCGATATACAGCATGCGGTTCACTCGGATGAACTGTTTGCTTTGAGCCAAGAGAACAGAAATGGTTCATGTTGGGGAACGTAGTAATTTAAAAAAAAATCCTACGCACACGCAAGATTATGGTGATGCATAGCAACGAGAGGGGAGAGTGTTGTCCACGCACCCTTGTAGACCGAAAGCGGAAGCGTTAGCACAACGCGGTTGATGTAGTCGTACGTCTTCACGATCCGACCGATCAAGTACCGAACGCACGGCACCTCCGAGTTCAGCACACGTTCAGCTCGATGACGTCCCTCGAACTCCGATCCAGCCGAGCTTTGAGGGAGAGTTCTGTCAGCACGACGGCGTGGTGATGATGATCATGTTCTACCGACACAGGGCTTCGCCTAAGCACCGCTACGATATTATCGAGGTGGATTATGGTGGAGGGGGGCACCGCACACGGCTAAGAGATCCAAGAGATCAATTGTTGTGTCTAGAGGTGCCCCCCTGCCCCCGTATATAAAGGAGCAAGGGGGGAGGCGGCCGACCTAGGAGGAGGGCGCGCCAAGGGTGGGGAGTCCTACTAGGACTCCCAAGTCCTAGTAGGATTCCCCTTTCCTTTCCAGAGTAGGAGAGAAGGAAAGAGGGGGAGAGGGAGAAGGAAAAGGGGGCTGCACCCCTTGTCCAATTCGGACCAGGGGGGCGCAGGCCTCCTTCCTTTTGGCCTCTCTCCTCTATTCCCGTATGGCCCAATAAGGCCCATATACTCCCCGGCGAATTCCCGTAACTCTCTGGTACTCCGAAAAATACCCGAATCACTCGGAACCTTTCCGAAGTCCGAATATAGTCGTCCAATATATCGATCTTTAAGTCTCGACCATTTCGAGACTCCTCGTCATTTCCCTGATCTCATCCGGGACTCCAAACTACCTTCGGTACATCAAAACACATAAACTCATAATATAACCGTCATCGAACTTTAAGCATGCGGAGCCTACGGGTTCGAGAACTATGTAGACATGACCGAGACACATCTCCGGTCAATAACCAATAGCGGAACCTGGATGCTCATATTGGCTCCCACATATTCTACGAAGATCTTTATCGGTCAAACCGCATAACAACATACGTTGTTCCCTTTGTCATCGGTATGTTACTTGCCCGAGATTCGATCATCGGTATCTCAATACCTAGTTCAATATCGTTACCGGCAAGTCTCTTTACTCATTACGTAATGCATCATCCCGTAACTAACTCATTAGCTACATTGCTTGCAAGGCTTATAGTGATGTGCATTACCGAGAGGGCCCAGAGATACCTCTCCGACAATCGGAGTGACAAATCATAATCTCGAAATACGTCAACTCAACAAGTACCTTCAAAGACACCTGTAGAGCACCTTTATAATCACCCAGTTACGTTGTGACGTTTGGTAGCACACAAAGTGTTCCTCCGGTAAGCAGGAGTTACATAATCTCATAGTCATAGGAACATGTATAAGTCATGAAGAAAGCAATAGCAACATACTAAACGATCAAATGCTAAGCTAACGGAATGGGTCAAGTCAATCACATCATTCTTCTAATGATGTGATCCCACTGATCAAATGATAACTCATATCCATGGTTAGGAAACTCAACCATCTTTGATCAATGAGCTAGTCAAGTAGAGGCATACTAGTGACACCATGTTTGTCTATGTATGCACACATGTGTTATGTTTCCGGTTAATACAATTCTAGCATGAATAATAAACATTTATCATGAAATAAGGAAATAAATAATAACTTTATTATTGCCTCTAGGGCATATTTTCTTCAGTTCATTATAACAAGATGTGTGTGATACGCGACAAACAGGTCTGTAATCAGAAATGTGTGTGAAGATCCATGATAACACAGACGATTGCTGCTAATAAGCCGTGTGTGTTGTGGGGAAACGCTTGGTGGTATACAATTGTCAGCGATTGATTAAATCATCACCGACGGGTTCCCCGGGAGGGTCCGTGTGCGATGTCATTGCACACAGAACAACAGCATATGTACTTATACCTTATAAGGACTTGATTCCATAAACAAATTGAACATCGAATTACATATGTGGCTAGTACACACATGACCTTTGCACACACGAAAGTATGTTCCAAAATGCCTAGGAAACTCAAATAATGTATAAAAAGGCAAAACGAACCGTGAATAATTTCATATTTTTAGGATTACACTACTATATATAGTTGCATGTTGCCTCTGTAAGATAAATCAAGGCGGGAAGAGACAGCGTATGTCGTTTCGCACACATAGGTGACAAGGTCCCTCTCGGAACCATGAGCCTTTTTGAGTGAAGCTCTGGTTTGTAAGAAGTTTGTACCAAAACTTGTCACAAATTGGACTAACAGTAACAGTGATGTTCTTTCCCTATGTTGTGAATGCTTATAATATTTATGTCTTAATGAAAGAAATGGCAAGCCATTGGCCCAGCATGAAAGAAAATATGGGTCAAAACCGAGTTGAAAAGGGAAAAAATATCTAACTCCAGCTTACAAACAGTACAAAAGCACGAGGATTAATTGCTCATCGGGTTTAGACAAAATCCAGATTGAACAGGACAATGACATCTAACTCAACCAAAGTTTTCAGCAATCACAATCAAATGGATCGGTCTGATCCATAAAATCAAGATCCCCGGCCAGAAATTCTACTGGTACATGATGACAAGCTGTTGTAAATAGAATCCGAGCATGATCAGAAGCCCTTAGGTCCACCTGAAACTTCTTTTTATGTTGTTCAACACTTGCAGCCGTAAGAAATTTCTTGTTGAAAAACTTAATCCTCACGGACAATAGTGCCCTCGCATTCAACATGAAGAATGTGACAAAGCTAGTGTTTGCATTGTTGGATGCATATCCTTCCAGTGTTACTGTCTTCAAACGAATGTCATGAGATCTGAGAAAATCCCAGTGCTTCTTGAACCATGATTGGTTATACCTTTTTCTCCATGTGTTAGTGCCTAAATAGAGATGAAGATTGAAAATAGTTAATGTCTAAAAAGATTATGTTGAAAGAGTGATAGCTCAACGATTAATTATAGTACATTATATATGGGCTTTCAATGTGCGTGAAATCATCACCTTTATATACAAATTCTCCATACATGGAAAGCATTGCAGCAAGCCAATAATCATGTTCAGATCAAAACACCACATGCTGATATGTAAGGTCTTGACAGAATCCACCACCACTGATAGGACGGACAAGCTCTTCATTGAGCATAGAACATAATATTAGTACCAAAAGTGTACTCGAAGATGATACTTAACTTATGCGCACAAATGAAAAAGGCAGATTACAAAAGTTTACGTGAATAATATATAGTACCTCAATAGGTGTGGAGCCAAACACCATTTTGAACCATCTAAAAGGATCACGAATTGCACCCAAGGTCTCCAGTTTAGGCGCAGAGACTATAGTTATTTGCGAAGGTACTATACCAGAATCAAGGAGCAACCTTTGAAGTGAAGGGGCATCTTCAATGATGAGATCATGTCCAAAAAAGAAATTACCATGCTTACAAGGTGGGCGAATTTATTTTGAGACAACGGATATGAATTTCCATTGCAAAAACAAGCAGCAAGCGCTCCAGGGCAGGGCAGCTGGAGTGGATGATGCTGTGCAGTGCGGCCTCCGACTGATCAACCACCACAAGTGCAAGTTTTTTTAGCAGTGGGAGTCGAAGCATTTGTACCAGATTGTCTGCTAGATGGCATCGGGCAAAGGTGGCGGTGTGGAGAGAGGAGGAAAACCACGTGATGGACATCGGTGGTGAGGGCACAGATACATAGTCATGGTAGAACTCAAGCTGCTGGAGTTTATCGAATTGATGGGATGTCAGCTAGGCGGCCACCATGTAGGGTATGTCTAGCAGGTAGCATGCCGGGATGCAGATGTGTTGAACGGAGCCCCCGTGGGAGGAGATGATGGCTCCGGGGAGTTCAGAATCATCATCGACAGATAGCTGACGACAATCGAGATTAAGAGGCGCGGTGCGCCATAGAGTGTGCCACCGAGATGCGAGGACTTGTGTGCGGCATCCATCCTTGGTGGGGAAAAGGGAGATGATCTCCCCAAGGATTCCGTCCGGGAGATCGCTGATGCGGTCCGCCGGAGATTCTACTGGTTCCTCAGGTCCGGGGGGCGCTTCTGGCCGCACAGCCGGGTCCAAGATCTACATCCGGCGGCGGCGCTGGTCGGAGCCTCATCTGTGTTCATACCAATCTGAAAGAAAAAATGGCATAACATGTAGGACATTCGAAATCAATTCCCAAGATCAGGAAGAAAAAAGGCACAAACATATATGTAGGTGACTAACCGGTTTTCCGTCGGAGTCACAGTTGTTGCCGGAGTTGCTGTTGACCTCCGGCTCCAGCTGGGGGGGCACGACAGTGCCGACGAATTCAAGGTTGTGCTGCTGCCCGCGCGAGACCTCGTCGGCGGCGAAGGAAACCTCTATGGCCGGCTTGACGCGTTGTGCGGGTGCTTCACCAGCCCCGGCGTCGCCACTCCCTCCGATGGTGCGCTTCGGCGGCATCGTCATACACTCCGGAGTCCAGAGTCAGTGACCACTGTGGACCGGGGGTGCGGCCGCCTATTATGGCCGGCGGCTCGGGCGCGCAATTAATATGAACCAGTGGGAGCAAGGCAGGCTGCGGTCAAAAGTTGTCTCGCCTCCCGAGAGCCTGCGCGGCGGACGTCTGCCATTCCTACCATCATTTCACACAACTACTCGCACGCCTCCCCGTCGATACACACACCTGCACACACGCCTCTCGATATGCCTGTGCGACGGACTGCTCGCATGCGTCCCGTCAACTCACGCCTGCTCGCACGACACACGGAGCGTGTGGCAGCACGTATATTTTTTGGTTTATTTTCTGCCGCTTTACTACTTCACTGAACCGTTTGCATTGAAGAGATGCACAAATCCTGCGTTGAACATCTCGCACGCTTCCCGGTGAACCTACGCACTGGACGAGTTTTGGATTTACTAGAATTTAAAAACCAGGCATCTAAATGTTTTGCCGGCAATCAACAGTGCCCTAGTGTTTGAAATTCATTCTCATTTCTTGCATGGGACCTAAGCATGCACATAAGGACACGGATTTGATTTTTCAACCAATTTATAGTCACTGGAGCATGCGCATGTAGTTCAAATTTGAATTATGCACATAAATGCATTGAAAACTCAGTTAATGCATAAAAATGTCCAAACGAACCCCAAAAATCACAAAAATTCACACAACACTCCTGTTGTTCTATGTTGGCACGAGAAAAAAAACTTGAAAGCAATAAGAGGCAATGGCTATCATTTCGTCCACAAAAGTGGGTCGTTCCCTACCGAAAACCATCATGCCTGTTGTGAGAAGCTTCGGTTTGTGAGAAGCATATACCCAAACCTGCCCCAAATGGGACAAAATTTGTACCACGGCATGTTGATGCCGCTCCATGATAGCATGCCAAGTTTCATGAATTTCAGACGAGTTTTGGATTTACTAGAATTTAAAAACCAGGCATCTCAATGTTTTGCCGGCAATCAACGGTGCCCTGGTGTTTGAAATTCATTCCCATTTCTTGCATGGGACCTAAGCATGCACCCAAGGACAAAGATTTGATTTTTCAACCAATTTATATGCACTGGAGCATGCGCATGTAGTTCAAATTTGAATTATGCACATAAATGCATTGAAAACTCAGTTAATGCATAAAAATGTCCAAACGAACCCCGAAAAATCACAAAAATTCACACAACACTCCTGTTGTTCTATGTTGACACGAGAAAAAACTTGAAAGCAATAAGAGGCAATGGATATCGTTTCGTCCCCAAAGGTGGGACGTTCCCTACCGAAAACCATCATGCTTGTTGTGAGAAGCTCCGGTTTGTGAGAAGCATATACCCAAACCTGCCCCAAATGGGACAAAATTTGTACCACGGCATGTTGATGCCGCTCCATGATAGCATGCCAAGTTTCATGAATTTCAGACGAGTTTTGGATTTACTAGAATTTAAAAACCAGGCATCTCAATGTTTTGCCGGCAATCAACGGTGCCCTGGTGTTTGAAATTCATTCCCATTTCTTGCATGGGACCTAAGCATGCACCCAAGGACAAAGATTTGATTTTTCAACCAATTTATATGCACTGGAGCATGTGCATGTACTTCAAATTTGAATTATGCACATAAATGCATTGACAACTCACTTAATGCATAAAAATGTCCAAACGAACCCTGAATAATTCCAATTCTTTTGCAGATAAAAGGTCTAGCAATTCAAACATCGTCCATGGCCGCTATGACCCCATTATGTAATTCAAATCAAGACGAAAAATCAAGTACATCCCACACAGTTTATTATAACCAACCGTGTGAGATGCAGCACAAAATATCTTCGGACCGTGTCTGAATAAGGGACCGTGTCTGATGACACTATGCGCCAGTTTTATGGCTGAGGCGTTTCCAAATTTTCAGCGTCCGCGGAGATATCTACCTCCCCGCCCCTCCCCTTACCGAAAGCCACATTTCCCCCCTTCCCGCCTTCCTTTCCAAGTTGAAACCTTCACTCCTTGCTTGCAGCGCTGCCACCTCCTCGTCGGCGACCCTCCTTCACGCTGCTCGGCCTCGCCTATCCAGCAGGTAATCCACACCCGACCCCCATCCTCGTCGTCCTTCCACATCCCACATGCCCCTACCACTGACGCGAGCGCGACACCTTCCACCCAAATCACCGACCCCTCCACCAAATAAGCGTCGGCCTAAGCCATGGTGCATGCAGTATAGCCAGGACCTCAAGGAGAATTTGGCAGCGGAGAAGCAAATCTTGGAGGAGCACCTCGCCGTCGAGGCCACCATTGACGCCTCGCGCGCCGACGCCGCGACGCGGTTGGCTGCTTTAAATGATAGTTCGTGGCGTTTTCTCGAGGCCACCGTCGGTGCCTTCGATGAAGACTACGCGGTGTTTTCTCAGCGTGCACGTGCTTACCTCATCTCGAGAACCAGCAGGTTGGTGCCCGGAGCGGCTCAGGCAACTCACCACTACAACGAGGGCACCCACGATGCGGAGGCCTCGCCCTCTTCCATGTCCAAGGAGCCAATCGTCATCGATATCTCCGACAATGAGGAGTAGCTTGTCTTATTAGCTCACTATAAGGACCCATGTTCGGTTTGCTAGCTACTGCCTTTCCTTAACAAATTCTAGTGAATTGTGCTATGTACTTTCACCATGCAATCTTCTGCTATAGTGTATATATTCTATATGTCGTGCAATGTGGTGTTCAATTAACTGCTTGGTTCAATTCTGCAAATGTGATGTTCAATTCTTCAGGGTGCAATATTTCCAAGTTGTTAAGCATGCTTGGTTTGGTTAACTGTCTGATCTTCAATTAGGAGTATGTTATATTGTTCAATTGGTGTTTAGTTAACTGCTTGGTTCATTTGTTGTGGCTTGGTTCACTTGTTGTTGTGTTTAGTTAACTGCATGGTTCAATTCTGCAATGCGATGTTCAATTGTTGTGGCTGCATTCTGTTATTGTATACCATGTGAGGAATAAATCGAATTTGGCTGTACTAAATACATGAGAAACAAATATAATTGCTATATTTCCAAGTTGTTAAGCATGCTTGGTTTGGTTAACTGTCTGATCTTCTATTAGGAGTATGTTATATTGTGCAATGTGGTGCTCAGTTAACGTTTGGTTCATTTGTTGTGGTGTTTAGTTAACTGCTTGGTTCAATTCTGCAATGCGATGTTCAATTGTTGTGGCTGCATTCTCTTATTGTATACCATGTGAGGAATAAATCGAATTTGGTTGTACTAAATACATGAGAAACAAATACAATTGCTATATTTCCAAGTTGTTAAGCATGCTTGGTTTGGTTAAATGTCTGATCTTCTATTAGGAGTATGTTATATTGTGCAATGTGGTGCTCAGTTAACGTTTGGTTCATTTGTTGTGGTGTTTAGTTAACTGCTTGGTTCATTTCTGCAATGCGATGTTCAATTGTTGTGGCTGCATTCTGTTATTGTATACCATGTGAGGAATAAATCGAATTTGGCTGCACTTAATACATGAGAAACATATACAAGTGCTATATTTCCTAGTTCCTAATCATGCTTGGTTTGGATAAATGGGTTTTCCATGTGGCTTGAATTAATCTGATGAATCTGCAATGTGCTTATTTATCATCAACATATTTTACTGATAGCATGCGAACCCTTACTTAACCTGATGACTAACTACCTTATATGTGTTGCAGGGAAACAATGGGAAGCACTGAGGTTTACAAGATGGTACTAACTATTATACCTTGCCTTTTTGTATTCCTTTGCCCCATTTCCAATATAGAGAAGATATTTATGCACATCCTTGTTTTCAGGCTTCACTGATGATTACCTCTCAAACCACCTCTGTGGTCAGGAGGCGAGGAAAGTTTTCATACAACACCCACGGTTCAATATTGAAGTGTTCCTGAAGAGGTCGAAGGATGGACGGTCAATCATCCACAGGCACTGGCCTCAAGTTGCAAAGACCTTCAACATGAATGAAGGCTCAATATTCGCCTTCCGCTTCAGCAGTTTTCCAGATGAGATGCATCTCTCTATGTACCGTCTATGATGCTAATTTCGAAAGGTTCTAGATGTTGCATGTGAAACTTGCTGCTGGTGCAGTTGTGTAATGGGGTAGCTGAGTGCTGAAGCTATATCATGTTGTACTCCGATGTATTTCAATTATGAAATCCTGCTTCCTTAATATTGAAATGGAATATATTATGTGCTTAATATGAATGTCAATTAGATTAGTAAATAGATTATTAATAATAGGCCAATTAGCCCGCTAATTGGCCAATTAGCTTGCTAATTGGGTTTTCCTATTGCAAATGGTTAATGAGGAAACACTATGGGCGATGACCTAAGGCAACGCACACAGTTTCTAGGAATAAACCGTGTTGGATCAATGAACAATCACACACGACATTCTCTTCAAAACTGTTTGCGTTACGCCACCTTGCGCAAATGTTTTCCTTGTAGTGACTGTGTGGGATGTATATACGAACGGAAATGTTTAGTGGTGACTGACTGTGTGGGATGTACTTACAACCAGAAATGATTTTGCCTGTATAATTGTATTTTTTGAGCACTACTGTATGTACTTCTGTATTTGAGTGCTCGCCAGTCGCACACGACCTCATTTTGCCGAGCATGTGTACCAGGAGGGCATATCCCCAACGGTTTCTAGGTCGTGTGGGAAGGAACCCCCTTTCGCCCACACTCACTTGGCGATGGTTCCAAATGTCGTCGCGGAAAGGGGTAAAAAAACCGTTTGTTTAGGACCGACGCGTACGAGTGGGTGTAAGGAATAGCACTCACACTAGCACCTATGTCACATAAACCATGATAACAACGATCTCCTATTTTAACTGAGATAACAGGCATGCCAACAACAGGTCTATGTTTATCCTTTTTATCAAGTTTGGCAATTCTAGTAGCTTCTTCACAGAAGTAAATGACATGCCCATCCATATCTTCTTCCAAGAGATCTTTAACCATAGCAATGCTAGGTTCTACTTTAATTTGTTCATCAGGTTTAGGTGTTCTAATATAGCTTTTGTTAACCACAGTTGAAACTTTAGCATGTTCCTTTATCCTAACAGGGAAAGGTGGTTTCTCAATATAAGCAGAAGGAACAACTGGATCAATATTATAAAGTATAGTTTCTTCTTTAACTGGTATCAGTTCTTTAATTTCTTCTTTAATAGGTGGGTGATATTTAAACCACTTCTCTTTAGGGAGTTCAACATGAGTAGCAAATGATTCACAAAAGGAGGCTACTATCTCAGAGTCAAGTCCATGTTTAGTGCTAAACTTTTGAAAAGCATTGGTATTCATAAAAGATTTAACACAATCATACTGAAGTTTAATACCTGACTCTTTACCTTCGTCGAGTTCCCAATCTTCAGAGTTGCATTTAATTCTTTCCAAAATATCCCACCGGAATTCAATAGTCTTCTTCATAAAAGAACCAGCACAAGAAGTATCAAGCATGGTTTGATCATTACGAGAAAGCCGAGCATAAAATTTTTGGATAATAATTTCTCTTGAGAGCTCATGATTGGGGCATGAATATAACACTGACTTAAGCCTCCCCCAAGCTAGAGCGATACTTTCTCCTTGACGAGGCCAAAAATTATATATATATATATATATATATATAATTCCGATCACGGTGAACTAGATGCATAGGATAAACTTTTTGGTGAAATTCCAATTTCAAACGATTCCAATTACATGATCCAATATCATCGCATAGCCTATACCATGCCAATGCTTTTCCATTCAAAGATAAAGGGAAAACCTTTTTCATAACTTCATATCCGGGTAAACCTGCAAGCTGAAACAATCCACAAATTTGTTCCACATATATCAAGTGCATATCAGGATGTTCGGTTCCATCTCCTGCATAAGGATTAGCTAGCAGTTGTTCTATCATACCCGAAGGAATTTCATATTCAATATTTTCAGTAGGTGCAGTAGGTTGAGGGGTAGCTAATTGTGATTCCGGTCGAGGTGAAGATACCCTGAACAAACCCCTTAAAGGATTGTTTTCCATAGTAACAAGTGACAATAAATTTTAGCACACTATATAAATGTTTCCTTAACAAAATCCACTTACCAAAGGCGCTTCACTCCCCGGCAACGGCGCCAGAAAATAGCCTTTATGACCCACAAGTATAGGGGATCAAATGTAGCTCTTTTCGATAAGTAAGAGTGTCGAACCCAACGAGGAGCAGAAGGAAATGACAAGTAGTTTTCAGTAAGGTAATGTCTGCAAGTGCTGAAATTGTAAGTAGCGGAGTAGTTTGATAGCGAGATAATTTGTAATGAGCAAGTAACAATAGTAGTAACAAAAGTGCAGCAAGGTATCCCAATCCTTTTGAGGCAAAGGAAGGCCAAAACAGTCTCTTATGATAAGCAAAGTGTTCTTGAGGGTACACGGGTATTTCATCTAGTCACTTTCATCATGTTAGTTTAATTCGTGTTCGCTACTTTGATAATTTGATATGTGGGTGGACCGGTGCTTCGGTGCTGTTCTTACTTGAACAAACCTCCTACTTATGATTAACCCTCCCGCAAGCATCCGCAACTACGAGAAAAGTATTAAGAATAAATTATAACCATAGCATTAAACTTTTGGATCCAATCGATCCCTTACGGAATAGCGCATGAACTGGGGTTTAAGCTTCTTTCACTCTCGCAACCCATCATCTAATTGCTACTCCACAATGCATTCCCTTAGCCCCAAATATGGTGAAGTGTCATGTAGTCGACGTTCACATGACACCACTAAGGGAATCACAACATACATACTATCAAAATATCGAACACATATCAAATTCACATGATTACTTGCAACATGATTTCTCCCGTGACCTCAAGAACAATAGTAAATACTCACAAATAATAAGCATGCTCATGATCAGAGGAGTATTAAATATCATAATGGATATGAACATATAATCTTCCACCAAATAAACCATACAGTAATCAACTACAAGATGTAATCAACACTACTAGTCACCCACAAGCACCAATCTATAGTTCCAGTAACAAGATTGAACACAAGAGATGAACTAGGGTTTGAGATGAGATGGTGTTTTTGAAGATGTTGATGGAGATTGCCTTCCCGAAGATGGGAGAGTTGTTGGTGATGATGATGATGATGATTTCCCCCTCCGGGAGGGAGGTTCCCCCCGCGGAATCGCTCCGCCGGAGGGCAAAAGTGCTCCCGCCCAAGTTCCGCCTCAAGACGGCGGCGCTCCGTCCTGAAAGTCCTCTCCTTGTTTTTTTCTAGGTCAAGATGACCTATATACCAGAAGATGGGCACCGGAGGTGGGCCTGGGTGAGCACAACCCACCAGGGCGCGCCTGGGCTCCCTGGCGCGCCCAGGTGGGCCCCCTCTGGTAGTTATTTGCTCCAATAAATCTTAAATATTCCATAAAAAATCTCTGTGAAGTTTCAGCTTGAAAAGGTAGCCTGACGTAGCTTTTCCAGGTCCAGATTTCCAGCTGCCGGAATTCTCCCTCTTCGTGTGTACCTTGCAAATTATGTGAGAAAAGGCATTAGAATTACTCCAAAAAGCATTATTATGGATAAAAACATTATAAATAACAGTAAGAGAACATGATGCAAAATGGACGTATCAGTGGACCATAATATGGTCATTGAGGACACACCTTCACTTGAGAGATTAATTGTAGTTGATCAACAAGGTCCAGCAAGAATCAATGTCATTTCTGCGCCGAAATTGAAAGTGGTGGGCTATTCGTTTGTCAAATACTCCAAACGTGATATTGGATCCACACTTGTTCAGGTACAACAGTCGCCTTCTACCTCTCCTTCTTGATATCAATATTATTTCTAATTTTGAAGATGTATGTTTATCTATCTTCCAGAAAAGCTTGACCCAGATTCTGCTCACAGTGAAGGTCTTGCACTAGAATCTATCGGCCCCAACCTACACGAAGTTGTCAGTTTCCTGAGATGCTTTCTGTACCTGAAGAAGTTCTATATCGAGGTGATGTTCCTTTCCTGTTAAAATGTCAACCATAAGGGAGTTCAATTTTCACCTTTTCCCAATTTTACAATGACAATGTACTATGATTTTTGAAGGAATTTCAGAGGATTTAAGTACATACACCCCCACCCCATATTGTTTGCTTGGTTCATATGGTTACAATCCATAAGCATTTCTCCTTTGGATTCATCTGTACTAGTTTTCTTAGGGAATTTTTCATCCACTCCAACCAGTTGCGAAGAAGGCTACATTTTTCTAGGTTGTAATCAAATGCCCATGTTAATCATGTCAGATTGAAGATGGCACGTTGGGTGCATTTTACAAATCCTGCAAACCAAATAGGCTTGTAGTAGTGTTGAGAACTGCATGTAGGCTCTAACACATTCTCTTCTTTTGCAGATAATAATAGGCTCGGTGGTGGATAATGTGATACAATATAACGACAATCACATCGAATGCCTAGATCTGCATCTCTCAAAAATTACTTTGAACTCCTACCGAGGGACCATACCGAAGATTATATTTGCCAGGTTCTTTGTTGCTAGAGCAAGCGTGCTGAAGGTAATGAGGTTGAACATGCATTTACGTAGAAATTATGAATGGTTTGTTGATCAGAGCCGGCAGCTACTACAGAATGGAAGAGGCTCCAACAAAGTTAAACTTCGTATTGGAACTGCATATGACAGACTAATTGGAAGTCATTGTGTCAACCCCATACATGACTTGTCAGCGGCTGATCCCTTTGCCGAAATGATGAGGTTTCGAAACCGGCCTTACTATTGGTAATTTTAGTTTGAACTTCTCTTATATCCATGTTCAGCTGATCAGCATGGGCGTTTGCAGCTGAATGAGCTGAATTTCATTTCTAATATCAGTTTGAACCTTGTAATCTTCGAATTTGAGCCATGTAACTCTGAAATTTGAACCTTGTAATATTTTGGGCTTTTGTGGTACAATCATTGAAATGGCATCGTATGAGACTCGTATATTGGTAGTACTATTTTGACCTTAATATGCAATAGACTTAGATTTTATTAACTATTCACCACCAGGGATCCAGTCGGAAGCAGAGCAATGGCAAATGTCGTCGCAACAAGTTGTAGATGATTAGATGCTCATTTCTCCTAGTTTATTATGCATGTAATTTCTTGCTTTGGTGTGTGGAAATGTAATGTGTGTAGTCACTTATGTAATTGTAAGCTTAATTTGGTTATGCAATGTTGTTCTTATAAGTATATATGTTGATGTTCTGTAGACAGAGCATATTACATCGCACACGGACCACACTAGGGAACCCGTCGGTCATGAATTCATCAATCGCAGACGGTTGTCTACCAGCAAGCGTTTGCCCAGAACACACACGGCTTATTCCATCAGAAATAGCTCGATCGGGTGGATCAACTGTATGCCACGTATCGCACACGCACCTCTAATCTGATTCGTGCTTGATGTCTCCGACATCGCTCGCATAGTTCGTCTTATTTTGCCACGTATCACTGTGCCGGCCTCTGCTCGCGTCCCTCGGCGCGCTCTGCTCGCCGTTAGGCGCCGTGGCGCGCTCTGCTCGCGTACGTCGGCATGCTCTGCTCGCGTACCTCCACGAGCTCGGCTTGTGGACAACTTTTCCTTGCGTGTTTAACTGCTATATGCATATATACGGTTGCTCGCCGTTGAGGCAACCGCGGAGCGCTCTACTCGCATCCCTGCGCGCGCGCTCTGCCAGTGGTTGGGGCCTGCGCATGATCATGTTGGAGGCCCATATGCATGCGGTTCCGCCGCACACGTCGCCACGATGCAATTACGTGCGGCACGATTGAGTTACGCGCTGCAATTTAGAACTGCCATCTGGGTGTGCGGATATTCCAGGTCGTACGGCTTCCCAATTAATTTCCGCGGCCATTATAACCTTAGTCTCTTCAACCTCTCGATCTCGCCCCACAACACAACAAGCACACCCACGATGACACATACAGAGAGGATATCTAGAGGCGCTGCAATGGAGTTCTGCGAGCATAAAGTGGAGACCCACGTGAGGGAGACAGATCTCTCGGTGGTGTACACCAAAGCCCCGGCTGTGGTGGACGACTACATCAACACCATGGAGCAGTTTCTTAAAGGAAATACGCCCTATTAATAAAGTTTTTATTTATATTTCCTTATATCATGATAAATGTTTATTATTCATGCTAGAATTGTATTAACCGGAAACTTAGTACATGTGTGAATACATAGACAAACAGACTGTCCCTAGTATGCCTCTACTTGACTAGCTCATTAATCAAAGATGGTTAAGTTTCCTGACCATAGACATGTGTTGTCATTTGATGAACGGGATCACATGATTAGAAAATGATGTGATGGATAAGACCCATCCGTTAGCTTAGCATAATGATCGTTTAGTTTTATTGCTATTGCTTTCTTCATGAGTTATACATATTCCTCTGACTATGAGATTATGCAAATCCCGAATACCGGAGGAACACTTTGTGTGCTATCAAACGTCACAACATAAGTGGGTGATTATAAATATGCTCTACAGGTGTCTCCGAAGGTGTTTGTTGAGTTGGCATAGATCGAGATTAGGATTTGTCACTCTGAGTATCGGAGAGGTATCTCTGGGCCCTCTCAGTAATGCACATCACTATAAGCATTGCAGGCAATGTGACTAATGAGTTAGTTGTGGGATGTTGCATTACGGAATGAGTAAAGAGACTTGCAGGTAACGAGATTGAACTAGGTATGATGATACCGACGATCGAATCTCGGGCAAGTAACATACCGATGACAAAGGGAACAACGTATGTTATTATGCGGTTTGACCGATAAAGATCTTCGTAGAATATGTAGGAGCCAATATGAGCATCCAGGTTCCGCTATTGGTTATTGACTGGAGATGTGTCTCGGTCATGTCTACATAGTTCTCGAACCCATAGGGTCCGCACGCTTAACGTTCGATGACGATTTGTATTACGAGTTAGGTGATTTGATGACCGAAGTTTGTTCGGAGTCCCGGATGAGATCACGGACATGACGAGGAGTCTCGAAATGGTCAAGACATAAAGATTGATATATTGGACGATGTTATTCGGACACCGGATGAGTTCTGAGAGGTACCGGATAACTATCGGAGTGCCAGAGGGTTATCGGAACCCCCGGGGGGAACTAATGGGCCTTCGTGGGCCTTAGTGGGGAGAGAGAAGGGCCACAAGGGGCTGGCCGCCCCCCCCCTCCTTGGGTCCAAATTGGACTAGGGGAAGGGCGGCACCCCCCTTTCCTTCCCTTCCCCTCTCCCTTCCTTCTTCCCCCTTCCTCCAGGTGGAATCCTACTAGGACTTGGAGTCCTAGTAGGACTCCTCTCTCATGGCGCACCCTACAAGGGCCGGCCGGCCTCCCCCTCCCCTCCTTTATATACGGGGGCAGGGGGCACCCTAGAACACACAAGTTTCTCTTAACCGTGTGCGGTGCCTCCCTCCACAGTTACACGTCTCGGTCATATCATCGTAGTGCTTAGGCGAAGCCCTGCGCCGGTAACATCATCATCACCGTCACCGTGTCGTCGTGCTGATGGAACTCTCCCTCGTCCTCAACTGGATCAAGAGCTCGAGGGACGTCATCAAGCTGAACGTGTGCTGAACGCGGAGGTGCCGTATGTTCGGTGCTTGGATCGGTTGGATCACGAAGACGTTCGACTACATCAACAGCGTTACTAAACGCTTCCGCTTTCGGTCTACGAGGGTACGTGGACACACTCTCCCGCTCGTTGCTATGCTTCTCCTAGATAGATCTTGCGTGATCGTAGGATTTTTTTTGAAATACTACGTTCCCCAACAGTGGCATCCGAGCCAGGTCTATGCGTAGATGCTATATGCACGAGTAGAACACAAAGAGTTATGGGCGATAATAGTCATACTGCTTACCAGCAACGTCTTACTTTGATTCGGCGGTATTGTTGGATGAAGCGGCCCGGACCGACATTACATGACCACGTTCATGAGACTGGTTCTACCGACGTGCTTCACACACAGGTGGCTAGCGGGTGTCTGTTTCTCCAACTTTAGTTGAATCGAGTTCGACTACGCCCGGTCCTTGTTGAAGGTTAAAACAGCACACTTGACAAAAAATCGTTGTGGTTTTGATGCGTAGGTAAGAACGGTTCTTGCTAGAAGCCCGTAGCAGCCACGTAAAACTTGCAACAACAAAGTAGAGGACGTCTAACTTGTTTTTGCAGGGCATGTTGTGATGTGATATGGTCAAGACATGATGATATATAAATTGTCGTATGAGATGATCATGTTTTGTAGAAGTTATCGGTAACTGGCAGGAGCCTTATGGTTGTCGCTTTATTGTATGAAATGCAATTGCCATGTAATTGATTTACTTTATCACTAAGCAGTAGCGATAGTCGTAGAAGCAATAGCCGGCGAGACGACAACGATACTACGCTAGAGATCAAGGTGTCAAGCCGGTGACGATGGTGATCATGACGGTGCTTTAGAGATGGAGATCAAAGGCACAAGATGATGATGGCCATATCATATCACTTATTTTGATTGCATGTGATGTTTATCTTTTATGCATCTTATTTTGCTTAGTACGGCGGTAGCATTATAAGATGATCTCTCACTAATTTTCAAGGTATAAGTGTTCTCCCTGAGTATGCACCGTTGCTACAGTTCGTCGTGCCGAGACACCACGTGATGATCGGGTGTGATAAGCTCTACGTTCACATACAACGGGTGCAAGCCAGTTTTGCACATGCAGAATACTCGGGTTAAACTTGACGAGCCTAGCATATGCAGATATGGCCTCGGAACACTGAGACCGAAAGGTCGAACGTGAATCATATAGTAGATATGATCAACATAGTGATGTTCACCATTGAAAACTATTCCATCTCACGTGATGATCGGACATGGTTTAGTTGATTTGGATCACGTGATCATTTAGATGACTAGAGGGATGTCTATCTAAGTGGGAGTTCTTAAGTAATATGATTAATTGAACTTTAATTTATCATGAACTTAGTACCTGATAGTATTTTGCGTATCTATGTTGTAGATCAATATCTTGCGATGTAGCTCCTAGTTTATTTTTGATATGTTCCTAGAGAAAAACAAGTTGAAAGATGATAGTAGCAATGATGCGGACTAGGTACGTGATCTGAGGATTATCCTCATTACTGCATAGAAGAATTATGTCCTTGATGCACCGCTAGGTGACGGACCTATTACAGGAGCAGATGCAGACGTTATGAACGTTTGGAAAGCTCGGTATGATGACTACTTGATAGTTTAGTGCGCCATGCTTTACGGCTTAGAACCGGGACTTCAAAAATGTTTTGAACGCCAAGGAGCATATAAGATGTTCCAAGACCTGAAATTGGTATTTCAGACTCATGCCCGAGTCGAGAGGTATGAGACCTCTGCCAAATATTTTGCCTACAAGATGGAGGAGAATAGCTCAACCAGTGAGCATGTGCTCAAAATGTCTGAGTACTACAATCGCTTGAATCAAGTGGGAGTTAATCTTCCAAATAAGATAGTGATTGACAGAGTTCTCTAGTCACTATCACCAAATTATTGGAACTTCGTGATGAACTATAATATGCAAGGGATGAGGAAAACGATTCCCGAGCTCTTCGCGGTGCTGAAATCGGCAAAGGTAGAAATAAAGAAAAGCATCAAGTGTTGATGGTTGACAAGACCACCAGTTTCAAGTAAAAGGGCAAGGGAAAGAAAGGGAACTTCAAGAAGAATGGCAAGCAAGTTGCCACTCCCATGAAGAAGCCCAAAGCTAGACCCAAGCCTGAAACTGAGTGCTTCTACTGCAAAGGAAATGGTCACTGGAAGTGGAACTTCCCCAAATACTTGGCGGATAAGAAGGATGTCAAAGTGAACAAAAGTATATATGATATACATGTTATTGATGTGTACTTTACTAGTGTTCATAGTAGCCCCTGGGTATTTGATACTGGTTCAATTGCTATGATTAGTAACTCGAAACAGGAGTTACAAAATGAATAGAGACTAGTTGAGGGCGAGGTGACGATGTGTGTTGGAAGTGATTCCAAGGATTAGTGTTACCATCGCACACTCCCTTTACCATCGCACACTCCCTTTACCTTCAGGATTAGTGTTGAACCTAAAATAAATGTTATTTGGTGTTTGCGTTGAGCATAATATGATTGGATCATGTTTATTGCAATACGGTTATTCATTTAAGTCAAAGAATAATTGTTATTCTGTTTACATGAAGAAAACCTTCTGTGGTCATACACCCAAGGTGAATGGTTTATTGAATCTCGATCGTAGTGATACACATATTCATAATATTGATGCCAAAAGATGCAAAGTTAATAATGACAGTGCAACTTATTTGTGGCACTGCCGTTTAGGTCATATTGGTGTAAAGCGCATGAAGAAACTCCATGGTGATGGGCTTTTTGGAATCACTTGATTATGAATCATTTGATGCTTGCGAACCATGCCTCATGGGCAATATGACTAAGACTCCGTTCTTCGGAACAATGGAGCGAGCCATTGACTTATTGGAAATAATACATACCGATGTATGCGGTCCGATGAGTGTTGAGGCTCGCAGCGGGTATCGTTATTTTCTGACCTTCACAGATGATTTGAGCAGATATGGGTATATCTACTTAATGAAACACAAGTCTGAAACATTTGAAAAGTTCAAAGAATTTCAGAGTGAAGTTAAGAATCATCGTAACAAGAAAATAAAGTTTCTACGATCTGATTGTGGAGGCGAATATTTGCGTTATGAGTTTGGACTTCATTTAAAACAATGTGAAATAGTTTCACAACTCACGCCACCTGGAACACCACAGCGTAATGGTGTGTCCGAACATCGTAACCGTACTTTATTAGATATGGTGCGATCTATGATGTCTCTTACCGATTACCACTATTGTTTTGGGGTTATGCATTAGAGACAGCTGCATTCACATTAAATACGGCACCATCTAAATCCGTTGAGACGACACCATATGAACTGTGGTTTGGCAAGAAACCTAAGCTGTCGTTCTTAAAGATTGGGGCTGCGATGCTTATGTGAAAAAGTTTCAACCCGATAAGCTCAAACCCAAATCGGAGAAATGCGTCTTCATAGGATACCCAAAGGAAATTGTTGGGTACACCTTCTATCACAGATCCTAAGGCAAGATATTCGTTGCTAAGAATGGATCCTTTCTAAAGAAGGAGTTTCTCTCAAAAGAAGTGAGTGGGAGGAAAGTAGAACTTGATGAGGTAATTGTACCTTCTCCCGAATTGGAAAGTAGTTCATCACAGAAATCAGTTCCTGTGATTCCTACACCAATTAGTGAGGAAGCTAATGATGATGATCATGAAACTTCATATTAAGTTACTACCGAACCTCGTAGTCAACCAGAGTATGGTCTGCACCAGAGTGGTACGGTAATCCTTTCTGGAAGTCATGTTACACTACAAAAAAAATACACTTCCGTGATGGTATGTGTTTGTCACAGTAGGTCATGTTTTCTGTCATGCATGTACATCCATGACAATTTTATGACAGAATCAAGATAGTCATACCTGTGCTGTCGTAGAAGTGTTCCATGACATTACCAAAATTATCATCACGGAAGTGTCCACTTCCATGACGGTAAATTGTGCGTCATGGAAGTGCTTTCGTCAAGGGTGACCGACACGTGGCATCCACCATAACAGGTCGTCGTTAAGCTATCAGGTCCGGTTTTGGATCCGATAACCAGCTAACAGCCCAGACCAATGCGGATTTTCCACGTGTAAAATTCTCATTGGCCGGAGGAAACACGTGTTGGCTCACCGTTGGGACAGATGTCATCCATTAATTGGACAGGAGGCGCCTATGATACGTCGACACGTTGGACGGCCCAACGGAGGCCCATTCCGGTGAAAAGGCCGACCCATTTGACTTGGTCAAAAGGTAACGGGCCGGCCCACGGAAAGCCTGTTAACGGCCTGTTCGTATATAGCCCATTTACGGCCCGCTAACTCACGACCCATTACGGCCTATCGGAATTAAGCCCAGTAGCTTCATCTCGGCCGTCGAATATGATTCCAGCCCGTTGTAATTTTCGGCCCATGTATGGCCCATGATGTCTTTCGCCCATACGAGGCCATTTGTAACTCTTGGCCCATTAACGGCCCGTGGTGAATCTGGCCCGCAATGAACAATGTACCGCTTTATACCCATCAACGGCCCATTACTCCATTGGGTCGTTTCCAACCCGTGTTATCTTTCAGCCTTCTCAGGGCCCATTTATTCTTGGGCTCATTTCTAGCATTCGGTTACTTACGGCCCCTTACTGGCCTTTTCTGCTTGTGGGCCAAATTCAGCCCGTGGTTACAATCGGCCCGTTTGCGGCCCGGTAATCCGTTGGGCCGTTCTCATAGTGTCATCAAAAACGGGCGATTAATGACGGCCCGTTATTGTCGGCCCATGAACGGACGATTCCAAATCTAGCCCGTTTACGACCCATAATGCGGTCTGTTATCGGCCCATGTTTGGCCTATCGATCATATGGCCTGTAGAACGCCCATTGATGCTACGGCCCGTAGAAGGCCCATTGTTTCTACGGCCCTTAGAAGGCCCATTGTTTCTATGGCCCGTAGGAGGCCTATGGTAGCTACAGTAAATATGTAGCCCATGGTAACTACAGTAAATATGTAGCCCACGGTTATTGTGGCCTAGTTTTAAAAAAATAGGTTATTGCGGCACCGCGGAAAAAGAACTACGCTGACTACAAGCAAACAAATAAACAAGACAACAATGAAATAAATAAGCAAGCAACTTACGCTAGGCTATCACGGCTATTACACATATTACATCCACTGGGCATCAAAGTTCGCCACCAGTGCAAATATAGGGAACAAAGCAACATATCATATACACTGGTTGTCAAAGTTGGCGACCAGTGCAAATAAACGCCGCAACAAAACAAGTCCAGAACTGAAACCACTTCGGAAGAGCTCAAGAAGCAATATCATGGGTACCCATAATGCTGGCAAGATGCTTAGCAAGCTTATTAACTTTCTCTTGTTTGGCGCTTAAATCCTCCAGCGCTTGCTGTTGCACCAGAAAGTATGCATCTGAATTCTGCAGGGACTTCCTCAGTCCTTCAGCTTCCTGTGGCAGCACATCTAATCGATGTCTTTCATCTTGAAGTTGAGACTCAAGAAGCCGAACTGATTCAGGCAGCGAGTTCGAAGAGCTTGTGCCAACAGTAGTGGCCAGTAACTCGAACACTACATCAAGACAGGACTTTTGGGTTCTCTCACTGTCGTCAAGATAGTTTTTATCAGCTTTCTTGGAGACCGACAGGGATGTCTCACTATCTTGAACCTTATCGACATTACTTCCTTTACCATTGCATGACGGGGTACTGTTCTCCAATATTTTGTCCGCATTCTAAAAGAGAAACAAACAGACACATCACAGGTTTACCATGTTGTATATGAAACTCATTTTGGTAAATCAGTTCAGTAGTAAAGTGGACAGGATAACAACATGAAACAAACATATATCTATGTACCATGGTCACTTTATGGTCTATATCATTCTAGTTTTTGTTGCCAAATCAAGATAGCGACACAGTTCAAATAATATTTGTTCGGGACAAAGCAGAATAGATAGAATATAAGTGTGGGAAACTATAGAGCAATAACAACACTTGTAATGTGCATGACATGAGAACATAACTGTTTATTCAATTGAAACTGAAATCAACATAGAGCAAGTTACAACAGCAAACCAGTTAAAGAAACAGGTTTAAAACATACCCGTTGTGCCATTGGAGTTTCAATTCCATCCTTCAAATTTGAAAATAGTTGGTATGAGTAAATACAGTGATGCAAGAGCAAAGGAGTATGAACCATAGCTACAAAACCTGACCTGAGAACAATTCCTCTTCTCCTTTAAGCGTTGAGTTGGGATTCGGAGTGGTGGTCCTCGTGCTTTGGGAACTGCAGTTCCCTTACTAACTGCTCGTGTTTGGGTGCTCCGTGGTGGAGATGGTGTTGTGTCAACTGGAACTGAGTTACTATCTGCTAGGGTTGGGGTTAGAAGGGGTGTAGTTGGTTCTCTGTCCAACTGGGTAGGGGTACAATCTGTGAGAGTCTGGGTTATGTGTGGTGGGGCTGGTTCTTGGGCAAGTACAACCGTGGTTCTATCTGCATCAACTGGTAGCACTATCTTTTCTGAAGACCGTGTTGTTACTCCCTTAGATACTGCCATCACCCTCTCCAATTCAAATGGCTGATAAACAACAAAAGTAATTGAATGTACAGACATTGTATGATAGACAGGTGCAATGGATAGTGGGGAATAAAAGAGGGCATGAAATAGTTCACATTTATGTTGTCTAACCAAACAGGATAGCATGACACGATTTCACATATATGATGGCTAACTAAACAGGATATCATGACACAATTTCACATTATGATGGCTAACTAAAAAAGATGGAAAGACATAGTTCAAAATATGATGACTATGTAAACAGGATGACATGATATAACTATATAATGTGTTTATTAAATAGGTTGGCATGCCATAATTCACATACATGCCGCCTATGGAAACATGATAGCGTGATATAATTTACGGATAGAATGACATAATTCAAAATATGATGACTGCAAACACTAAACAGGATGAGATGATATAACTATATGATGTCTTTATTAAATGGGTTGCCATGCCATAATTCAGATAGATGTTGTGTATGTAAACATGATGGCATGATATAATTCAAATATATGATTTATATAGTAATCAAGTAAGTAGATGGCAATCCATATATGATGTAAAAACTAAGCAATGCAAGACAACATGCATGACATGGGTAATATAACCCTGCCAAGTTTGAGCATAGACCTCAGGGGGGAATAGGACTGGTCATCAGTCTCTGAATCCTCCTCTGAGGAGCTCTCTGTAACCAGCAAGATGTCTGCTTCAGCAGGTAGCATTGTATGCTCTAAATACCTTGTTTTCACTCCAGATACTTCCATCACCGCTTCAAATGACTGATGCACAGAAAGATTAGTTGAATATACAAACGTTGTGGACAAATGGAACACGTAATACAAAAAAATGATATCAGGACATAATTCACATACATGATGATTGGCTGAACAGCATGGCATTGCATAATTCACATATATAATGCCTTTGCAACAAGATATCATTTCATAATTCACATATATAATGTCTTGCAACAAGATGGCAATGCATAATTCACATATATTGTAATTAGACACTAAACAGGTGTCATTCACACAAAGCATGTCTAAACTAATCAAATGACATAGCAATGCAAGACACCAGACGCACGATACGAGCAACATAACCCTGCCAAGTTAGAGCATACACCTCGAGGGGAAATAGGGCTGGTCATCTGTCTCTGAATCCTCCTCTGAGGAGCTATCCGTAACCAGCGAGATATGCGCTTCATCAGATAGCATAGTCTGCTCCGAAGACCTTGTTCTCACTCCAGAATTTTCCATCATCGTGTCAAATGGCTGATGCACACAAAGAGTAGTTGAATGTACTAACATTGTTGACAAATGTAATACGTAACAAGAAAAAGGATGGCCTGATATAATTCACATATAAGATGACTGGCTAAGCAGGATGGCATTGCAAAATTCACATATATGATGCCTGGTTAAACAAGATGGCGTTGCATAATTCACATAAACGATGAATAAACTGAACATATGGTATTCACACAAAGCATGTCTAAACTAAACAGATGACATATTTGATGTATAAAGTAAGCAATGCAAGGCACCATATGCATGATATAACCAACATCAGCATGCCAAGTTAGAGCGAAGACCTCAGGGGGTAAATAGGAGTGGTCTTCTCCTTCTGAATCCCCCTCAGAACAGATATCTTCCTCTCGATTACAATCTGAAATGGGTGGAGGGGGGCTGCGCCTACCATGGAGCGACGTCTGCATGAAATTTTATTGCCATGCAAGGCTCGTCTCTTTTGCTCTACATGTTCAGTTCCATTATGTACAATAACTGACATGCATACGAATAAAACATAGTGAGATTATGTAAGGAGTACATGCAGAAATCCAGAGTGATGGTAGCAACCTATGGATAGACCCAAAACCAATGATAGCAGGCAGATAATGTCTTCAGTTAAAAAATACAGATAATGGCTTCTTTATTGTTTGTTTCCCACCCAACATGAAACTCATACTAGACACCGGAGATTAACAAGATAGTAGATAGATACTATTGATTGCGGCCCCGATATGTACCCCACAACCACTTAAAAACTCAAGTTTGACCATTAGTTTGGAGCTGACTCAGAGTCTAATCGGTGAACAGGATGATAAAGTAGCATGTAATATAAGCGATGCATAACATAAGCAGACACGAAGAGTGCGACCTCTCTTGCGGACCCGTGTAGTCCTGATGCCTACTACACAACCTTCTTCTTGTAGACGTTGTTGGGCCTCCAAGTGCAGAGGTTTGTAGGACAGTAGCAAATTTCCCTCAAGTGGATGACCTAAGGTTTATCAATCCGTGGGAGGCATAGGATGAAGATGGTCTCTCTCAAACAACCTTGCAACCAAATAGCAAAGAGTCTCTTGTGTCCCCAACACACCCAATACAATGGTAAATTGTATTGGTGCACTAGTTCGGCGAAGAGATGGTGATACAAGTGCAATATGGATGGTGGATATAGGTTTTTGTAATCTGAAATTATAAAAACAGCAAGGTAGCAAGTGGTAAAAGTGAGTGTAAACGGTATTGCAATGCTAGGAAACAAGGCCTAGGGTTCATACTTTCACTAGTGCAAGTTCTCTCAACAATAATAACATAATTGGACCATATAACTATCCCTCAACATGAAACAAAGAGTCACTCCAAAGTCACTAATAGCGGAGAAGAAACGAAGAGATTATTGTAGGGTACGAAACCACCTCAAAGTTATTCTTTCTGATCGATCTATTCAAGAGTCTGTAGTAAAATAACACGAAGCTATTCTTTCCGTTCAATCTATCCTAGAGTTCGTACTAGAATAACACCTTAAGACACAAATCAGCCAAAACCCTAATGTCACCTAGATACTCCAATGTCACCTCAAGTATCAGTGGGTATGATTATACGATATGCATCACACAATCTCAGATTCATCTATTCAACCAACACAAAGAACTTCAAAGAGTGCCCCAAAGTTTCTACCGGAGAGTCAAGACAAAAACGTGTGCCAACCCCTATGCATAGATTCCCAAGGTCACGGAACCCGCAAGTTGATCACCAAAACATTCATCAAGTGAATAAATAGAATACCCCATTGTCACCACGGGCATCCCACGCAAGACATACATCAAGTGTTCTCAAATCCTTAAAGACTCAATCCGATAAGATAACTTCAAAGGGAAAACTCAATCCATTACAAGAGAGTAGAGGGGGAGTAACATCATAAGATCCAACTATAATAGCAAAGCTCGCCATACATCAAGATCATGCCGAATCAAGAACACGAGAGAGAGAGAGATCAAACACATAGCTACTGGTACATACCCTCAGCTCTGAGGGTGAACTACTCCCTCCTCGTCATGGAGTGCGCCGGGATGATGAAGATGGCCATCTCCGATACTCTGTGGGCTTCTTCTGGTCCAAAAATAATCTCCGTGAAATTTCAGGTCAATTGGACTCCGTTTGGTTTTCCTTTTCTGCGATACTCAAAAACAAGGAAAAAACAGAAACTAGCACTGGGCTCTAAGTTAATAGGTTAGTCCCGAAAATAATATAGAAGAGTATATTAAAGCCCATTAAACATCCAAAACAGATAATATAATAGCATGAATACTTCATAAATTATAGATACGTTGGAGACGTATCAGCATTCCCAAGCTTAATTCCTGCTCGTCCTCGAGTAGGTAAATGATAAAAGAAATAATTTAGGACGTGTGAATGCTAGCAGGTGCACAAGTCTGATCAATGATAATTTCAATCACCTTTTCTAGCATCATTATATGTCATAACAGTAGCTCATCTCATAAAACTTCCCAGGATCAAGTAACAAGCTATTCACATGTTAAAGCATATACCATAAACTTTCTTGAAAACTAACAAACTATGTTCTCAGTCATCTAACAATTGCAATTCATCTTATTTTCAGGAAGGGTCTATGCAAGAGCTTTGATTTAGCAAATCCCACATACTCAACTATCATATAGTCTTCCATGATTGCTACCACTCAAAGCATATTTTTAGAACAAATAGCATCCATCGAACACAGAGGAAGATAGGGGCTTAATGTTTCGCCTCCCAACTTACTTATCATATAGATAATTGTCAACAATAATAATTCATGATCAAATATATTCGAATGGCCATATATGCTTAGATCTTTCCCCATCACATGATGCTTGCCAACTAAAGAGTAGTTGGAATGAGAAGGAATACTACCGACTCTTGCATAAAAGTAAAAGATAGGCCCTTCGCAGAGGGAAGCAGGGATTTGCAGAGGTGCCAGAGCTCAAAGCTTTAAAACAGAGATGAAAATAATTTTGAGAGGTATGCTTTCATTGTCAACATAATGACCAAGAGTTCCCAATATCTTCCATACTAGATACATTATAGGCGGTTCCCAAACAGAATGGTAAAGTTTTTACTCCACCTCCACCAACAATCACACTCCACGGCTTGTCCGAAACAACGGGTGCCGTCCAACTATCAACAATCCTAGGGGAGTTATGTTTAAATTATTTGCGATTATGTTTTTGATCTTTTGAGCATAGGACTGGGCATCCCAGTTACTAGCCACTTTCTCGTGAATGATGAGCGGAGTCCACTCATCGTGAGAATAACCCACCTAGCATGGAAGATACTGACAGCCCCTAGTCGCTACATGAGCGATTCGGGCATACAAAACAGGTTATTATTTGAAGGTTTAGAGTTTGGCACATGCAAATTTACTTGGAACGGCAGGTAAATACCGCATATAGGTAGATATGGTGGACACTCATGGCAGAAACTTGGTTCAAGGATTTTGGATGCACAAGCAGTATTCCCGCTTAGTACTGAAATTTTGGCTAGCAAAGGATTCTAAATAGCAAGCACCACATGTTGGAGGATCTATAACAATATAACTTATATACAAATATACCCAAGCATAACTCATTATGTTGTCTTCCTTGTCCAACTTCAACTAATTTGCTCAGGTTTGAAAATAATTAATGGGGCTCACAATCATAGAAGATGTCCAAGATAGTATATTTATATGTGAAATCTCTCTTCCTTCAATATTCTTTCATGAATTGTTCAAGTGACTAATACAATGTTTGCTAACCTTCAATAAATTTGCCACCTCTACTTCTTATATGTGAAGTCATTATTCCCCATGGGATAAGCATACGAAACATATATAATCATTCAACCATTTACTCATAGGATATAAGTGAAGCACACGAGTAAATGACAAACTACTCCAAAAACATATAAGTGAAGATCAATGAGTAGTTAAATAATTATGTAGCTATGTGAAGACTCTTTCTCATTTAAGAATTTCAGATCTTGGGATATTATTCAAACAACAAGCAAAACAAAATAAAACGACATTTGAAGGATAGCACACATCAAGTGAAGAAGCAAAAACTTAGGTTCAACCGATATTAACCGATAATTGTTGAAGAAGAAAGGTGGGATGCCTACCGGGGCATCCCCAAGCTTAGATGCTTGAGACTTCTTGAAATATTATCTTGAGATTTCTTGGGCATCCCCAAGCTTGAGCTTTTATGTATCCTTAATTCCTTTTATATCTCGGTTTCCCTAAATCTAAAATACTTCATCCACACAAAACTCAACAAGAACTCATGAGATAAGTTAGTATAAACCAATGCAAAAACCTTATCATTCCCTACTGTAGCAAATCACAAAAATTATTATTCAATATTGCATACTAAATGTCTCTGCATATTTAATACTCCTATCCTCAAATAGAATCATTAAACAAGCAAACATATGCAAACAATGCAAACATAACAACAATCTGCCAAAATAGTACAGTCTGTAAAGAATGCAAGAGTATCAATACTTTCCTAACTCCAAACATTATAAAATTCTACCACACTGTAGAAAATTTATCAGAGCTTATTATGCAAAAAGTTTCAACATTTTATCATATTCTGGCTTTTCTAGGGAATTTTTGCAACAGCGATAAACTTTCTGTTTTGAAACAGCAACATGTATACTTGCAAAATAAGCATGGTAAAGGCTATCCTTGACATTTTTATTGAAAATAGAGATGCAAAACATTATTCTAAATAACAGCAAGAAAATACTAACAAAATAAAATGACGCTCCAAGCAAAACACATATCATGTGGTGAATAAAAATATAGCTCCAAGTAAGGTTACCGATGAACGAAGACGAAAGAGGGGATGCCATCCGGGGCATCCCCAAGCTTAGGCTCTTGGTTGTCCTTGAATATTACCTTGGGGTGCCTTGGTCATCCCCAAGCTTAGGCTCTTGCCACTCCTTATTCCATAGTCCATCGAATCTTTACCCAAAACTTGAAAACTTCACAACACAAAACTCAACAGAAAATCTTATGAGCTCCTTTAGTATAAGAAAATAAATCACCACTTTTGGTACTGTTGTGAACTCATTCTAAATTCATATTGGTGTAATATCTACTGTATTACAACTTCTCTATGGTTCATACCCTCCGATACTACTCATAGATTCATCAAAATAAGCAAACAACATAATGAAAACAGAATCTGTCAAAAACAGAACAGTCTGTAGTAATCTGTATCATTCGAATACTTATGTAACTCCAAAAATCCTACCAAATTAGGAAAACCTAAGCAATTTGTGTACAAATCCAGATCAAGAAGAATTAGATCAAGAGCTCGTTTCTGTGAATTATCAAAACTAATGTACTGGGCGCAAAAGTTTCTGATTTTCAGCAGGATCAACACAACTATCACCGTAAGCTATCCTAAAGGTCTTACTTGGCACTTTATTGAAACAAAATCTATAAAACATGATTACTACAGTAGCATAATCATGTGAACACACAAAAGCAGTAAAGGTAAATATTGGGTTTTCTCCCAACAAGCGCTTTTCTTTATTGCCTTTCTAGCTAGGCAAGATGATGACAATGATGCTCACATAAAAGATAAGAATTGAAACATAATGGGAGCATCATGAAGCATATGCCTAGAACATTTAAGCCTAACCCACTTCCTATGCATAGGAATTTTGTGAGCAAACAACTTATGGGAACAAGAATCAACTAGCATAGGAAAGCAAAACAAGCATAACTTCAAGATTTTCACACATAGAGAGGAAACTTGATATTATTGCAATTCCTACAAGCATATATTCCTCCCTCATAATAATTTTCAGTAACATCATGAATGAATTCAACAATATAACCATCACACAAAGCATTCTTTTCATGATGCACAAGCATAGAAATTTTATTACTCTCCACATAAGCAAATTTATTCTCATGAATAGTAGTGGGAGCAAACTCAACAAAATAACTATCATGTGAGGCATAATCCAATTGAAAATTAAAATCATGATGACAAGTTTCATGGTTATCATTATTATTCATAGCATACATGTCATCACAATAATCATCATAGATAGCAACTTTGTTCTCATAATCAATTGGAACCTCTTCCGAAATAGTGGATTCATCACTAAATAAAGTCATGACCTCTCCAAAACCACTTTCATCAACATAATCATCATAAATAGGAGGCATGCTATCATCATAAAAAAATTGCTAATCAAAACTTGGGGGACTAAAAATATCATCTTCATCAAACATAGCATCCCCAAGCTTGTGGCTTTGCATATCATTAACATCATGGATATTCAAGGAATTCATACTAACAACATTGCAATCATGCTCATCATTCAAAGATTTAGTGCCAAACATTTTAATGCATTCTTCCTCTAGCAATTGAGCACAATTATCGGAATCCTTATTTTCATGGAAGACATTAAAAAGATGAAGCATATGAGGCACCCTCAATTCCATTTTTTTGTAATTTTCTTTTATAGACTAAACTAGTGATAAAACAAGAAACTAAAAGATCCGATTGCAAGATCTAAAGATATACCTTGAAGCAGTCACCTCCCCGGCAACGGCGCCAGAAAAGAGCTTGATGTCTACTACACAACCTTCTTCTTGTAGACATTGTTGGGCCTCCAAGTGCAGAGGTTTGTAGGACCGTAGAAAATTTCCCTCAAGTGGATGACCTAAGGTTTATCAATCCGTGCGAGGCTTATGATGAAGATGGTCTCTCTCAAACAACCCTGCAACCAAATAGCAAAGAGTCTCTTGTGTCCCCAACACACCCAATACAATGGTAAATTGTATTGGTGCACTATTTCGGCGAAGAGATGGTGATACAAGTGCAATATGGATGGTAGATATAGGTTTTTGTAATCTGAAATTATAAAAACAGTAAGGTAGAAAGTGGTAAAAGTGAGCGTAAACGGTATTGCAATGCTAGGAAACAAGGCCTAGGGTTCATACTTTCACTAGTGCAAGTTCTCTCAACAATAATAACATAATTGGACCATATAACTATCCCTCAACATGCAACAAAGAGTCACTCCAAAGTCACTAATAGCGGAGAACAAACGAAGAGATTATTGTAGGATACGAAACCACCTCAAAGTTATTCTTTCTGATCGATCTATTCAAGAGTCCGTAGTAAAATAACACGAAGCTATTCTTTCCGTTCAATCTATCCTAGAGTTCGTACTAGAATAACACCTTAAGACACAAATCAACCAAAACCCTAAAGTCACCTAGATACTCCAATGTCACCTCAAATATCCGTGGGTATGATTATACGATATGCATCACACAATCTCAGATTCATCTATTCAACCAACACAAAGAACTTCAAAGAGTGCCCCAAAGTTTCTACCGGAGAGTCAAGACGAAAACGTGTGCCAACCCCTATGCATAGATTCCCAAGGTCACGGAATCCGCAAGTTGATCACCAAAACATTCATCAAGTGAATCAATAGAATACCCCATTGTCACCACGGGTATCCCACGCAAGACATACATCAAGTGTTCTCAAATCCTTAAAGACTCATCCGATAAGATCACTTCAAAGGGAAAACTCAATCCATTACAAGAGAGTAGAGGGAAAGAAACATCATAAGATCCAACTATAATAGCAAAGCTCGCGATACATCAAGATCGTGTCGAATCAAGAACACGAGAGAGAGAGAGATCAAACACATAGCTACTAGTACATACTGATACGTCTCCAACGTATCTATAATTTTTTATTGTTCCATGCTATTATATTACCCGTTTTGGATGTTTATGGGCTTTACTTTACACTTTTATATCATTTTTGGGACTAACCTACTAACCGGAGGCCCAACCCAAATTGCTTTTTTTGCCTATTTGGGTGTTTCAAAGAAAAGGAATATCAAACGGAGTCCAAACAGAATGAAACCTTTGGGAGCGATCTTTTTGGAACAAACGCAACCCAGGAGACTTGGAGTGGATGTCAAGAAGCAGCCAAGGCGGCCACGAGGGTGCCAGGCGCGCCATGGGGGGTGGGCGCGCTCCCCACCCTCGTGGGCCCTCGTGGCTCCACCGACCTACTTCTTCCTCCTATATATATCTACGTACCCCGAAAACATCCAGGATGACCACGAAAACCTATTTCCACCGCCGCAACCTTCTGTACCCGTGAGATCCCATCTTGGAGCCTTCGCCGGCGCTCCACTGGAGGGGGAATCGATCACGGAGGGCTTCTACATCAACACCAAGGCCTCTCCGATGAGTTGTGAGTAGTTTACCACAGACCTTCGGGTCCATAGTTATTAGCTAGATGGCTTCTTCTCTCTCTTTGAATCTCAATACAAAGTTCTCCTTGATCTTCTTGGAGATCTATTCGATGTAACTCTTTTTGCGGTGTGTTTGTCGAGATCCGATGAATTGTGGGTTTATGATCAAGTATATCTATGAGAAATATTTGAATCTCCTCTAAATTATTTTATGTATGATTGGTTATCTTTGCAAGTCTTTTTGAATTATCAATTTGGTTTGGCCTACTAGATTGATCTTTCTTGCAATGGGAGAAGTGCTTAGCTTTGGGTTCAATCTTGCGGTGTCCTTTCCCAGTGACAGCAGGGGCAGCAAGGCACGTATTGTATTGTTGCCATCGAGGATAAAAAGATGGGGTTTATATCATATTGCTTGAGTTTATCCCTCTACATCATGTCATCTTGCCTAATGCGTTACTCTGTTCTTATGAACTTAATACTCTAGATGCATGCTGGATAGCGGTCGATGTGTGGAGTAATAGTAGTAGATGCAGAATCGTTTCGATCTACTTGTTGCGGACGTGATGCCTATATACATGATCATGCCTAGATAATCTCATAACTATGCACTTTTCTATCAATTGCTCGACAGTAATTTGTTCACCCACCGTAAATACTTATGCTATCTTGAGAGAAGCCACTAGTGAAACCTATGGCCCCGGGTCTATCTTTCATCATATAAGTTTCCTATCTACTTTATTTTGCAATCTTTACTTTCCAATCTATATCATAAAAATATCAAAAATATTTATCTTATCTTATTATCTCTATCAGATCTCACTTTTGCAAGTGGTCGTGAAGGGATTGACAACCCCTTTATCGCGTTGGTTGCGAGGTTCTTGTTTGTTTGTGTAGGTACGAGGGACTTGTGAGGAGCCTCCTATTGGATTGATACCTTAGTTTTCAAAAACTGAGGGAAATACTTACGCTACTTTGCTGCATCACCCTTTCCTCTTCAAGGGAAAACCAACGCAGTGCTCAAGAGGTAGCACATACCCTCAGCCCCTAGGGTGAACTACTCCCTCCTCGTCATGGAGAGCGCCGGGATGATGAAGATGGCCACCGGTGAGGGATCCCCCCTCTGGCAAGGTGCCGGAACAGGGTACCGATTGGTTTTTGGTGGCTACAAAGGCTTGCGGCGGCGGAACTCCCGATCTAGGTTATGTTATGGAAGTTTGGGTATATATAAGAGGTGTTGGCGTCGGGAACAAGTCAGGAGGGTCTCCGAGGCGGCCACGAGGTAGGGGGGCGCGCCCAAGGGGGTAGGGTGCGCCCCACACCCTCGTGGGTGCCTCGGGACTCTTCTAGTCCATCTCCAATACTCCATGGGCTTCTTCTGGTCCAAAAATAATCTCCGTGAAATTTTAGGTCAATTGGACTCTGTTTGGTTTCCTTTTTTGCGATACTCAAAAACAAGAAAAAAAACAGAAACTGGCACTGGACTCTAGGTTAATAGGTTAGTCCCAAAAATAATATAAAAGAGTATATTAAAGCCCATTAAACATCCAAAACAGATAATATAATAGCATGAATACTTCATAAATTATAGATACGTTGGAGACATATCAAGTCCTCGAGGTCATCTGCTCGGTTGATGATGGTAATGCAGTTGTCATGGCTGCCCGCGGCGGGGAAGAAGATCTGAGGCGGCGAAAGACAGTCTAGAGGTCGGATCCCTGCTGTGCTGGACCCTTCTGTCGTTGGAGCATCTGAGGCGGGGTGGACGACGGCGTAGCAGGAGCGGGACAAACCACACAAGGTTTTCTTTGACAACTATCTTTAAGAGAAGTAATTCTGTAAGGGCTCGTTTGAATTGGAGGATTCTAACAACGCAGGGATAGGAAATACACAGTAATAGGATAGGAATGCACGTGCAAAACAAAGAATTTAAAAACACAGGATTTCTGCCAATCTGGGTGTTTGGTTCACAAGAATTGGAAGATCACAGGATGCAAAGAAGCATGGTGAGATTAAGTCAAACCACAAGAAAATATACGGTTATAATGCTATTATGCTACTATCTCTTAGTCTTGTGCTTCATGAATAGGAATTTGAAAAGGAGGACAAGTGGATATTAAAATTCCTACGGTTTTTCTTTCAAAGAGACACTAAAGGAACAAATCCTACAGTTTTCCTTTGCTTCATTCCATTGAACCAAATGCATGAATAGTAGTACCATAGGAAACTTTCCAATTCCTACGTTTTTCCTTCACTTTTCCTTTCAAGCACTGACGATTCTAGTAGGCAGGCTTGAGCAAGGAAAAGCCTACACTCAAAAAATGTTTTTGTGCTACTTCTACTACTTTGGACCCAGGCCACTGCCCTACTAGATCAACTCCCAGGCCCATCGACAAATGCACAGCTCAAACGCGCAGAGATAAATGATGATGGCGTTCAAGAGAGTCCATCACGGATAGCTAAGTTGCCTGGTACCTCACTGCTTGTCATATAGTAGGAGAAAATAATCGTATTCACGTTACTACGTGTGCTCAATGGACAATATATATAACATGTAGAGTAAAAAAGAGATGCAACAAGTGTACAACCTCTTTGGCGAAGCCATGTCGATCTCAGAGTGACTATGTTGGTCGGTGAGGATGCTCCGGCTGACTTGGCTGTCGGAGGAGGGGAAGAAGATCTTAGGCGTCTGGAGATGGAGCCCGTGGTATTGCTCCGCTGTGATGGATGGTTTCGTCGTTGGAGCAGCTCCGGTGAGTTGTACGACGCCGAGGCTGAAGCAGGACAAGAGAGACAACGTTAACCTGAGTGGAATTGTAATAGCATCTCCAATAGATGGCGTAAAATACATAACCACAAAGTGCTAGATGTAAAATACATCAGCCGCTCATCTATGAACTTAACTGTCGATATTGAATTTAACTGTCGAAACTGAACTTAACTGTCGAAACTGAATTTTGCTGTCGAAATTGAACGCATTAGTAGCAGAAAAGCAGTAGCAGCAGCGCGTGCGAGAGCCGGGGCAGCTGGTCATGTAGCAGCATAAGTCGACTGACACTACCGGCCAAACTGCCGCCCCCCGCCCGCCCGCGGCCGGCGGTGGGCCGCCCCGCCCGCCCCGAAATCACTCCCCACCGCCGGTCCGCCGCCGCCCCGGCCATCCCTCTAGGCCCCCCGTGCCGAGCTTTTTTTTCCGGCAATCCCCACGCCACCGCCCCACTACCGCCGGCGACCACCGCCCCACCCTGAACCATAAGATAGATAGTGTGGTACCTCTCTGGCGAGCCCCCTCCCCGCTGCGGCTGGTTCTTCCTTAACTCTGGCGAGCCCCCCCACCCGCTGAAAATCAACTGACCCAAAAGTCGATTTAGTCGACTGAAATGTAGCCAAATCGGAGCAACATCGCTAGCAAGAGCAAGAGCGAGAGCAACAGCGCGAGCAAGAGCAATTTAAAACAATACAGAGGCTAGCCAACTCGCTTGGAGGATGCTCCCTCGATCGGTTCCTTTGCTGGCCGGCAGATAAAGATAATATTCCCACCACGCGTCTCCTCCACCATTGGATATTCACTGCACGTTTCATCATGTTATTTCTTTCCCATGTGCATGACCGGTGGGCCGCTTCCTCGGTGGAGTCTGTCATGTATTGGCTGGGTTCATCGGTGTGAGGGTCTAATTGGTTGAGCCTCCTGGAAAGCCCATTGGCCCCCCAATCCCCACAGCCGCCCGCCCGCACCTCTCCTCCTCCGGTCCTCCCTCGTCTCAGCCGCCACCCCCACGAACCCTAGCCGCACCCTCCTGCATCTGTCCTCCTCCCCCTTCCTGGTCCGCCCCAAGCCCCTCCTCGTCTCATGAGCTAGCCGAGGAAAAGCGGGGTGGCGCGACGCCCTGGTCGTCGGCCGGCGGGGAGCCTGCGTAGAGGCGGTGGCGGAGACGACCCTAGATGGTGCCCCATGAGCCGCCCGACCTCCTTCCGTGGATCTGCTCCTCCCATTTCCTTTCCGTTGATTTACTTTTTTTGTTCGTGTTTAATCTTCAGGGCCAAGATCTGGACAGGGCGCCTCAACCTCGCCTTCCTCTTCCACCTACTCGCTGATAGAGAGACAGCAGCAGCGGTGGGAGGAGCCTGGGCGTAGAGGAGAGAAGTGGACGAGGGGGGTGCAAAGCCAGGAGATGGGGGTCGCCAGATGAGCACAGCCGCACAGGGCCTGATCCCGCCGCTGCCAGAGCAGAGTGGAGGACCACACGGGCCTGAAGGGGTGGCCGGGAGCGCACGGCATCCGGCTCCCAAGCAGGGAATGTAGCGGTGTTGGCCTCTCCTCTCCCCGCGCCTCTGTCCTGCGTCGTCACTACCGCCACGGCCTTGCTCGCCATTGACCTCCCCAAGTGCTTCTCTCCACAAATGGTGCCGCCATGTACAGATCAATTCAAGCGCCAGGTACCTCCTGATTTGATTTTGTTTAGGATTTGTATGGAGCTTGAATCAGATCAGCGTAACTTGGAGATGTTTTTTTTTCTGCACGGATACTTGCAGATATATGGAGGAAGATTAGTTAGTAATGCCCATATGAAGTTTGAATGTCCAATTCATAGACGTCCTTCAATTTCATTACAATGATGACATGTTTGTTGTTGTTTATATTTCCAACAGGAAAGTACAACACGTGCACGTAACTTGTTTGAGGAAATTCCATCTGGAAGCAATATTTGATCATGACTTGTGTTCTTGATGCTTCATCTGCGGCTAGCTGACTACAACAGCACATATGTAAAGGGAAACCATCGTAAGAAACACAGGTAAAAAGGCATTTTCCTTGTTCTTATAGTTTTGGATCAAAGTTCACGTTTACCTTGAGTGACTCTTTTTTTGTTATAGAATGGATTCAACAATAATCAATAAGGAAGTGCAAACTGAGAGGGGTGGGCAAAATAACCTGAGCAAAGAGCTAATTCTATGAAATGCTAATTCTATGAAGAGCTAATTGAAAGTACATGATGTCACCACGCTCAAATTCCAGCTATTATCACTATCAAATAGTGTCAAACAGAGCATCTTATACTTTGTTTCTACGTGCAGATCAGCTCTTCATTCTTTCAAGCGCTATGTTGCTTACTCAAATGTTTGTGGCGATTGTATCCTTGTGCCATGAATATTTGTACTTAGCAGATCAATATAAACATATTGGCTATTTACCAATTCAGAATTTAAAGCACTTTATTTTATGGCCTTGAGTAAAAGTTCAGTCGTTGTTGGCTGGAAGACATCTTCAATACGCCGTCAACACGAGCTTCCCAAGGTAATGATCTATTTATTATCAGCCCATATCTGGTATGTAACAGGGTTCTTATGTTTCAAAATCCTCTGGCATCAGAAAGAAGATTTTGTGGATGATGTAAGATATCCACATGTTGTATATGTGGAAAAACCAAAGGCTCAGGATGTTGATTTTTCGGATGAAATGATTTATCAGGAAAAAACTACAAGTGAAATGGAAGGTAAGATACTGAATTGGAGTTATAGTAGTACCAGGCTTTCCATGATGATGTGCTGTTTATTGTCCAAGGACTTGATAAACTAGCAGAAACCATAGATGCCAAGTTTCTAATGACAAAGTCTTTACGCTGGTTCATGTTTGCATTGGAGCTAAAGTTCTGTTGTTATTTAGTGTGTTTTGTATTATATCCAATACTGTTCCATACTTCCATTTCTCCTGGATGATTAAGACGATATTTTTTCTAACTGAATTAATTGTCCCCTATTTCAGAAGTAACGCTCAAAAGCCTGAATAGAATTCCTTGGGAAAGGGTAGATGTTAGCTTCAAGAGAAGTAGACAATGGATTTTTGCCCATAGCACCATTCAGGTATATTATGAACCCCATTACCTTGGTAATAGTTTTCCTGGTGTTACTTAATTATCCCCTGGTATATTCTGTTGTCTCCATACATGTTAATCTGATAACATATACAAAGGCTGTATAGGTAATGGCATAGCAGATTTTAGTTTCATGATCTTACTTAAATGTAGTTCTGGCGATAGATAGCTTTACACTATCCGTCATGTGGGTCCCTGCTTCCTTCTGTTTTGCAGGTCCAGTTGTCGTTGCCTTCACTTGCTTTGTCGTTTACCGATCTGTCAGCTCGCCGGTTCCCTGACTTGCTGTCAAGGTTTGTGTTCTGTGCCTCCATTTTCTGTTTTCTTTCTTTTTGTTTCTCTATATTACTTACTATTTTATTCTGCTACCTGACCGGGTGTTGCGTGCGTGCTTTATTTGTTTGTTTCGGTTTCTTATGCTGCTTATTTCATTTATACTGCTTCCTGTGCTAGGATGTGCCTTCCTATGTCTTTTGTGATCCCAATTTTTTAGACCCTGGCGGCGCAGTTTTATTTGCCCGCTCTTTCATGCGTGTGTGAGATTATTGACGATGGGGTTGTGCTTGTTGGGGTGGAGCCAAAGCAGTGTCTCCCTGCCGCCAGATAGGATGTTCTTCTGGGCAACTGGCGGTACGGGGGCACTGTCCGCCTATGAACAGGCTGCTTTGCAAGCTATAAAATTCTTAGAGGGACGATGTAAATCATGTTGCTGTTGATTAGGATGATTCATATACAACTTGGGTCTATATTTTTATTAGCCTGATTAGGGGGGAGAGAGAGAGAGGCAGGGAGGTGCCTAGGACGAGTAGGAAGGCTCTGGGCAAAATTTTGCCGATCCTGTGTATGTTCTGTTTTGCCTAGTTAAACGTGTACACTTCATGTCATATAGCATAATAATAGCAGATGATAAACTATCGTTGTCATATTATTGAACTTGATATCCTGTTTGAACTAGACAGATAATTTTGACAAGATTTTATCCTGTCGTAAACATGCTGTCATAGTGTCAACACAATAATAATAGAAAAACCTTTTCAAAATTCAGGTGAGGTGAAGCAAGCAAGCACCTCCCCGTGTTTTATATGTGAGCAATCACCTGTCCATGTTGCTTTGCCCGACCATTGTTCGTTTAAACCTTTCTTCTGTATTAGCGCTACTGGATAACCGTTATTGATCTAACAAAAAGGAATCATAACACTACAGGTCATGGAAAATAGATATAATTAGCACATAATCCTGCAAGTTTCACCTAATATGCACATGTCGTTTCAGTTTTCCAAAATATATACCATTGAGAAACTTACTGGATGCAGTGCAGATTCTAGGATATTAACATTTGCAGCCATACGTTGGTTTCAATGGTGACAGATTTTTGTCAATCCCACAGAGATAATTTAATTCAAGACTAGCAAATACAGTCAAGTTTAAACTGTTTCCTTTGATGAAATTCTAATGTTTTTCCAAACAAAGTATGATGAACTTAAAATCCATAATATGAAGCTGTGTCAGCTGCATCAGTACAGTAGATGCTTAGGGACTAATTCTTTATATTTCCTTATGTATTAGTTGAGATCGAGGAGAGAGCAAGCCGTTGCAGAGGAGAGGGGATACAAGGGTGGGCGGAGGTCAGGCATTGTTAACAGATTTGCGGCAGAGTGGGAGAGGTGACGCCGGCCGGCCGGCGCCTCACCACCGGCTCCTGTTTGGCGGTCGCAAAGAGAAGGGTGCCGAGGATGTGTTGCTCTATGCATGGCTGTCGAAGTACATCATCGTTATGATGTGTATGGTTTCTCTATTTTCAGCCCTACTGCTCCTGAGCCCAAATCCCATGACCATGCCCCCACCTCTCCTTCGTTGAATGGAGTCTGGTTGCTAAAAAGTGAGTTTTCTTAATCAGTATGTATGGCCCCTCTGCACATGCCGTTTCTTCGTATTTAAGAGGCCCTCAAGCTTTGTCAGTTTTCTGATAGATATGGAATTTTAATTTGATAGTCCCAACAACAGTGGGTACTGATGGAGCTATCTATTATTTATTGTCAATCTGTAATACTTTTGTCAGCTTCTAGCATGCCGTTGCTCTACCAGAGTGCAATTTTCTCTGCATGGCATACACCAGTTACCATTAGTTGATATGTTTGTTGAAGTTTTATTGCAAGTTAAATAAATGTGTAGTGTGGCATACTGATTATTATAGTTTGATAATGTCAGGCGCCGATGGCTTTAGATATGTAAATAAAATACCTTTAAGTAAAACTAAGCATTTAATTATTGTTCTGTTATGTTATTGATTTCACCGGCTTTATGTCGGCCGATTAGTTCTGAAGGATTCCACATCGGCTAATTTAGATTATGTTACTAGAGTATTAGAAGAAGTTCCTGATATATGTATTTAAAGCATTTGCTGAGATTTGATGCAAAATATTGATGACCAGGCATTATACTGCGCATAAGCACAATTTTTTAGTTTTTCTTTTTATTGTTGCAACAGCTTTTCTATAGCAATAGCCAAATAGTGTGACATAACACTATTCCATTTTCACAGGCCATAACACATCTTTACATGTAAGTTTGTTCTCTAGATAGTTCTCTTTCCAAGATTTTCATATCATATTTGTCGTGGGATCTGACTGCTTTACCATATTTTCCTGGTGTGGACGATGTTATAGAGTGAGCTACCATCACTTCTCATTACTGACTGTCAATATATATGTGTTTATGCCATAAAAGATGGATATTTGTCGAAGCCATTGTCGTGTCATGTAATTACTTGCAGATCAACTATATAGTTTTGTTCGGATTGTAAAGTGGAAACGATAAAACCCTACAACTCCTGTGTGATTGTCATTTGATTATTTACTTTCAAGTAGTATGGATATGGTGCTGCCAGGATATTAAGTACATTCATGAAGTTGTATAAACCACGTTCTACGATTCACTTCTGTTATGCATATTTACTTTCCAGTTTTAGGACTGAAATCCATCCATTGTAATGAATTTGGTTGTATGGGCATTACCTATTTGACTTAGGCTTGCTTCATCACATATAGACTGCTTTTCTTTTCCCCACTGCTTGTATGGCCTAAAACTATCATGTATATGAGGCAAGTTATTAGCAATGTTTCACATTTTCTTACTTGCAATACTGTGCTTGCCTATTCAGGTGTTCCAAGACCCAAATCATTGGAAAAACAACACATACAACACTTTTTTCTTTTGAACTTTGGTTACCCTTATACAAGCCCCCGTTCATTTTGTTTATATAGTGGTTAGAATAGTAACCATATGTGCTTGCTCAACACTAATAAATGGAATATTTTCAAAGCTCGTATGGTGTGGGTCTGTTCGCAATCTGGCGCAACGGGAGATTACTGAAAAATACTCATTTTTTCAACATGACATGGTCTTGAAATGGGAGTCTACTACCAAATTAAAATGTGTAGGTATATCTCATTGTAGATGACAAGTCTCTGTTTTTATTAAAGGGGGTTAAATTTGTTATCATATATGCTTGCCCGCAACTAAAACATGGAATTTCTTTTCATGCTGTGCGCCATTTGTTACCCAGCTGACGAACCGAGAAAGAAAGGAAGGGGATAGACAGTCTTCGCTCGCTCCGTCCCCTGCCGCTTCTTATACAGCTCCTCACGGGCCACAGGCATCGCTCTATGTGGGTTGGGCTAAATAACATATGGGCTATCCTAATACCTCCTGATCCTTATATCTCCGTATATGCACAACAAAGACATGTTTCTTTTTTAGGTTTCTTATCTTTTTCCCTTTTTTTTTTAGGAAAAATATGCATGGCCAGGTTTCTCATCATGATAACCATGTTTCCATACTTGCTAAAAAAATACAACCATGCCAACTTTACTCTCTCATCATAGTGCCCATATTTTCAAACTGAGATATTCATATTATGCAAAGTTTCCCTTTTCCCAGACTATTATTTAACAACGTAATAAACATGTTTAAAAAATAGCATGATTTAGTTGAAGGTTCTTGCAGCATGAAACTATTTTCATCAACAACATGTCTGCAGCAGGTCTCTGCGCCATTTGGCGCAACGGCCAACTAGTAGCAAGAGCAGACCAGGCAGGGGACCGAGAGCAAGAGTAGAGCAGCAGAGCGAGTGAGAGCTAAAGCAACAGCAGCTCCTAATGAGGTGGATGTCGCCGCCGAGGGAGCGACGTCGTGGAGGAAGTGGCCGGCGACGCCGCCGTGGATGGAGCCGCGCCAGGTCGGCTCAGGACCTAGCGCCGGCAACACCGTGAGATCGAATCAAGAAGAAAATGCGGCGATTAGTGTACAACCTCTTTGCTGGCGCCGATTAGGCCTCAGCTTCATCCGAGGAAACAATGATGATGCTGCTCTTCCGGTGGTGCAGGTGAAGACGGCGGTGTGGGAATGGAGGTGGCACGAAAGACGAGGGGAACGTCGGGGCAGCTCCTTGGAGGTGGAGGAAGGGGTGGCTGAACCGGCGGGACGACGAGATCGACGACGGATCCTCATCTGATACGGTGGATGAGGGATGTCGAGGTGTTGCGGTGGACGACGTCGTCGGGGAAGAGGCTCCGGCTGAGTGGCGGACTGAGGAGGGTGTGGGGCTTGATACGTCTCCGTCGTATCTATAATTTTTGATTGTTCATGCCAATATTATTCAACTTTCTTATACTTTTGGCAAGTTTTTATACTATTTTTGGGACTAACATATTGATCCAGTGCCCAGTGCGAGTTCCTGTTTGTTGCATGTTTTATGTTTTGAAAAAACCCCATATCAAACGGAGTCCAAACGGGATAAAAACGGACGGAGAATATTTTTGGAATATTTGTGATTTTTGGGAAGAAGAATCAACGCGAGACGGTGCCCGAGGGGGCCATGAGGCAGGGGCCGCGCCCCAGTGGGGCAGGCACGCCCCTGACCCTCGTGGGCACCCCGTAAGGCGGTTAATGCTCTTCTTTTGCCGCAAGAAAGCTAATTTTTGAAGAAAAATCTGGGCAAAGGTTTCAACCCAATCGGAGTTAGGATCTCCGGATATAAAAGAAACAGTGAAAAGGCAGAATCTCAGAACGCAGAAACAGAGAGATAGATCCAATCTCGGAGGGGCTCTCGCCCCTCCCATGCCATGGGAGCCAAGGACCAGAGGGGAAACCCTTCTCCCATCTAGGGAGAAGGTCAAGGAAAAAGAAGAAGAAGGGGGGCCCCCTCCCCCTTGCTTCCGGTGGCGCCGGAACGCCGCCGGGGGCCATCATCATCACCGCGATCTACACCAACACCGCCATCATCTTCACCAACATCTCCATCACCTTCCCCCATCTATATTCAGCGGTCCACTCTCCCGCAACCTGCTGTACCCTCTACTTGAACATGGTGCTTTATGCTTCATATTATTATCCAATGATGTGTTGCCATCCTATGATGTCTGAGTAGATTTTCGTTGTCCTACCGGTGATTGGTGAATTGCTATGATTGTTTTAATTTGCTTGTGGTTATGTTGCTGTCCTATTGTGCCCTCCGTGTCGCGCAAGCGTGAGGGATTCCCGCTGTAGGGTGTTGCAATATGTTCATGATTCGCTTATAGTGGGTTGCTTGAGTGACAGAAGCATAAACCCGAGTAAGGGGGTTGTGGCGTATGGGATAAAGGGGACTTGATGCTTTAATGCTATGGTTGGGTTTTACCTTAATGATCTTTAGTAGTTGCGGATGCTTGCTAGAGTTCCAATCATAAGTGCATATGATTCCAAGAAGAGAAAGTATGTTAGCTTATGCCTCTCCCACATAAAACTTGCTATCGGTCTAGTAAAGTAGTCAATTGCTTAGGGACAATTTCACAACTCCTACCACCACTTTTCCACACTCGCTATATTTACTTTATTGCTTCTTTATCTAAACAGCCCCTAGTTTTATTTACGTGCTCTTTATTATCTTGCAAACCTATCCAACAACACCTACAAAGTCCTTCTAGTTTCATACTTGTTCTAGGTAAAGCGAACATTAAGCGTGCGTAGAGTTGTATCGGTGGTCGATAGAACTTGAGGGAATATTTGTTCTACCTTTAGCTCCTTGTTGGGTTCGACACTCTTACTTATCGAAAGAGGCTACAACTGATCCCCTACACTTGTGGGTTATCAAGACCTTTTTCTGGCGCCGTTGCCGGGGAGTCATAGCGTGGGGTGAATATTCTCGTGTGTGCTTGTTTGCTCTATCACTAAGTAATTTTTATTTGCTGTTCTAATTTGTTCACTATCTTTAGTTATGGATATGGAACAAGAAATACCAAAAAATAGGTTTACTTGCTACTCATGGAGATGGGGGACCTCCTAAAACCATCGATGCTAGTTATGTGAAAAATATTATGTACTACTTTGATAATCCTGAGAAAACCCCATTCAATTATGTTATGGGAGACACGTTGGATCAACGTGAATACTTTAAGGATTATCGCTTGACTCAAAAAGGGAAACTATTATGGGATCAAATTCATATGTTGCATTGGTATGCTCGGGAACTATGCTTTAGATATGATTATACTTGTTGCTCTAGGATGAAGGCTCCACACCTTCCCTTTTCATGCAAATTTAATGATAATGAAACCTTAGCTTCTTATGCTAATGGTATATATGATTACCATGATGTGGAACAAATAGAAGAATTTGTTGCTTTTATGGGTGCTTATGAGATTGAATCTTTGTTTAAAGAGTGTGAAAATCTTGATGATGCTGTTTACAGACCTGAAAATTTTGCTATACTTAAATATTGTTATGAGAATTATGAATACAATTCCGATATTGATGCATTTATTGAGAAAGTCTCCGTTGTCCAAGAAGAGACTAATATTTTGCAGGAATCTATGGAAGAAGGAAATTGATGAAACTGTGAGCTCATTGGATGAAAAAGATGATGAGGAGAGCGAAGAACAAAAGGAGGAAGAGCGTATTAGCTACCCATGCCCACCTTCTAATGAGAGTAACTCTTCAACTCATACATTGTTTAATTCCCCTTCGTGCTTACCGAAGGATGATTGCTATGATGATTGTTATGATCCCGTTGATTCTTTGAAATATCCCTTTTTGATGATGCTTGCTATGCTTGTGGCCAAGATGCCAATATGAATTATGCTTATGGAGATGAACTTGCTATAGTTCCTTATGTTAAACATGAAATTGTTGCTATTACACCCACGCATGATAATCCTATTATCTTTTTGAATTCTCCCTACTACACTATATCGGAGAAGTTTGCCCTTATTAAGGATTATATTGATGGGTTGCGTTTTACTACTACACATGATGATTTTGATAGATATAATATGCATGTGCTTGCTGCTCCTACTTGCAATTATTATGAGAGAGGAACTATATCTCCACCTCTCTATGTTTCCAATATGATAAAATTGCAAGAAACTGCTTATACTATGCATTGGCCTTTACTTGGTGTGCGTGAATTGTTCTTTTATGACATGCCGATGCATAGGAAGAGAGTTAGACTTCGTTGTTGCATGATATATGTTACTTTGTGCTCACTACTAAATCACAAATCATTGTTAATTAAAATTGGCTTTGATATACCTTGGGATCCGGGTGGATTCATTACTTGAGCACTATATGCCTAGCTTAATGGCTTTAAAGAAAGCGTTGCCAGGGAGACAACCCGGAAGTTTTAGAGAGTCATTCATGTCTGTTGTGTGCTTTCATATAGTTTAAAAACAAAAAATAAAGAGGGGAACCCAAACCTTTTTAAAAAGGAAAGTGAAAGTAAGAAAGACAAGCATTGTTGAAGTGGGAGAGCTCCTTGAACTCTGTTCATGCTCACGGAAACTTTGTGAATCTTAATTACAGAAACTTTTCATCAAAAATAATTATCCCCTTGTATAATTCCATTGTATTATAAAAATAATGTGCTAAGGTTTGCCTTTAGGATGTTTACAATGCTTGTTGGTTTGTGCGGTGCAGGACAGAAACTTTGGCTGTAGTGCACGATTTTACATTTTTTACTAGAACGTCAAACGGTTCTGAAACTTTTTGCATTGTATTTATATACAAATTGTTTATTTTTTCTAATTTTGGTAGAATTTTTGGGGTACCAGAAGTATGGTTAATGTTCAGATTGCTACAGGCTGTTCTATTTTTCACAGATTCTATTTTTGATGCATAGTTTGCTTGTTTTGATGAATCTATCAATTTCTATCAGTGGATTAAGCCATGAAAAAAGTTATATTACAGTAGTCACAATGCAAAAACAAAATATTAATAAGTTTTCAACAGTACCTAGAGTAGTGATTTGCTTTATTATACTAACGGATCTTACCGAGTTTTCTGTTGAAGTTTTGTGTAGATGAAGTGTTTGATCGATGAGGTCTCGATATGAGGAAAAGGAAGAGAGGCAAGAGCTCAAGCTTGGGGATGCCCAAGGCACCCCAAGTAAATATTCCAGGAGACTCAAGCGTCTAAGCTTGGGGATGCCCCAGAAGGCACCCCCTCTTTCTTCAACAAGTATCGATATGTTTTCGGATTCGTTTCGTTCATGCGATATGTGCAAATCTTCGAGCGTCTTTTGCATTTAGTTTTCACTTTTATTTTATGCACCATGCTGGTATGAGATAGTCCTTGGTTGATTTATAGAATGCTGATTGCACTTCACTTAAATCTTTTGAGTATGGCTTTATAGAATGCTTCATGTGCTTCTCTTATATCATTTGAAGTTTGGATTGTCTGTATCTCTTCACATAGAAAACCGCCATTTGTAGAATGCTCTTTTGCTTCACTTATATTTGTTAGAGTGCGGGCATGTCTTTTGTAGAAAGAATTAAACTCTCTTTCTTCACTTATATCTATTTAGAGAGATGACAGGAATTGGTCATTCACATGGTTAGTCATAAAATCCTACATAAACTTGTAGATCGCTGAATATGATATGTTTGATTCCTTGCAATAGTTTTGCGATATAAAGGTGGTGATATTAGAGTCATGCTAGTGGGTGACTGTGGATTAGTAGAAATACTTGTGTTGAGGTTTATGATTCCCGTAGCATGCACGTATGGTGAACCGTTATGTAACGAAGTTGGAGCATGAGATATTTTTTGATTGTCATCCTTTGTGTGGAGGTCGGGGATGCGCGATGGTTAACTCCTACCATCCTCCCCCCTAGGAGCATGCGTGTAGTACTTTGTTTCGATGGCTAATAAATTTTTGCAATAAGTATGTGAGTTATTTATGACTAATGTTGAGTCCATGGATTATACGCACTCTCACCCTTCCATCATTGCTAGCCTCTTCGGTACCGTGCATTGCTCTTTCTCACCTCGAGAGTTGGTGCAAACTTCGCCGGTGCATCCAAACCCCGTGATACGATACGCTCTATCACACATAAGCCTCCTTATATCTTCCTCAAAACAGCCACCATACCTACCTATCATGGCATTTCCATAGCCATTCCGAGATATATTGCCATGAAACTTCCATCATCATCATATACATGACTTGAGCATTCATTGTCATATTGCTTTGCATGATCGTAAGATAGCTAGCATGATGTTTTCATGGCTTGTCCGTTTTTTGATGTCACTGCTATGCTAGATCATTGCACATCCCGGTACACCGCCGGAAGCATTCATATAGAGTCATATCTTTGTTCTAATATCGAGTTGTAAGTAAATAAAAGTGTGATGATCATCATTATTAGAGCATTGCCCCATGAAAAAAAAGAGAGGCCAAAGAAGCCTAAATAAAAAAGGGGCAATGTTACTATCCTTTTACCACACTTGTGCTTCAGAGTAGCACCATGTTCTTCATATAGAGAGTCTCCTATATTGTCACTTTCATATACTAGTGGGAATTTTCATTATAGAACTTGGCTTGTATATTCCGATGACGGGCTTCCTCAAATGCCCGAGGTCTTCATGAGCAAGCAAGTTGGATGCACACCCACTTAGTTTCCAGTTTGAGCTTTCCTACACTTATAGCTCTTAGTGCATCCATTGCATGGCAATCCCTACTCCTCACATTGACATCAATTGATGGGCATCTCCATAGCCCGTTGATTAGCCGCGTCGATGTGAGACTTTCTCTTTTTTTGTCTTCTCCACATAACCTCCACCATCATATTCTATTCCACCCATAGTGCTATATCCATGGCTCACGCTCATGTATTGCGTGAGAGTTGAAAAAGTTTGAGAATACTAAAGAATGAAACAATTGCTTGGCTAAAATCGGGGTTGTGCATGATTTGAATATTTTGTGTGATGAAGATGGAGCATAGCCAGACTATATGATTTTGCAGGGATAACTTTCTTTGGCCATGTTGTTTTGAAAAGACATGATTGCTTTATTAGTACGCTCGAAGTATTATCGTTTTTATGTCAAATGATAGACTATTGCTTTGAATCACTCGTGTCTTAATATTCATGCCATGATTAGATTACACGATCAAAATTATGCTAGGTAGCATTCCACATCAAAAATTATCTTTTTATCATTTACCTACTCGAGGACGAGCAGGAATTAAGCTTGGGGATGCTAATACGTCTCCGTCGTATCTATAATTTTTGATTGTTCCATGCCAATATTATTCAACTTTCTTATAGTTTTGGCAAGTTTTTATACTATTTTTGGGACTAACATGTTGATCCAGTGCCGAGTGCCAGTTCCTATTTGTTGCATGTTTTATGTTTCGCAGAAACCCCATATCAAACGGAGTCCAAACGGGATAAAAACGGACGGAGAATATTTTTGGAATATTTGTGATTTTTGGGAAGAAGAATCAACGCGAGACGGTGCCCGAGGGGGCCACGAGGCAGGGGGCGCACCCCTGACCCTCGTGGGCACCCTGTAAGGCGGTTGATGCTCTTCTTTTGCCGCAAGAAAGCTAATTTTCGGAGAAAAATCTTGGCGAAGGTTTCAACCCAATCGGAGTTACGGATCTCCGGATATAAAAGAAACAGTGAAAGGGCAGAATCTGAGAACGCAGAAACAGAGAGAGACAGAGAGACAGATCCAATCTCGGAGGGGCTCTCTCCCCTCCCATGCCATGGGAGCCAAGGACCAGAGGGGAAGCCCTTCTCCCATATAGGGAGAAGGTCAAGGAAGAAGAAGAAGCGGGGCTCCCTCCCCCTTGCTTCCGGTGGCGCCGGAACGCCGCCGGGGGCCATCATCATCACCGCGATCTACACCAACATCGCTGACATCTTCACCAACATCTCCATCACCTTCCCCCATCTTTATTCAGCGGTCCACTCTCCCGCAACCTGCTGTACCCTTTACTTGAACATGGTGCTTTATGCTTCATATTATTATCCAATGATGTGTTGCCATCCTATGATGTCTGAGTAGATTTTCGTTGTCCTACCGGTGATTGGTGAATTGCTATGATTGGTTTAATTTGCTTGTGGTTATGTTGCTGTCCTATTGTGCCCTCCGTGTCGCGCAAGCGTGAGGGATTCCCGCTGTAGGGTGTTGCAATATGTTCATGATTCGCTTATAGTGGGTTGCTTGAGTGACAGAAGCATAAACCCGAGTAAGGGGGTTGTGGCGTATGGGATAAAGGGGACTTGATGCTTTAATGCTATGGTTGGGTTTTACCTTAATGATCTTTAGTAGTTGCGGATGGTTGCTAGAGTTCCAATCATAAGTGCATATGATCCAAGAAGAGAAAGTATGTTAGCTTATGCCTCTCCCACATAAAACTTACTATCGGTCTAGTAAAGTAGTCAATTGCTTAGGGACAATTTCACAACTCCTACCACCACTTTTCAACACTCGCTATATTTACTTTATTGCTTCTTTATCTAAACAGCCCCTAGTTTTTATTTACGTGCTCTTTACATTCTTGCAAACCTATCCAACAACACCTACAAAGTCCTTCTAGTTTCATACTTGTTTTAGGTAAAGCGAACATTAAGCGTGCGTAGAGTTGTATCCGTGGTCGATAGAACTTGAGGGAATATTTGTTCTACCTTTAGCTCCTCGTTGGGTTCGACACTCTTACTTATCGAAAGAGGCTACAACTGATCCCCTGCATTTGTGGGTTATTAGGGCTTCGCGGGTTTTCGCGGCCTCGGTGTACGAATGGGTGGGCTGATGGGATGGGAGTGGGGAACCATGGCTTAGGGGCCCGCTTGTCCGAAATGTGGGGTAAGTTACGGAAGTACCCCCACCGATTTGTGCTAGGCGGTTCTTTCGGTTCAGGGGTATCACGGGCATTTCGCGTGTCGGGATTTCGCAGGAGGTGGGAGTTTCCGCGCACGTTGTAATTTTGGGATCGCCAGGCGCGGGTTGAGATGGAGGGAGTTTTTAGAGCACAACGAGACAAAGAAGTATCTTAAATATTTCGGGGTAACAAGGTGCGGGTTGAAATTTCCGGACAAGCCTAGCGTGTACTGTACCAAATCAATTCGCACTTCCGTCGATGAAAAAACAAAAAGAAATAAATTCGCACCACACAAGAGAGTGTAGTCCCGTGTACTGTACCAAATCAATTCGCACTACAAATGCCATTCAAAACTTTGAATCATGTTATGTTCAATTAAAATATTTCGCTACATGTATAATGCATGCAACCTGCTACTCAAATGAACGTTTTAGTGCATTCCAAATGTATATACTACCGCTTCAATATGAACTAAATTTGAATTTGTTTCTCTATTTGAATAAGATCTGCAATAATGATTGTTTTGAAGTCAAACCATTTGAATTCGTTTCTCTATTTTAATAAGATTTACAATCATCATTATTGCCAAGTTAAACCATCGTTTGTGTATTATCTTCACAGCACACCACATGAGTACTGTCGAGTTAGATATGAACTATGTGTACTATATGAACTCGAACTCGATTTTTTGAATCCACTTTATGTTGATTTCAAATCACAGTACATTTCAAGCTCTAGCTAGATCTTCATAATCTAAACCATGTCTCATATGTATAATGTGTTTATCACATAATGTATGGTGCCCCGCCCCCTACTCCTACAAGTATTTAGATGTGAATTACAAACGCCACACATTACCACAAATTCAAATAAAATGTGAGATTGTTCGATATATAGTATTGTTTATATTGTTCGATATTTAGTTGTAAGCTGCAAACGCCACACATTATCACAAATTTAAATAAATTGTGAGATTGTTCGATGTATAGTATGGTTTAGATTGTTCGACATTTAGCTGTGAGTTGCAAACGCCATGCATTATCACGTTATGGTATAACATGTGAGAAACCACAGCACGCGTATCACCGCTATATTCATGCATGCATATGTTTATAACACTATGATCTCCTATTCAAATATATGAATCCACTTTCATATCAAATTATCATCTTTGTTAGTCTCTTACACCCACACAATCCTCTAACCTTTGTAGCTAGCACTAACTTTCACTCGTGCATGCACACGCCCTCCTCGCCCTCCCCATCCCTCGGCATTCTATCCATCGCGCACATTCTTTTTTTAGGTCGTTCTCCCACAGTCTCCACAACTCCTTTCCGACACACACTGATCGATAAACCTCTCCAGCGATGTCTGCCTACAACATACACACGCACCTTCCATCTCCTCCTTTCTGTGTCCATGCCTCATGTCTCTCATACGGTCCCACACACGTGTAAACTCTCGCCCCTCTTTTCATCGATCTCACAATCGCACACTCCTCCCCCTATCTAGCTAGTAGCTCGGCATCTCGCACCACCTTCTAGCTCCATTCTCTCTGTCTATCCGTCTCGCTGGGCCTTATTTGCCTCTAACAAATGGATGTACACCGACCAATCTCCCGCTATACATATAGCTAGCTAGGTCCTTATAACTCGTTTTCCCCCACGCGTCGATCGATCTACCTCATTAGTTATGTCTCTTCCTTCCTCCGACAAACAACAATTGATCTACCGATCTAGTTAGGTTTGCTTACCAAACACATGGTTCCCCTTCATCATCCATGCATGTGTCCCGACACATCTATCATGCACAGGCACACACAGAAACACATCCCCACTCTTATTGATAATATTGCAGTTCTACCCTCAGTTTGTCTAGTAGGCCTCTCCCACCATCTTTGAGAAGCAACTCCATCACCCATCCAGCACTCTATCCCTCTCCCTCCCTCTCTCTCTCTCTCTCCATCACCCATCGAGCGCTCTAGTCATGTCTCCCTCCCACACACAAAGTTGCCCTGTGCCCTCCGACGTTCCGGTAGGTCAGTCGCCCTATATCTTTGACTTGCAGACACACAATTTCGATGGCTCTCTTCATCGATTTCGCACCCACCCACTTGATCCTCTCTTCGACTCTATCGATATCTATGACCCCTCCCTCTCTTCTCGTGGATCGTACCCTCTATATATGATATTGATAGGCCTCTATTTCACACACATTGCATGTGTCAAATTTTTGTGTGAGATGTCATCGACACATATTCCCACAAATACATTCACGAAATCACCCCCCAAACAAAAAACACTCACAAACGCACACGCCATCTGTCTAGGTTTGTATCTCTCTCACACACACCCATGTAGGTGGGGGACGTGCACGAAGAGAAGAGGTGCACGCACAGCGCACGTACTCCCGTCTCTTTCCCAACCACACCCGCGCGGGTACACGATGGAGCTCATTTCTGTACGAAAAGGCAGCCCACGTGGTAATTTGACACGTGTACTGGTTGTCCACTTGATGGAGGATCGTCTACCACGGGTGAACAAACAAATTGCGACCTGACGCGTTATGTTAAAAAAGTGGCAAACCATGTGGGGCCTACCTTAGACGCAATGCTCTATGCACTCAGGATGCTCTGTGCGTATTACTTTTGATGTGTCCCATCAACTCGCAGAACGAGGAGAAGCTTGCTTAGTACACCGTCTCCCCAGCCCACGGGCGCGGTGGCTCGCAGGACGAGGTGAAGCTTGCTTACTACGCCTACGCTCGCTCCCTCACCCACGCGCGCGGTGGCTCGCAGGACGAGGAGAAAATTTTACTACTCCCTCCGTTTACTCCTCGTCCCTACCTTGGTTAGAGAGATTATCATATTGTTTGGAATATATGTCCTTTAGTAGATTTCAATATGAACTACTAGTACATACTCCAAACACTGATGTATATAGACGTATTTTAGAGTGTAGATTCACTCATTTTGCTCCGTATGTAGTCAATATTGAAATGGACGTAATAGTATTCACTCTCCCTGGCCCACGTGGTGGACGTGCAGCAATTCATTCGATCTCATATAGCCAGAACGATATATACTGCAGTACCATTATTGCTCGACTTCCCGAAGAGGCGAAGAGCCAATCGCAAGGTTAATATTTTGGAGATGCCAAGCGCAAGGTTTATAGGAGAACGAGTAGTAGTAGTAGTACTAGTAGTACGTACCAGTGGTACGTACTGTACGAGGAAGAAGGCAACAAGATGTATGTTTTGCGTGACAGTCTCTTCTTACAGGACGTGCTAGACCTAGTGGACCTCATTGTTGCAATGGGACTACTCCTATCATAGATGGCACGATTCAGAGTGGTGGGCAGCGGGCATAATTCGGAGCTGCTTAGGCTAGTCATAGTGGGAGCAACTTATGTAGTAACATGACACATCCCAAGACAAATTTGCTTATGTGGCATGGAGTTCATGAGGGAAGAGATGCTTGTGGTAACATAATATGTTACTGTAACATAACACACCCTGAGGTAAAATGAGTCTATGTCTCAATTAATGAAGGTTTGTATGTTACCATCTATATGTTACTACCCATTATGAAGGTAGTAACATGGACTAGTAACAAAAGCATGTTACTAGTCTAAGTTACTCCCCACTATGACCAGCCTTAGTCATAAACCCCATGAAGAAGTCCCATCGAAAGGAATAGCCATCCTCTACACGTGCTCCTATGTAAAATGAGTAAATGAGACAAAAAGAGAAAGAGACAAAGTAAAAAAAATCACCAGCCTTAGATCCAGCCCTATTGTATCAGTGAATGATATTTCTACGTCGTGATTGACATGCCTATATTATTAACCATGCTACGGAGGTAGAAGCGGATTTTTATTTATTCGCGGAGGTAGCAGCGGATGGATATTCAACGAGGAGTGAAATGATGGATGCTTCCTTGGTCAAACATAGAGAAAGGTGGGCCTCGTGATTTCACGGCTTATTAGTCATTATTACTGCCTATACTCTTTGCCCATATATAATAACCGCGTGGTAGTACAGTAGTGGGCTATACTTTTAATAACCATGCTCGAAGAGAAGAGGTGCACGCACCCATGCACGTAGTGTACTAGTAGCACTCTTTGCGTCTTCCCCAACCACACACGTGACACGGTGGAGCTCATTTCTGTAAGATGATGCAGCCCACGTGATAATTTGACGCGTCTAGTGGTAGTTACTCAATTATAAATAATGGAGGGTCGGGAACCACGCATGAACGGTGTCGCGTCATTTATAAATAAAGTTTTTTTTCTTCAGTGGCACATACACAATATAAATAGGTTCATATGGAGAGAAAAGGAAACCGCTCCACTATATATATAGCCAGGACGAGTCTACACGGTTGCTTGCTGGGGTTGCTCTCTTCACACTCTCTCGCACAAAACAACTGTGGCCACATCTCTAACATCCCGGCGGATCACGCCCCCCGGGGGAAGGGGTGGATGCTTAGTGTAGATGTGGTCGCCATCGCCGACGGCGAAAACCCACTGTCGGCACGTCCCGATCAGGGGTCCCCGCCGTTCTCTCTCACAAAGCCGGTGAGGTTGCCTTCGTCCCTTGCTCACTGCCGTGACGTGGGCAGTTGCCGCCTCCCGCCACCCTCCTCTAGGTTGAGCTACGTCCCGACATCCCTCGGGTACAACTTCCTTTACAGTCGGCTTGCACCACTGCTCCAGCTGCCCACATCACTCCATGTGGATATTTCTCTACTTATTTGCCCCACACATACCTCTACTGGCTTCTACGTACTGTATTTGTGATGAGTTTATGTCTCATCAACTAGTCCAGTAATCTTATTCTAATCATGCTTCTTCAATTTCTTTGCCACAGGGATGCTCATCTCGATTTTGGTGAAACTGCACAAAATGATCCGATGGTCAAAGGGTTGCAAACTTCATTTCTTCGGAAGCTCCAACGTTGCCAGCAAATTAAAGCCTAGTTAGGGTTTACGGTTCAAGGGCTAGGGACTGCATGGATCTTTTTTCTTTAGCTGTCTCTGTTCCAAAATAAGTGTCAACTTTAGTAGTAGTACAACTTTGTACTAAAGTTTGCATAAAGTTGAGACACTTATTTTGGAATGGAGGGAGTACATATTGGCTATGATCTGTCAATCATTGAGATGCAATAGCATGCATGTTAGTCTCCTTTGTATTTGATGAAATGTTGCAATGGGAAACCTTGGACGCAAGATACATGAAACAGAAGCTGGAAGCTTCATAGCATTGTACAAATTTATCTCGCTGATAAATTACAGTACGTACTATACTAGTACTATGTAAAGAGTTAGGTGTCGCACAGTGTCCAGAAAATATGGTGATAATGTGAGGTGGGCCATATCACTGAGCCTACATGTTTTCACTGCTCTCGCACTCCTCCGTTGTGAGAATGGAGAAAATTGTAATCTAGTAGTACCTCCTTTCGCCGAAAGCGTGGGACATCCAGCAGTCCTACCACCTCAGAAATAATGACCAATGAGCCATCAAATCACATAGACCCAGCAGTAAGTTGGACGGATGAAGCAACCATCACTCTTGAATCCGCTTCTCTCTTCAATGCAGGCGCCAGTGAGAGGTCAAATCCGCTCTGCCCGGGCATGAATGCGGCACCGATTCTTTGGAGCAGGGCTGACCGTTTCGGGAAGGAAGCGCGCGCAGGCGATGGAGAGGCTTTGGGTGGGCCAGGCTGGTCAGGAGCGGGCGTGGCAGCGGTCCGCCTGTCCCGACCGGACACCCGGAAATGAGAGGATGCACCGACTCTCGCGGCTAAATCGTACACTACACACCATCTCTCTCTAGGAGTAGGTCGATGTGTCGCTCTCTCTAACACACACACACATGCACACACTGTTGGGAATCGTAGCATAATTTAAAAAATTTCTACGCTCACCAAGATGCATCTATGGAGTCTACTAGCAACGAAGGGAATGGAGTGCATCTACATACCCTTCTAGATCGCGAGCGGAAGCGTTCCAATGAACGTGGATGACGGAGTCGTACTCGCCGTGATCCAAATCACCGATGACCGAGTGCCGAACGGACGGCACCTCCGCGTTCAACACACGTATGGTGCAGCGACGTCTCCTCCTTCTTGATCCAGCAAGGGGGAAGGAGAGGTTGATGGAGATCCAACAGCACGACGGCGTGGTGGTGGATGTAGCGGGTCTCCGGCAGGGCTTTGCCGAGCTTCTGCAAGAGAGAGAGAGGTGTTGCAGGGGAGGAGGGAGGTGCCCAAGGCTGTGTATTGCTGCCCTCCCTCCCCCCTTTATATAGGCCCCCTGGGGGGGGCGCCGGCCCAGGGAGATGGGATCTCCAAGGGGGGGCGGCGGCCAAAGGGGGGAAGGGGTGCCTTGCCCCCCAAGGCAAGGGGGAAGCTCCCCCCTAGGGTTCCCAACCCTAGGCGCATGGGGGGAGGCCCAAGGGGGGTGCCCCAGCCCACTAAGGGCTGGTTCCCTTCCACTTTCAGCCCACGGGGCCCTCCGGGATAGGTGGCCCCACCCGGTGGACCCCCGGGACCCTTCCGGTGGTCCTGGTACAATACCGGTAACCCACGAAACTTTCCCGGTGGCCGAAACTTGACTTCCTATATATAATTCTTCACCTCCGGACCATTCCGGAACCTCTCGTGACGTCCGGGATCTCATCCGGGACTCCAAATAACTTTCGGGTTTCCGCATACATATATCTCTACAACCCTAGCGTCACCGAACCTTAAGTGTGTAGACCCTACGGGTTCGGGAGACATGCAGACATGACCGAGACGCCTCTCCGGTCAATAACCAACAGCTGGATCTGGATACCCATGTTGGCTCCCACATGTTCCACGATGATCTCATCGGATGAACCACGGTGTCGAGGATTCAATCAATCCGTATGCAATTCCCTTTGTCAATCGGTATGTTACTTGCCCGAGATTCGATCGTCGGTATCCCAATACCTTGTTCAATCTCGTTACCGACAAGTCTCTTTACTCGTACCGCAATGCATGATCCTGTGACTAACGCCTTAGTCACATTGAGCTCATTATGATGATGCATTACCGAGTGGGCCCAGAGATACCTCTCCGTCACACGGAGTGACAAATCCCAGTCTCGATCCGTGCCAACCCAACAGACACTTTCGGAGATACCCGTAGTGCACCTTTATAGTCACCCAGTTACGTTGTGACGTTTGGCACACCCAAAGCACTCCTACGGTATCCGGGAGTTGCACGATCTCATGGTCTAAGGAAAAGATACTTGACATTGGAAAAGCTCTAGCAAACGAAACTACACGATCTTTATGCTATGCTTAGGATTGGGTCTTGTCCATCACATCATTCTCCTAATGATGTGATCCCGTTATCAATGACATCCAATGTCCATAGTCAGGAAACCATGACTATCTGTTGATCAACGAGCTAGTCAACTAGAGGCATACTAGGGACACGTTGTGGTTTATGTATTCACACATGTATTATGATTTCTGGACAATACAATTATAGCATGAACAATAGACTATTATCATGAACAAAGAAATATAATAATAACCATTTATTATTGCCTCCAGGGCATATTTCCAACAGTCTCCCACTTGCACTAGAGTCAATAATCTAGTTACATTGTGATGAATCGAACACCCATTGCGTCCTGGTGTTGATCATGTTTTGCCCTAGGGAGAGGTTTAGTCAACGGATCTGCTACATTCAGGTCCGTATGTACTTTACAAATATCTATGTCTCCATTTTGAACACTTTCACGAATGGAGTTGAAGCGACGCTTGATATGCCTGGTCTTCCTGTGAAACCTGGGCTCCTTCGCAAGGGCAATAGCTCCAGTGTTGTCACAGAAGAGAGTCATCGGGCCCGACGCATTGGGAATCACCCCTAGGTCGGTAATGAACTCCTTCATCCAGACTGCTTCCTGTGCTGCCTCCGAGGCTGCCATGTACTCCGCTTCACATGTAGATCCCGCCACGACGCTTTGCTTGCAACTGCACCAGCTTACTGCTCCTCCATTCAAAATATACACGTATCCGGTCTGTGACTTCGAGTCATCCAGATCTGTGTCGAAGCTAGCGTCGACGTAACCCTTTACGACGAGCTCTTCGTCACCTCCATAAACGAGAAACATATCCTTAGTCCTCTTCAGGTACTTCAGGATATTCTTGACCGCTGTCCAGTGTTCCATGCCGGGATTACTTTGGTACCTTCCTACCAAACTTACGGCAAGGTTTACATCAGGTCTGGTACACAGCATGGCATACATAATAGACCCTATGGCCGAGGCATAGGGGATGACACTCATCTTTCTCTATCTTCTGCCGTGGTCGGGCATTGAGCCGTGCTCAATTGCACACCTTGCAATACAGGCAAGAACCCCTTCTTGGACTGATCCATATTGAACTTCTTCAATATCTTGTCAAGGTATGTACTCTGTGAAAGACCAATGAGGCGTCTTGATCTATCTCTATAGATCTTGATGCCTAATATATAAGCAGCTTCTCCAAGGTCCTTCATTGAAAAACACTTATTCAAATAGGCCTTTATACTTTCCAAGAATTCTATATCATTTCCCATCAATAGTATGTCATCCACATATAATATGAGAAATGCTACAGAGCTCCCACTCACTTTCTTGTAAACACAGGCTTCTCCATAAGTCTGTGTAAACCCAAACGCTTTGATCATCTCATCAAAGCGAATGTTCCAACTCCGAGATGCTTGCACCAGCCCATAAATTGAGCGCTGGAGCTTGCATACTTTGTTAGCATTCTTAGGATCGACAAAACCTTCCGGCTGCATCATATACAACTCTTCCTTAAGGAAACCGTTAAGGAATGCCGTTTTGACGTCCATCTGCCATATCTCATAATCATAGTATGCGGCAATTGCTAACATGATTCGGACGGACTTCAGCTTCGCTACGGGTGAGAAAGTCTCATCGTAGTCAACCCCTTGAACTTGTCGATAACCCTTAGCGACAAGTCGAGCTTTGTAGATGGTCACATTACCATCTGCGTCCGTCTTCTTCTTAAAGATCCATTTGTTTTCTATGGCTCGCCGCTCATCGGGCAAGTCAGTCAAAGTCCATACTTTGTTTTCATACATGGATTCTATCTCGGATTTCATGGCTTCTAGCCATTTGTCGGAATCCGGGCCCGCCATCGCTTCTTCATAGTTCGAAGGTTCACCGTTGTCTAACAACATGATTTCCAGGACAGGGTTGCCGTACCACTCTGGTGCGGAACGTGTCCTTGTGGACCTACGAAGTTCAGTAACTTGATCCGAAGCTTCATGATCATCATCATTAACTTCCTCCCCAGTCGGTGTAGGCACCACAGGAACATTTTCCTGCGCTGCGCTACTTTCCGGTTCGGAAGGGGTGACTATTACCTCATCAAGTTCCACTTTCCTCCCACTCAATTCTTTCGAGAGAAACTCCTTCTCTAGAAAGGACCCGTTCTTGGCAACGAAGATCTTGCCCTCGGATCTGAGGTAGAAGGTATACCCAATAGTTTCCTTAGGGTATCCTATGAAGACGCATTTTTTCGACTTGGGTTCGAGCTTTTCAGGTTGAAGTTTCTTGACATAAGCATCGCATCCCCAAACTTTTAGAAACGATAGCTTAGGTTTCTTCCCAAACCATAATTCATACGGTGTCGTCTCAACGGATTTAGACGGTGTCCTATTTAAAGTGAATGCGGCAGTCTCTAAAGCATAACCCCAAAATGAGAGCGGTAAATCGGTAAGAGACATCATAGATCGCACCATATCCAATAGAGTGCGATTACGACGTTCGGACACACCATTTCTCTGAGGTGTTCCAGGCGGCGTGAGTTGTGAAACTATTCCACATTTCCTTAAGTGTGCACCAAACTCGTGACTTAAATATTCTCCACCACGATCTGATCGTAAGAATTTTATTTTCCTGTCACGTTGATTCTCAACTTCACTCTGAAATTCCTTGAACTTTTCAAAGGTTTCAGACTTGTGTTTCATTAGGTAGACATACCCATATCTACTTAAATCATCAGTGAGAGTGAGAACATAACGATATCCTCCGCGAGCCTCAACACTCATTGGACCGCACACATCGGTATGTATGATTTCCAATAAGTTGGTTGCTCGCTCCATTGTTCCGGAGAACGGAGTCTTGGTCATCTTACCCATGAGGCATGGTTCACACGTGTCAAATGATTCGTAATCAAGAGACTCCAAAAGTCCATCTGCATGGAGCTTCTTCATGCGCTTGACACCAATGTGACCAAGGCGGCAGTGCCACAAGTATGTGGGACTATCGTTATCAACTTTACATCTTTTGGTATTCACACTATGAACATGTGTAACATCACGTTCGAGATTCATCAAAAATAAACCATTGACCAGCGGGGCATGACCATAAAACATATTTCTCAAATAAACAGAACAACCATTATTCTCGGATTTAAATGAGTAGCCATCTCGAATTAAACGAGATCCAGATACAATGTTCATGCTCAAAGCTGGCACTAAATAACAATTATTGAGGTTTAAAACTAATCCCGTAGGTAGATGCAGAGGTAGCGTGCCGACATCGATCACATCGACCTTGGAACCATTCCCGACGCGCATCGTCACCTCATCCTTCGCCAGTCTCTGTTTATTCCGTAGTTCCTGTTTTGAGTTACAAATATGAGCAACCGCACCGGTATCAAATACCCAGGAGCTACTACGAGTACTGGTAAGGTACACATCAATTACATGTATATCACATATACCTTTGGCGTTGCCGGCCTTCTTGTCCGCTAAGTATTTGGGGCAGTTCCGCTTCCAGTGACCACTTCCCTTGCAATAAAAGCACTCGGTCTCGGGCTTGGGTCCATGCTTTGACTTCTTCCCAGTAACTGGTTTACCGGGCGTGGCAACTCCCTTGCCGTCCTTCTTGAAGTTCTTCTTACCCTTGCCCTTCTTGAACTTAGTGGTTTTATTCACCATCAACACTTGATGTTCTTTTCTGATCTCCCCTTCCGCTGATTTCAGCATTGAATATACCTCGGGAATGGTCTTTTCCATCCCCTGCATATTGTAGTTCATCACAAAGCTCTTGTAGCTTGGTGGAAGCGACTGGAGGATTCTGTCAATGACCGCGTCATCCGGGAGATTAACTCCCAGCTGAGACAAGCGGTTGTGCAACCCAGACATTCTGAGTATGTGCTCACTAACAGAACTGTTCTCCTCCATTTTACAGCTGAAGAACTTGTCGGAGACATCATATCTCTCGACCCGGGCATGAGCTTGAAAAACTAATTTCAGCTCCTCGAACATCTCATATGCTCCATGTTTCTCAAAACGCTTTTGGAGACCCGGTTCTAGGCTGTAAAGCATGCCGCACTGAACGAGGGAGTAATCATCAGCACGTGATTGCGTTCATAACGTCTTGGTTCTCTGGGATTGGTGCTTCACCTAGCGGTGCTTCTAAGACATAATCTTTCTTGGCTACTATGAGGATGAGCCTCAGGTTCCGGACCCAGTCCGTATAGTTGCTGCCATCATCTTTCAGCTTGGTTTTCTCTAGGAACGCATTGAAATTGAGGACAACGTTGGCCATTTGATCTACAATACATAGTGTAAAGATTTTAGACTAAGTTCATGATAATTGAGTTCATCTAATCAAATTATTTAATGAACTCCCACTCAGATAGACATCCCTCTAGTCATCTAAGTGATACATGATCCGACTTTAACTAGGCCGTGTCCGATCATCACGTGAGACGGACTAGTCAAGATCGGTGAACATCTCCATGTTGATCGTATCTTCTATACGACTCATGCTCGACCTTTCGGTCCTCCGTGTTCCGAGGCCATGTCTGTACATGCTAGGCTCGTCAAGTCAACCTAAGTGTATTGCGTGTGTTCCGAGGCCATGTCTGTACATGCTAGGTTCGTCAACACCCGTTGTATTCGAACGTTAGAATCTATCACACCCGATCATCACGTGGTGCTTCGAAACAACGAACCTTCGCAACGGTGCACAGTTAGGGTGAACACTTTCTTGAAATTAATATAAGGGATCATCTTACTTACTACCGTCATTCTAAGCAAATAAGATGCAAAAACATGATAAACATCACATGCAATCAAATAGTGACATGATATGGCCAATATCATCATGCTCCTTTGATCTCCATCTTCGGGGCACCATGATCATCTTCGTCACCGGCATGACACCATGATCTCCATCATCATGATCTCCATCATTGTGTCTTCATGAAGTTGTCACGCCAACGATTACTTCTACTTCTATGGCTAACACGTTTAGCAACAAAGTAAAGTAATTTACATGGCGTTATTCAATGACACGCAGGTCATGCAAAATAATAAAGACAACTCCTATGGCTCCTGCCGGTTGTCATACTCATCGACATGCAAGTCGTGATTCCTATTACAAGAATATGATCAATCTCATACATCACATATATCATTCATCACATCTTCTGGCCATATCACATCACATAGCACTTGCTGCAAAAACAAGTTAGACGTCCTCTAATTGTTGTTGCAAGTTTTTACGTGGTTTGTAGGTTTCTAGCAAGAACGTTTTCTTACCTACGTATGACCACAACGTGATTTGCCAATTTCTATTTACCCTTCATAAGGACCCTTTTCATCGAATCCGTTCCGACTAAAGTAGGAGAGACAGACACCCGCTAGCCACCTTATGCAACTAGTGCATGTCAGTCGGTGGAACCAGTCTCACGTAAGCGTACGTGTAAGGTCGGTCCGGGCCGCTTCATCCTACAATGCCGCCGAAACAAGAAACGACTAGTAGCGGCAAGAAGAATTGGCAACATCAACGCCCACAACTTCTTTGTGTTCTACTCGTGCATAGTAACTACGCATAGGCCTGGCTCATGATGCCACTGTTGGGAATCGTAGCATAATTTAAAAAATTTCTACGCTCACCAAGATGCATCTATGGAGTCTACTAGCAACGAAGGGAAGGGAGTGCATCTACATACCCTTGTAGATCGCGAGCGGAAGCGTTCCAATGAACGTGGATGACGGAGTCGTACTCGCCGTGATCCAAATCACCGATGACCGAGTGCCGAACGGACGGCACCTCCGCGTTCAACACACGTACGGTGCAGCGACGTCTCCTCCTTGATCCAGCAAGGGGGAAGGAGAGGTTGATGGATATCCAACAGCACGACGGCGTGGTGGTGGATGTAGCGGGTCTCCGGCAGGGCTTTGCCGAGCTTCTGCGAGAGAGAGAGAGAGAGAGAGAGAGAGAGAGAGAGAGAGAGAGAGAGAGAGAGAGAGAGAGGTGTTGCAGGGGAGGAGGGAGGCGCCCAAGGCTGTGTGTTGCTGCCCTCCCTCCCCCCCTTTATATAGGCCCCCTGGGGGGGCGCCGGCCCAGGGAGATGGGATCTCCAAGGGGGGGCGGCGGCCAAAGGGGGGAAGGGGTGCCTTGCCCCCCAAGGCAAGGGGGAAGCTCCCCCTAGGGTTCCCAACCCTAGGCGCATGGGGGGAGGCCCAAGGGGGGCGCCCCAGCCCACTAAGGGCTGGTTCCCTTCCACTTTCAGCCCACGGGGCCCTCCGGGATAGGTGGCCCCACCCGGTGGACCCCCGGGACCCTTCCGGTGGTCCCGGTACAATACCGGTAACCCCCGAAACTTTCCCGGTGGCCGAAACTTGACTTCCTATATATAATTCTTCACCTCCGGACCATTCCGGAACCTCTCGTGACATCCGGGATCTCATCCAGGACTCCGAACAACTTTCAGGTTTCCTCATACATATATCTCTACAACCCTAGCGTCACCGAACCTTAAGTGTGTAGACCCTACGGGTTCGGGAGACATGCAGACATGACCGAGACGCCTCTCCGGTCAATAACCAACAGTGGGATATGGACCCATGTTGGCTCCCACATGTTCCACGATGATCTCATCGGATGAACCACGGTGTCGAGGATTCAATCAATCCGTATGCAATTCCCTTTGTCAATCGGTATGTTACTTGCCCGAGATTCGATCGTCGATATCCCAATACCTTGTTCAATCTCGTTACCGGCAAGTCTCTTTACTCGTACCGCAATGCATGATCCCGTGACTAACGCCTTAGTCACATTGAGCTCATTATGATGATGCATCACCGAGTGGGCCCAGAGATACCTCTCCGTCACACGGAGTGACAAATCCCAGTCTCGATCCGTGCCAACCCAACAGACACTTTCGGAGATACCCGTAGTGCACCTTTATAGTCACCCAGTTACGTTGTGACGTTTGGCACACCCAAAGCACTCCTACGGTATCCGGGAGTTGCACGATCTCATGGTCTAAGGAAAAGATACTTGACATTGGAAAAGCTCTAGCAAACGAAACTACACGATCTTTTATGCTATGCTTAGGATTGGGTCTTGTCCATCACATCATTCTCCTAACGATGTGATCCCGTTATCAATGACATCCAATGTCCATAGTCAGGAAACCATGACTATCTGTTGATCAACGAGCTAGTCAACTAGAGGCTTACTAGGGACACGTTGTGGTTTATGTATTCACACATGTATTACGATTTCCGGACAATACAATTATAGCATGAACAATAGACTATTATCATGAACAAAGAAATATAATAATAACCATTTATTATTGCCTCTAGGGCATATTTCCAACACACACAGGTTCATAGAATAGGAATATCGTGCGAGTTACTTAGGGAGCGTTTGGATCCTTAGCAAGAACAGTTTATAGCCTAGCCGGGCAAGGTTAGGCGTTTGGAACTGTTAAAATATGTTAGCTTTTGTGGGCCAGCTAGCTTGGGTGGGCTAGAAAAACCTTGCAAGCTCAGGAGAGCCAGATCGGCTCGCTTCCGACGACAAACTTCGCGTACTACCTCCGTCTTGGTTTATTGGTCCCATTGTATTTCGTGTCAACTTTTTACCATAGGTTGAACTAACAAAATGTTCATGCATGCCACAAAAAATTATATTAATTTGTATTTCGCATACTAACATTTTTCTTATTAATTTGTTTGTTTCACCCTCTAACTGGTGGGACCCAACGTACTACGTGGAGAGAGGTAAGGTGACTAAGACTGCATTATTTCTGTACTACCAACACTGCTTTAAATCCCAAAAGACCTTACCACCAAAGCCACGTGACACGATTATGATTTAAATCCCAATGACTCCCACGCAAAAAAAAACACGGCATGCTTGTCACACGAATGCAGGAATGTATAAAAGGTTACTTTCCTCTCATTAAACATAACGTGAGGATGGTGTAGCTAGTTAGCCTGTTCGCTCATCAAACTAGAGGTCTCGGGTTCGATAACCACACTTGAGCATAATTTTGTTTTTGTTTGACTTCTTTCTTCCACCCAATGACAGGTAGGCCCCGCATGACAGAGAGAGAAAGTGATCTGGGGCGGTGCCAGGAGGATTCTTTGGCTGGTCAAAATGGATGGATACGGAGCTATACGATCTCGGCCTCGACGCTTGTTTTCTAGGGTTTGCACTCTTCACACACTCTCTCCACTATATATATACATGCTGGAGCCTCAGCGCTTGTAGTTGCTCTCTTCACACTCTCTCACCCTCTCCAGATCTAAACAAGACTTCGTTGGCCTCTCTCTCTCCCCCTCACTGCTAGTCAAAGAGCCGGCAGGATCCGTCTGCCAGGAAGGGAAGGAGGCTTAACACTGTCGCCGTCGGCGAGGAGGGAATCCACTACCGGCAGCTGTTCTCTTTCACCCAGCGGCGGCGCGGGAGGGCCTCCACCCCTTCTTCCTCGCCGCCGTACATAGTGTGGGCAGAAACGCCTCCGGTCGCCCACCGAACCACACCCCAAGAACCTTAAGGTATAGCTTACTTATTCCACATGCATTGCTCTAGCTGCATGTGGGCTTTTTCCACTTCTGACTTGAATCTTGGTGTTGGATCAAACAGGAAAGTGGTGGGGAAAGTTGTATAGCATGAATCTAGGACGTGGTTCAAAGAGGAAAGGGATGGGGGAAGTAGTGGGGAAAGTTGTATCGCATGAATCTAGGACGTGGTTCAAAAAGGAAAGGAAGGGGGAAAGTAGTGGGCAAAGTTGTATAGCATGAATCTAGGATGTGGTTCAAAGAGGAAAGGAAGGGGGAAAGTACTAGTACAGACTGGCTATCCAGCACCTACGTTGGTCGAAAAGGCAAAACAACGACAAACGCAGTACGCACATCTGTAACGAACTGATCTTTTTGTTTTGGGGGGACAAGGCTGTAGAGTTTCAGCAGGACTAGATTTGCTGCGCTCACATAGGGAAAGGTGTCTAAAGATAACAAAATTGGAACCAACACAAATATGCTCCTTGGTTGCTTGTTCTTTGTTGCAACAGACTGTGCATCACCCCTTCATACATCGGTAGATGCACATGGTGATGGTGAGTCCATTGTCCCGTGCAACTCTTTAGTTGTTGTTAATCTAAGGCCCTGTTTGGTTAAAAAGTCCTAGGTCTTTTTTTGGTCCCAACTAAAAAGTCTCTAGTCCCTACCTGCTTGGTTCCAAGGACTATACATGGACTAGAGGTTATTAAATGACATGCTAAAATACCATGTTACCCCTAGTAATGAACTAATAGAGATAAGGTGCGATGCGGGGCAGGGGCAACTGTTGGAAAAAGTCCCAAAAAGACTCTCCCTCGGGGTCTTCTTTCTTTAGTCCCAAATGCCCAGTTTTAGTCCCTAAAATTCCCTCCTGTTTGGTTTAGATGGGACTGAAAGGGACTTTTTTTAGTCCCTACACCAAAAAGTCCTTGTAAACAAACACCCTCTAATAATGCCGCTAGAAAATTGATGCAATGCCATAGTTAAAAGCAAATTACATGTTTAACGAATTTTATTGTTAATATAATCTCTCTGTTAATATGAATCAATGCCACCGTTTGAGAAATGCTACTGTCTTGCTTTATTTCCCAATTAGATAAGTTAGATGCTTCTTTTTGTTGGCTTCTGTGTCATCCACCGTTATTGACCACTTGTTGTTTCCTTTGCACCTCTGTGTAAACAGGGTTATCTACTTCACCTCGTTGCTATTGTGACCTTTTGTTGCACTGCACAAAGCACTTTTGTTTTAAGAGTGTTTTGTGCAGTTCAACCAAAATGTCACACTGACAACGTTGCTTGATTGCTTGATCTTAGTGGAACTGCACAAGAGGAGATCTTACTTCCTATCCGTGTTGGCAAATTTGGTTCAGATCTTCTTCTTGTGAGTTGTTTGAATTCAGCGTCATGAGAGGTCAGTACTAGCCTTCTTTCACATGATTGTGCAGTGTGCTTTCATATGTTGTGCTACTTGTACGGTAATGTTGCTTGATTTTAGTGAACTGCACAAATGGAGATAAGACTTCCAATATGTATGTGCACCGTAATATCCCATTGAGGTAAGATAAGGATATTGCACAACTTTTGGCCTGTATTTTGCCACTTTCATCAGAAAATTAATGTCGTTGTTTAGTGCTATACTTGTGCTCCCTAATTGGCATGCCAAATCTTACATTGAAGGCGAAGCTTGTCTATTATTGAACCGAGTGATGAAGGGGAAGAACAAGCGGAAGAAAAACAAAAATCAACTCCCGGTGCTGTAATGAAGAACTGGAACTGTGATGACACAAGTAACGATATAGTTTTGCATCTTAATTTATTGCTATGGCTGGAATGAGCAATTGTTTTGCCACTGATTTGATGCCACTCTTAATGTAATATGTAATTATCTCTACTTGTGCAAACAGGGATCTTCTTTGAAGATACCATATATTTTAGTGGAACTGCACAAGAAGATGTTGGAAACATTAAACTAATCGAGGAGTATATAGTAAGCATGGCAAGCACAGTAGATAACAACAGATGGTTCCGGAGAAGTGCTTGATCTGTCTGCTCTACAAAATAAGCCTCCTAACAAAGGTTGTTACTCGCCCACAGATTTCATCCATATGATTGAGCTTTGTCATCTCTATTGGTGTTGTGCTACTGTTTAGATACTGTCATGAGAAAGTGGTATTGTCCTTGAGAAGTGCTTCATCTGTGCTGTTTTAAATATTTCCTTTCCTTTTTTTCAAGCAAACAGGGATGCTAGCATTTAGTTGTCCTCTTGTATTTGCACAACAGGATCATCCTCCTCTGAAGAAGAATATGGAGTACGTGAAGTGACTAGTTCCGATTATGCCAGGATGAAGAAGCCCTGTCTATCTTCTCATCAGAAGGAGCAGTTGAAGGATGGTTACATTACTCCCCACAGACCAAACTAACTTCAGCTCTGAAGGACTGGCAGATCTCCATCTTTTTTGCTGTGATGCGCAAGTACAATGTTGTTCTAGGATTCTTTCCGGTGAGTTCCAATTTTTTTTTAAAGTGTGCTCTACATGGACCATGTCGGTGCCTGTTTAAACTGTCAATTCATAGTACATTTTGCTTTATACTAATCACTTATTTTGTATTTGTGCAAACAGGGATGCTCAGCTTGATTTCAATGGGAACTGCACAAAATGTTCATGAATACATTGAATCGTTAATTTCCACCACAAGAAAGGAGCTGCCGATATGTTCAAGGCGTTGCAACATATAAAGGCGAAATCAAACAAGCTACGCGCGAATTTGGTTGATTTTGGTGGAACTGCACAAAAAGAACAGCTGGTTTATTTAGCACGAGGTGCCATGTCAATGTCCGAACTGATGGCAAATCCTGCCCATTCCACAATCGTAGGCATTTGATATTTTGGAATGGGAAAACCTTGTCAAAGTTTGCTCATTGATGTACGCAAAACAATACGCATTTGACATTTTGGAATGGGACAACCTTGTCAAATTTTGCTCATTGATGTTAGCAAGAAGACATGTGTTTGATATTTTCTAATGGGACGCCCTTTGCTGTCAGCAACATCGATCGATTTTTCTTTATTGTTTAGTTGCGAAGTAAATATTGGCTCTGACATGTGAATCGGTGAGATGCATAATCATCGATTGTTTTGAATGTTCTTTATGAATTGCCAGGCCTGTGTGTTTGATTGCAATGTACAGGAACGCTAAAAAGTAGCTCAAACTCTTTGTACTCCCTCAGTTCCTTTTTACTTCGCATATTAGATTTCTTTCAAGTCAGTTGATTTTACATTGTGAATGTTCATACTTTTTCTAAAAGATTGGTCAAAGTAGAGATACTTTGACTGTAGACAAAACTTGTATACAGACTAAAAAGGACCGGATGGAGTACATGTGAAACTGCTGCAAACGAGGTGATCATCCTGGGAATAATCCTAGTACGTATTGTTTTGCATGTTCATCCAATGCCAGTGATACAAGAATTCGAACTAATCGAACTAAATTCATTCACAGTCGGATTTCATATAAACATGTCGGATTTCATTACATTTCATACATTCTTCAACTAAAGAGTGGTGCGCTGGAGGTATAATTAATTAACCGAATCTACCCACCTGTGTCCGGCTGAACCGAACAGAAGCTTATTCTCTAGCGGACTGAGCTTCAGTGACTTAACTGCAGGTGCAGTTGCGTAACTGACATGTGGCCCAGATGCCTGTTGGGCCCACATGTCAGTGACCCAACTGCACCACCAGTTAAGTAACTGAAGCAGCGTCCTTCTCCAACATAGCTCTCCGACTCCACGTCGCCGCCAAGAAGCTAGCTTGGCTTCAACCGGAGGGTTGCAATGGTGGCCTTACTTGGACCCGAGTGGCGGCGACTTACCGTGTTCTACTCCTCCTCGTTTTCTATGAGGCGCTGCCTTGTTGGCAGCGGGGCGGGGCCTCGACGGAGGCGGCGATGTCCTCTGTCTTGTTGCCGGCGGGGCGGCGCCTCGGTGGAGCGGGGGAAATCCTCCCCCTCGTTGCCAGTAGGGTGGGGCCTCAGCTGAGCCGGCGATGTCCTCTGCCTCGTTCTTGGCGGGCCGGGGCCTCGGCAGAGCCGGCGGTGTCCTCTGCCTCATTGTTGGCGCCGCGGGGCCTCGGCGGTGCAGGGCCTCGTCGATGCCAGCGGAGCGGGGACTCGTCGGAGCCGACATTGTCCTCTGCCTCGTCCTCGGTCTCGCCAAACAGCGCCTCGCCCGCTTGATCGCCCTCTTTGTAGGCGGCCCCAGCCTCCGCCACCCGCATGCGGTACCGCCAGCGCTCGAGGCGGTCCTCGCGGGCGGAGCGGTATGAGTCGAGCAGCGCCTCCTGCTCTGCCTGCTCCGCGGCGATCTGCTCCTCCGCCTGTAGGTGCTCCTGGAGGAGATAGTGGTTGTAGGCGGCGTCGGCCTGCGCCTCCCGGAACTGCTCCTCGCGCTTCTGCCTCACCGTGTCCATGTATTCGGCACGTGCCTCGCCGATGGTCATGGTGCAATGCACCAGCGAGGATGGCGCGGAGGAGGGGGTTGGCGCCGGATCATCGACTACCATGTTATCCATTGGGACATCATCGTCCTCCGCCTGCCTGCCGGCCAGCCAGTCGGCAACAATGGCTGCCATCTCCTTGTGGTCCGTCATCCGCCCGTCCCGAAGAGCGCTGGAGCGCGAGGAAGCCATAGTGGGCAGTAGTGGTGTGGACAGGAGAAAGGGAACAGAGGCGGATGACTGCGGCTATGGCCGGCGCAGCAGTTTATATAGCAATGGTGGGCGGCGGAGGGACGGACGTGTGGCGCCGGAGTAGCCGCCTCGGCAACCGCGTATCATTAATGTGGGCGGCAGATGGACGAACGGACGACACTTGTGTCATTTGAAGGCGGAGCAATCGCCTGCACCGGGAGGCGGGGCGGGCGACGCTGACCATTTCGGGCGGAAAGCGCGCGTGGGCGAGGGAGGCGGTCTGGGTGGGCCACGGCAGTCAGACTCGTGCTTGAGCGGGTCGGTCTAGCAGCCGGACATGATGGCTTGCCAGCGAGCTCGCTGAGCTAAGCGTCGACAATTAGACGATGGACGTAGCTTCCGACCAGGAGTCGGCGCCACTGTCCAAGCCGGTTCATGCCGTGTTCACCATAGAGCAGCTGCGGCCGCACTTCGACGCCCTAATGGTAGAAGAGCTACCAGCGCGGAGGACCTGTGCTGCAACCTCCGTCTCCTCAACAAGCACCGGTGAACAAGCGAACGACAATGCCATCGCGGACATGTGGCCCTATGATCCTGGCTTCCCGAATGAGCCGCGGTCGCTGTATCAGACCATCCGTAGGGCCCGCGAGGCCCTCTCCGTTGTCCTTCGAGTTGTTGCACTCGCCGTGGTGCCGCCGTCTCGCGTTGTCAGCTCCAACCACTTTTCATGCTTAGCAAATGCTGTAATGATAAAATGAATCAAAAAAGCAGCAGAATACGAGAAGGATTTCTTTTCTTAAAGGGTGTATACATTAGAGTGTACCTGCTTGGTAGGCATGAAATCACTGACAAAGAGTTGCCTAGCTCCGATGAGCTTGCAAGCATAATTTGGAATTTCATAGAAGCGGGCATAGCTAGGGGTGAACCACGAGAAGTTAGAGCAATTAATGGGTAGATCGTAAACATCCTGAGTGTATCATGGCATTGAAGCAGAAGAAACAGAAATGTTTTCCTTTCTTTCACATTTGATTTGCATGCCCCTGTAGATTTGACCCGGAGCCAATGCCAAACATGGTCAACGGACATGAGGAATGAGGAGACGACTTTACTTGGAGAGGATGACAGTGGGGACCCACCAGGGCCATAGCCGCACGTACGCAAGTGCCTCCTTATTATATACAACTATAATATTTTTTGCTTCCTCCTGGTTTCTTGACATCACGGTCCCACACCATTGTCAACCTATGTAGTCAATAAACGAGATAATTGCACAAGGAGCTGCCAATAGCTGGGACCAAGCAGCTCGAGCAGTATTTGTGTTTTTGAGGTGTGAGCACTGCAGAGTTTTTCTTGAGCGATGCTTTCGTTGTTGTTTAGAGGAGAGCGGGGTATTAACTAGGCGGGCTATGGCCCGTCTAGCCCAGGCCCAGATATCCAGCCCAGATATTAATTTTTTTTCAAGCTGAAAATGGCTAGCCCAGCTATACTTTTTTTTGAGGAATACCCAGGCAAGGTCAACTTGTTATTCTTCGCCCCGCTGGGCTGCAAATCTTTCCAAGGAGGGATGCATTAGGGTTAACAAGAAAATGGGCTTTAAGAAATAATAAATGGGATGTCATTATAAAAACTGGGCAGTAACTATAGGAAAATGCACCAAACATGTAATTAGTTTATAATTTTTGTTTTGGATTTTGGAAATTTTAATTTCATTAATTGTTGTGCGCGCAATGTTTCGTTGGAATTTTTACGTGATACAAATTTATATTGAAATTGTATGTAATCTGACTACAAATTTCGGGATAAAAATATTTCGGATCCCATCAAAATGTGAGAAATTTTATTGAATTTTGTTTTGAACGGTTGGTTGAAATTATTAATCATTGTCCTAGCTAGAAAATGGGTTGTACTTTTAACAAACTGTAAATAGGCTGTAGTAAATTCCATTAGAATTCAAAAATGGGATGTACATTTTTGCAAATCGCAAATGGGCTATAAGTTCTCTGCCACACACTTGTGGGCCTACTAAGTTGACACGTCCCCTAAAAAAAGTAAGTTGACGCGTATGCAAGGCTTTGTCAACTTATAGTCAACACACGGTTCTAGCGGAAGTGGCCGTTGGATGTCCATCCAACGGATGTCATGCTTCTTCTTCAATCTCGGATATTCTAGCTTCAGCCGCCCAAAAAATGATTCCTCCCCCTGACATCTGGGGCGCACCGTTTCGGAGGCTGACCTGTGGGCCTACTAAGTTGACGCGTACCAAGGGCTTTGTCAACTTAGTCAATATAAACGATTCTAGCTGCACGGACCGTACGATGTCCATCCAACGGCCGTAGTGCTTCTTCAACCTTTGGTCTTCTTGCTCCAGCCGCCCAAAGCAGCGCCGGTGGGACTGCCTGCTCCCGCCTCCCGTGGGCGGCTGTGCTGCCGCACAGGCCGCACCGCCCCACCCTACTCCATTGCTGGCCAGGCCATTCCTCTACTCACCCACACCTCCTGTTATTTTCCGGCGACGGCAGCCGGACCAGTAAACCCTCGTACTCCCCATCGCGTGGGCAACCACTACCGAGTCTTCCCCGGCTCCATGTCGTTCCCTTCTTGGTGCTCTCGGCGCGGCGCGGTCAACGTGGTCAAGGAACGACTTCCATCGGAAGAGTACTGTACGTGGAGAGGCTGACAGCTGGGTCCACGGCCGCAGCAAGGAAGTGCCTCCTTATTACGCGGAAAATAATGATTCCTCCACCTGACAGCAGGGACCCACCGGACGGGCCACCATATTTCACAAAAAAAAGTTCCCCCTGACTGCTGGGACCCACCAGCTATATCTTCGCACGCATGGAAGTGCGTCCATATTAGGGGCAAAAAAATGATTCGCCCACTGACTGCTAGGACCCACCAGCTACATCTTCGCACGGAAGGAAGTGCCTGACAGTCGGGACCCACCTGGTCGAAGCGTACGTAGCGTTGCCATTCCCGTGGCGAATGTGTACGTACATACTGGTCGATCGGTCTGTCTGCAGGCTGCAGCGATGAACCGTGGCCGTGTAAGGAAGGGCATGTGTCATAGTAGAGGCGCGCACGTAGCATGTACACGTACGTATAGCGGCTAGGGTGCAAGAAAGTAAATACGGCCACATACGTACATACGGGCAGGGTCTCGAACGCCTACTCGCGCATACGTACGGCCAGGGCTCGTGTACATGGCTGGGTCGGAACGGAGAAATTGCGTCGTTGTCGTCTTCATGGGGAGGCAACGGAACACGTGCTGTTCATCAGGAGCCAACCGGCTTGGACGGAACAGCCGATGGAAACGAGGCCTGGCGTACCACAGAACGGGGGAAACAACCTTGTGTTCGACAGGCCACGGTCGAAACAGGATCATGTTCATCGGGAGGGGTCTAGCGTACCGCAAAACGGAGGAAACGGACTTCTCTTGGACCTCCTACGGTCGAAACGGAGTCCTGTTGATCGGGAGGGGTGTGGCGTACCGCAAAACGGAGGAAACAAACTTGTGTTGGAGCGCTACGGTCGAAACAGGGGTCCTGTTCATCGGGAGGGGTGTGGCGTACCGCAAAACGGGACTCCACGGGATACTGTTCATCTCCACCGTCGACCTCCTCCATCCTCCACCCGCGGTTGTTCATCCACGAGCTCTTGTTCATCCAGCCTCCACCGCGCGCTCCTCCACCGGCTACTGTTCAACCAGCCCTCTCCACGGGGTCCTGTTCAACCACCCCTCCACGGGCTACTGTTCATCCAGCCCTCCACGGGCTACTGTTCATCCACCCCTCCACGTGGTCATCCTGTTCATCCAGCCCTCCACGGGGTCCTATTCATCCACCCCTCCACCGGCTCGATCGATCGGGGTACTGTTCATTCAGCGGCAATGGCCTCTACTACCACAGGGTCCTGTTCATCCAACCCCCACCGGGAACTGTTCATCCAAACCCCCCCAACAACGCTCACTGTTCATCTAGAGGCAGCATCGATCGGCTTCAGTTAGCAGCAGCAGCGAAGGAATCACTCGGGTTCAGTTAACAGCAAGGGATCGATCGATCGCTCGGGTTCAGTAATGTGTAGCCTGCAGTGCAATCGATCGGGTTCAGTTAGAGCCCAACACCTCGATCGGGTTCAGTTAGAGCCCAACGCCTCGCACACACGTGCGTACGTACGAGAGAAACGCGCATCGCTCGGTCCCCGACCACCCACCGTAACCGGGAACTCCCCGATATTTTCCTCGCCCTCACTTCTACCATGGTTTTTCCGTCATGGACGGCCCAAAGAATGTCATGCAGCTGCGTCTCCGGCCGGCCTAGGACGAAAAGCCCATTTTCTGTCATGATTTTTTGTCATAGAAGTAGGACCCCACCACATCTATGATGATACCGGGTTTTGTCACAATTATCGTCATAGAAGTGTCATAAGTATGACAGAAAAAAATTCCTTCGTCCCAAAATGTCACAGATGTGTCTTTTTTATGTAGTGTTACTAGACCATGACGAACCTACAAACTATGAGGAAGCGATGATGAGCCCAGATTCCGTGAAATGGCTTGAGGCCATGAAATCTGAGATGGGATCCATGTATGAGAACAAAGTATGGACTTTGACTGACTTGCCCGATGAGAGTCATTGAGATTAAATGGATCTTCAAGGGGAAGACGAACGCTGGTAGTAGTGTTACTATCTACAAAGCTCGAATTGTCGCAAAGGTTTTCGACAAGTTCAAGGTGTTGACTACGATGAGAGTTTCTCACTCGTATCTATGCTTCAAGTCTGTCCGAATCATGTTAGCAATTGCCGCATTTTATGATTATGAAATTTGGCAAATGGATGTCAAAACTGCATTCCTTAATGGATTTCTTAAAAGAAGAGTTGTATATGATGCAACCATAAGGTTTTGTCAATCCTAAAGGTGCTAACAAAGTGTGTAAGCTCCAGCGATCCATTTATGGACTGGTGCAAGCATCTCGGAGTTGGAATGTATGCTTTGATAGTGTGATCAAGGCATATAGTTTTATACAGACTTGCGGTGAATCCTATATTTACAAGAAAGTGAGTGGGAGCACTACAACCTTTCTGATAAGTATATGTGAATGACATATTGTTGATCGGAAATTATGTAGAAATTTCTGGAAAGCATAAAGGAGTGTTTGAAATGAGTTTTTCAAAGAAAGACCTTGGTAAAGCTACTTACATATTGGGCATGAAGATCTATAAAGATAGATCAAGACACTTGATAAGACTTTCGATGAGTACATACCTTGCTAAGATTTTGAAGGAGTTCAAAATGGATCAGTCAAAGAAGGAGTTCTTGCCTGAGATATAAGGTGTGAAGTTGAGTAAGACTCAAAACCCGACCACGGCAGAAGATAGAGAGAGAATGAAAGTCATTCCCTATGCCTCAGCAATAGGTTCTATAAAGTATGCCATGCTGTATACCAGATCTATTGTGTACCTTGCCATGAGTTTGGCAAAGGGGTACAATAGTGATCCAGGAGTAGATCACTGGACAACGGTCAAAATTATCCTTAGAAGACTAAGGAAATATTTCTCGGTTATGGAGGTGATAAAGAGTTCATCGTAAAGAGTTACGTTGATGCAAGCTTTAACACCGATCTGGATGACTCTGAGTCTCAATCTGGATACATATTGAAAGTGGGAGCAATTAGCTAGAGTAGCTCCATGCAGAGCATTGTAGACATAGAAATTTGCAAAATACATACGGATCTGAATGTGGCAGACCCGCTGACTAAACTTCTCTCACAAGCAAAACATGATCACACCTTAGTACTCTTTGGGTGTTAATCACATGGCGATGTGAACTAGATTATTGACTCTAGTAACCCTTTGGGTGTTATGACGATGTGAACTATGGGTGTTAATCACATGGTGATGTGAACTATCGGTGTTAAATCACATGGCGATGTGAACTAGATTATTGACTCTAGTGCAAGTGGGAGACTGAAGGAAATATGCCCTAGAGGCAATAATAAAGTTGTTATTTATATTTCCTTATATCATGATAAATGTTCATTATTCATTCTAGAATTTTATTAACCGGAAACTTAGTACATGTGTGAATACATAGACAAACAGAGTGTCCCTAGTATGCCTCTACTTGACTAGATCGTTAATCAAAGATGGTTCAGTTTCCTGACCATAGACATGTGTTGTCATTTGATGAACGAGATCACATCATTAGAGAATGATGTGATGGACAAGACCCATCCGTTAGCTTAGCATAATGATCGTTTAGTTTTATTGCTATTGCTTTCTTCATGACTTATACATATTCCTCTGACTATGAGATTATGCAACTCCCGAATACCGGAGGAACACTTTGTGTGCTATCAAACGTCACAACGTAACTAGGTGATTATAAAGATGCTCCACATGTGTCTCCGAAGGTGTTTCTTGAGTTGGCATAGATCGAGATTAGGATTTGTCACTCTGAGTATCGGAGAGGTATCTCTGGGCCCTCTCGGTAATGCACATCACTATAAGCCTTGCAAGCAATGTGACTAATGAGTTAGTTGCGGGATGTTGCATTACGGAACGAGTAAAGAGACTTGCCGGTAATGAGATTGAACTAGGTATGATGATACCGACGATCGAATCTCGGGCAAGTAACATACTGATGACAAATGGAACAACGTATGTTGTTATGCGGTTTGGCCGATAAAGATCTTCGTAGAATATGTAGGAGCCAATATGATCATCCAGGTTCCGCTATTGGTTATTGACCGAAGATGTGTCTTGGTCATGTCTATATAGTTCTCGAACCCGTAGGGTCCGCACGCTTAACGTTCGATGACGATTTGTATTATGAGTTATGTGATTTGATGACGAAGTTTGTTCGGTGTCCCGGATGAGATCACAGACATGACCAGGAGTCTCGAAATGGTCGAGACATAAATATTGATATATTGGACAATGTTATTCGGACACTGGATGAGTTCCGAGAGGTACCGGATAACTATCTGAGTGCCAGAGAGTTATCGGAACCCCCCGGGGGAACTAATGGGCCTTCATGGGCCTTAGTGGGGAGAGAGAAGGGCCACAAGGGGCTAGCCGTATGGCCCCCTCCTTGGGTCCGAATTGGACTAGGGGAAGGGAGCGGCACCCCCCTTTCCTTCCCTTCCCCCTCTCCCTTCCTTCTCCCCCCTTCCTCTAGGTGGAATCCTACTAGGACTTGGAGTCCTAGTAGGACTCCTCTCTCCTGGCGCGCCCTACAGGGGCCGGTTGTAGGATCGGAAGTATGTCTAGAGGGGGGGGTGATTAGACTACTTGACCAAATAAAATATAGCCTTTTCCCAATTTTATGTCTTGGCAGATTATAGCAACTTTGCACAAGTCAAGCAATCAACCTACACATGCAATTCTAAGAGTATAGCAGCGGAATGTAAAACAATTGCACATGAAGGTAAAGGGAGGAGTTTGAGGGAGCAAACGCAATGTAGACATGGAGATTTTTTATCCGTGGTTCTGATAGGTGGTGCTATCGTACATCCACGTTGATGGAGACTTCAACCCACGAAGGGTAACAGTTGCGCGAGTCCACGGAGGGCTCCACCCACGAAGGGTCCACGAAGAAGCAACCTTGTCTATCCCACCATGGCCATCGCCCACGAAGGACTTGCCTCACTAGGGTAGATCTTCACGAAGTAGGCGATCTCCTTGCTCGTACAAACTCCTTGGTTCAAATCCACAATCTTGACGGAGGCTCCCAAGTGACACCTAACCAATCTAGGAGACACCACTCTCCAAAAGGTAATAGATGGTGTGTTGATGATGAACTCCTTGCTCTTGTGCTTCAAATGATAGTCTCCCCAACACTCAACTCTCTCTCATAGGATTGGATTTGGTGGAAAGATGATTTGAGTGGAAAGAAACTTGGGGAAGGCTAGAGATCAAGATTTATGTGGTTGGAATGGAATATCTTGACCTCAACACAAGTGTAGGTGGTTCTCTCTAAAAAAATGTATGTTGGAAGTGTAGGCATGTTCTGATGGCTCTCTCCGAATGAATAGAGGGTGGAGGGGTATATATAGCCTCCACACAAAATCTAACCGTTACACACAATTTACCAAACTCGATGGGACCGAATCATGAAACTCGGTCGGACCGATTTAGTTCAAAATGTGAACGTTAGGATTTTCGGTGGGACCGACATGTCAAGTCGGTGGGACCAATTTCATTAGGGTTAGGGCATAACGTAATCTCGGTGAGACCGATTACACAAACTCGGTGGGACCGATTTTGGTAATAAGCTAACCAGAGAGTTGGTCAGGCAAACTCGGTGGGACCGATTCGCTCATTTCGGTTGGACCGAAACGTTACGAAGGGGAAACAGAGAGCTTGCATTACGAACTTGGTGGGACCGATCGCTCATCTCGGTTAGACCGAAACATTACGAAGGGAAACAGAGAGTTTGCAATCCCATCTCGGTGAGACCGAGATCCCTATCAGTGAGACCGAAGTGACTAGGGTTTTGTGACAATGGCTATGTCAAGAGAACTCGGTGGCGCCGGATAGAAGATTTCGGTGGGGCCGAGTTTGACTTTTGGTTTGGGACATATGTGGATGTGAGAAAGTGATTGAGGGCTTTGGAGCATATCACTAAGCACTTTGAGCAAGAAACCCATTAAGCAACACCTCATCCCCTTTTAATAGTATTGGCTTTCTTATGAACTCAATGTGATCTTGGATCACTAAAATGAAAATGTAGAGTCTTGAGCTTTAGAGCTTGAGCCAATCTTTTGTCCTTAGCATTTTGAGGGGTCCACATTTCTAATCCATGCCGTGCCAATCATTGAACTTTCCTGAAATATTTATCTTGAAATAGCATTAGTTCAATGAGCTATATGTTGTTAATAATTACCAAAACCACCCAAGGATAGTTGCACTTTCACCGGTCAGCCTCCCCCTCCCCTCCTTTATATACGGGGGCAGGGGGCACCCTAGAATGCACAAGTTTCTCTTAACCGTGTGCGGTGCCCCCCTCCACAGTTATACACCTCGGTCATATCGTCGTAGTGATTAGGCGAAGCCCTGCGCTGGTAACAACATCATCACCGTCGCCACGCCGTCGTGCTGACGGAACTCTCCCTCGTCCTCAACTGGATGAAGAGCCCGAGGGACGTCATCGAGCTGAACGTGTGCTGAACGCAGAGGTGTCGTACGTTCGGTGCTTGGATCGGTTGGATGGCGAAGACGTTCGACTACATCAACCGCGTTACTAAACGCTTCCGCTTTCGGTCTACCAGGGTACGTGGACACACTCTTCCCGCTTGTTGCTATGCTTGTCAAAATCCGTGAGCATTATAGGGTCTCGGGCAGCACGAAGAAGGACTTCATGGTTGAACTCGCCTCGGCCATCATCAACCCCTACTACAAAAAGATGAAGCAAGATGCCAAGAGAACAAATCCCGTATCATGGCACGGGGCGTGGACGCGGCAACTGGATGAACCTCACCTCAGGTTCGCGTCCAAGAGCGTGTACACATGCTACGAGATGCACAGGCGGATTGTTGACATGAGGAACTGCCTCGTTACCAAAATCAACGAGGCCGGATCGAGCCACAAGCAGAGCAGTAGCGACAAGCGTCCCAAGAAATAGATGATGATCAGATGGTCGTTTATCCTAGTTAATTATGCATGTAATATATAATTGACTTTGGTGTGTGGAAATGTCATGTGTGTAGTAGCCACCTATGTAATTGGATGTTTAATTTGGGTATGCAACCATGTCGTTATAAGTGTGTGTGTGTGTGTTGTTGTTGTTGTTGTTGTTCTGTATGCAATCCCAACGCACAACACACACGTCTTATTAGCAGCAATCGTCTGTGTTATTATCGGTCTTCGCACAAATTTCTTATTACAGACCTGTTTGCCGCGTATCACACACATCTTTGTTAAATTGAACCATTTATGTTCTCTTGGCTCAATGCAAACAGTTCACTCGGATGATCGTTTCTGGCTGACCGTTTCTTTTGTTCCGCCTAATCACAAACAGTTCATTCGAGTGAATTGTATGCTATATATCGCACACACCTTCATCTGGCTGCCCGTTTCTGTTGGTCTGCCTCATCGCAAACAGTTCATTGTACTGGACCATATGCCCCGCATCGCACACGCACCTAAAATCCAAACCGTGTTTGATGTTTCTGCCATCACAAACGTTTTGCATCTTTTTTGACGGTTTTTTACATCACCGTTTGCGATTATTGCATCACACACAGTTTCATCGAAGGGTCTCTGATTGTAGTGTCGCATTAGCAGCATCCTGCAGTATTGCTGGCTCCTCGGAGCCTATTGAATAAATACTTTGAGTTGTAGAGTTTGGTTGTGATGCCATGTTGTGTTTACACACATTGAGCATATTGTGTGTATGTTATTGAAATGCTTGGTATGTGTGGGATCCAACACCTAGTTGTTTATTCTTGGTAGCCTTCCTTATGGGGAAATGTCTCTTAGTGCTTCCACTGAGCCATGGTAGCTCGCTACTGCTCTGGAACACTTAGGTTGGCTGGCATGTATCCTTCTTTGTTTCCGTGTCTGTCCCTTCGGGGAAATGTCACGCGTTGTTCCTTTAAGTCATTGTAGCTTGCTACGACTTGGGTTCATACGTTGATGACCGACATGTTCATTGCTGGGTTACGTATGCATGTCCCTGTAAGTTTGTGCCACCTTGGGTTTATGCCTAGTCATGTCAACCCGGGTTCTCTGTCATAGGGATGCTAGCGACACAATCATATACGTGAGCCAAAAGGCGCAAACGATCCCGGCCAAGGTAAGGTTGCAGCCATGGGAATACCGTGCGTGAGGCGCCAAGTCATATGATGTGTTACATGCTAGATCGGTGTGACTTAGGATCGGGGTCCCGACATGCAGGGCTTCATTGACGCCTTGCCAACAAGTGTACAATTCTGACCTAGCATGAGCTTGAGGATGGTAACACCCGAAGAGATGAGCTGTAGTCGCCCCCCTAAGGCTTGCATATGCTTTGGAGTCCTAAGTGAAGTTGCGGCTTCTTCTAGGGGAGGTGTCGCCTCGTCGTGGTGAGGTATCCGATCGTGGAGTTGCAGCCTACCTTCTAGATCAGTTGTGAATTTGAAGCTACCAAAGTGGATGGTTTCTCCAGGAGCGATTCCGCCGTCCAGTTGAATGGAATGGCGAGCTGATACAGGGGTGGCGTCAAAGCCGCTAGCGGTGAAGGTGAATGATCACGATGCTCGCAAGTTAGTGCACAAAGCCCCTACCTAGCATGCCAATTGTCGGTGTTTCGTAACTGTATAGTGAATTCCTATGTAGGTACGGGCTTGTGACCACGATCGGATGGGTTAACAACCACAAGCACACAAGGATGTATAGAGGTTCATACCCGAAATCGTCTCCGATGAAAGCCCTACTCTTTGTTTGGGTTGATTGTATTCCGGCGTGTGAGGCGCTCAAGGTACAAGATGATGCCCATTGGCGTTTCAGCTGGTTGGGCGTTGGTGGATTCTCCCGTGGACAAGATGTATGGTGTGTGTGTGTGTGTGTGTGTGTGAATGTCCAACCTTCTCCCGTAGAAAGGGTGTGTACCCCTTATATAGGCCGCAGTGCCACCTTATAGACATGGCCAGGTAATTTTACAGGATCGGTTACATGTTACGATGGGACGTATGCTATCTTAGGTTACGGTAGATGGCGTCGAGCTGGCCAACCTGCACACCATACACGCCTTGTTATTGTGTGGCGTCAGCAACACCCTTGCCTTCTGAGTCCGTAAGTGAGTTTTGTAGCTATTGTCCGTAAGTGTAGAGTTTTTGCTCCTAAAATAAATAACCCAGCTACAAAGCGGCGTGAGTACAAGATGGTGGTATGGCCAAGGTGGTTGTGTGCATTAGTCATCGCAGTCCCGCGGCATGTGCATTGACTCGCCCACATAGTTGCTCCGCATGGGCCGGTCCATTTGTGTTTTCTATTCTTTTTTCCCTTACCTTTTTTTGTTTCCGATGTTTCTTTTTTTCTCTGTTTTTCACGGTACTACACTGTTTTATTTTGTCCTTTTTCTTTTCCCTTTTTCATATTTTTTTGTTGTCCGGAAATACATGAATCTTTTTTGTTCTAGCTGAACACTTATTTATTTATCGTGAAACATTTTTTTATCATAGGTGAACACTTTTTTAATTTATCATGAACCATTTTTTTCAAACATAAACCATTTTTTACCATGCACCATTTTTCATTATAGCTGAACATTTTTTAATTTATTGCGAACCTTTTTGTAACATCGGTGAACATTTTTCTAAAACTAGACTAACCTTTTTTTGTCATGTGTGAACATTTTTTTTTTGAGAATCCTGTGTGAACATTTCTTTTTCATGTTTTTGAGCTAAAAACAAAACCGGCCCTATTGTTGGGCCGGACCAAAGCCGGCCTAGCATCAGATCGCTGCGGGGGGGTGTTAGGGAACTCATAAAAGGATCATGGCACATGAAACCGGCCCAGCCAACGTTGGGTCTGCATAACCCTAACCTAGAAGTGTCATTTCTCCTTCGGCGGCCGCCGCCTGTTGTTCCCCTTCCGTGTTCATCGTCCGTCTCCAACTGATCCGCCCGGCGATCGTCAGATCCATCTGAGAAAATCCGCTCCAGTTAAATCCAATCCAGATGGAGCTAGCTAGGATGGATCCACCCGGCGTCGAGCTCCCCAAGAGCTGCCTCCTCGCTATCAAGCCTGTGGTCGCCGATTCCACCAACGCCACCTACCAGACGGAGCACCCGGATGACTCTCGCGCGATCTCCATTCAGGTCAGCTTGTTCGTCCATCCTTTTCAGATGGGAAGATTCACAACACTGTTCTACAGCACCATCTCTAGCCATCTCAATATAAGTGCTGCAGCTTCAGGTAACGGATATGCATGCATGGTTGGTTCATAATTATTTCTTGTCAGCTTAATTCATTAATCGAGCCTGTCAAGTCCCCTTGATTTGGTGCATTGTAACTAATTACTAGCAAAATTGCACAAACAAGATAACTAAGTACTATCAAAGCCTGTGGCTGTGATGCAAACATGCAAATGATAACATGAAGCATTGATTATGATGGACTTGTACCATTTTACAGAATAAGAAAGGGATACTGTACTGAATGGCGCCATTGATTGTTTCATTATTATTCTGTAAATGGATTTTGTTGATAGATTGGCTCCATATCTACTGGTGCAGGTGCAAAGGGAGACCTGGAATGGCTAGGAACGCACCGTGAACAGCAAGGCGGCGTGGGAGCTTATGATGCGGATGACAAGGAGCTGGAACATGTGAAGCCGTGTCTGATTTAGTTTAACACTGATGAATGCCTACATCGATTTGCATTGTGTTTGTCAAAGTTTGATTGTGAGAGTTTTATTAACATATTGGTGTGCACCGATCCAGGATTGTTGTTATATGGAAGAAAAACCACCGACATTGTGTTTGTCCATTTTTTATGTATTAAGAGGTTTCAGTACTCGAGTGCATTGATATTATTAGCTCGTACTCAAAGTCTCCCACACTGGCTGTTTCTCTTGTTTTAGACAGTGCAAATGTGTTGAATCTGAACTCTGAAGCCATAGATAGCATTTCTTGATATGGCTTTACACATGATACCACTTTACTTGCACTTCCTGTAATTGCAACTTGGCATTTTGATGATTTTACGATAAAGGCGATGGATGCAAAAAATATATAGCATTTCTTGATATGGCTTTATACATGATACCACTTTACTTGCACTTCCTGTAATTCCAACTTGGCATTTTGATGATTTTAAGATAAAGGAGATGCATGCAGAAAATAGATAGCATTTCTTGATATGGCTTTACACATGATCCCACCTTACTTGCACTTCCTGTAATTGCCAACTTGTCATGTTGATGATTGTAAGATTATCAGTTGCACAAACTGTCTTCTGAAAGCACGATACATGCAGAAAATAGGTTCTAAGCATATCAGTGCGCAAACAGTCTTCCGAAAGCACGAGTCGCCAAGCCTAAATCAACTTCTCTTTTTGGGAAACACCTTGTTCATACTCACTGATTTGGACATAAGATCCAAAAAAATACATTACAATGAAATCCCTTGAAAACACCTTTGTGGTATCAATCTCTGCTCGAAGAAATACTCCAAATACTTCGTTAAAGAGGCTGTAATTGGACTGGACTGAAGCAACGATATTGTCACTCTTTTACCCGCACGAACATTACCAATAATGGTTTTTAAAAGCGCCTTGAGTCGCCCATCAAAAAGAAAGGAAGCCTTGATCGATGAACGTACTTTGGCCGGGGATGATCCCCTAAAAGTGCAGGCCGTCAAATCACTATATCTTCACCATGGTGCCAACGAAAGATTTCAACTCCACAAAGAATCACATAAACTCATCAGATCCGAATAATCGGATCTGCGAGGACAAAAAACTCTCTAACCTCATGGCATCGCCAAAAGAACGAGAGGAAATTTATTCTCACAAAATTATAATGATCACTAGACGTTGGCGAAGAACATAGATGTCTTGAAGATCCGAGGCCCGATGGCAGCCAGAGGAGAGGTGACCTAAATTTCAGGCACC